>NC_092722.1:10097567-10397567 GCF_047496885.1 Scyliorhinus torazame
GGACACCGAAGAGAGAGAGAGGGGCGGACACCGAGCGAGAGAGAGGGCGGACACCGAGCGAGAGAGGGGCGGACACCCGAGCGAGAGAGGGGACGGACACCGAGCGAGAGAGGGGCGGACACCGAGAGAGAGAGGAGGGCGGACACCGAGCGAGAGAGGGACGGACACCGAGCGAGAGAGAGGGACGGACACCGAGAGAGAGAGAGGGGCGGACACCGAGAGAGAGAGGGGACGGACACCGAGAGAGAGAGAGGGACGGACACCGAGCGAGAGAGAGGGGCGGACACCGAGCGAGAGAGAGGGCGGACACCGAGAGAGAGAGAGGGGCGGACACCGAGAGAGAGAGAGGGGCGGACACCGAGAGAGAGAGAGGGGCGGACACCGAGAGAGAGAGAGGGGCGGACACCGAGCGAGAGAGAGGGCGGACACCGAGCGAGAGAGAGGGGCGGACACCGAGCGAGAGAGAGGGGCGGACACCGAGAGAGAGAGAGGGGCGGACACCGAGAGAGAGAGGGGCGGACACCGAGCGAGAGAGAGGGCGGACACCGAGAGAGAGAGAGGGGCGGACACCGAGAGAGAGAGAGGGGCGGACACCGAGCGAGAGAGAGGGGCGGACACCGAGCGAGAGAGAGGGGCGGACACCGAGCGAGAGAGAGGGCGGACACCGAGAGAGAGAGGGGCGGACACCGAGAGAGAGAGAGGGCGGACACCGAGCGAGAGAGAGGGGCGGACACCGAGCGAGAGAGGGGCGGACACCGAGCGAGAGAGGGGCGGACACCGAGAGAGAGAGGGGCGGACACCGAGCGAGAGAGGGGCGGACACCGAGCGAGAGAGGGGCGGACACCGAGCGAGAGAGAGGGGCGGACACCGAGCGAGAGAGAGGGGCGGACACCGAGCGAGAGAGGGGCGGACACCGAGCGAGAGAGAGGGGCGGACACCGAGCGAGAGAGGGGCGGACACCGAGCGAGAGAGGGGCGGACACCGAGCGAGAGAGGGGCGGACACCGAGCGAGAGAGAGGGGCGGACACCGAGCGAGAGAGGGGCGGACACCGAGCGAGAGAGGGGCGGACACCGAGCGAGAGAGAGGGGCGGACACCGAGCGAGAGAGGGGCGGACACCGAGCGAGAGAGGGGCGGACACCGAGCGAGAGAGGGGCGGACACCGAGCGAGAGAGGGGCGGACACCGAGCGAGAGAGGGGCGGACACCGAGCGAGAGAGGGGCGGACACCGAGCGAGAGAGGGGCGGACACCGAGCGAGAGAGGGGCGGACACCGAGCGAGAGAGGGGCGGACACCGAGCGAGAGAGGGGCGGACACCGAGCGAGAGAGGGGCGGACACCGAGCGAGAGAGGGGCGGACACCGAGCGAGAGAGGGGCGGACACCGAGCGAGAGAGGGGCGGACACCGAGCGAGAGAGGGGCGGACACCGAGCGAGAGAGAGGGGCGGACACCGAGCGAGAGAGGGGCGGACACCGAGCGAGAGAGGGGCGGACACCGAGCGAGAGAGGGGCGGACACCGAGCGAGAGAGGGGCGGACACCGAGCGAGAGAGGGGCGGACACCGAGCGAGAGAGGGGCGGACACCGAGCGAGAGAGGGGCGGACACCGAGCGAGAGAGGGGCGGACACCGAGCGAGAGAGGGGCGGACACCGAGCGAGAGAGGGGCGGACACCGAGCGAGAGAGGGGCGGACACCGAGCGAGAGAGGGGCGGACACCGAGCGAGAGAGGGGCGGACACCGAGCGAGAGAGGGGCGGACACCGAGCGAGAGAGGGGCGGACACCGAGCGAGAGAGGGGCGGACACCGAGCGAGAGAGGGGCGGACACCGAGCGAGAGAGGGGCGGACACCGAGCGAGAGAGGGGCGGACACCGAGCGAGAGAGGGGCGGACACCGAGCGAGAGAGGGGCGGACACCGAGCGAGAGAGGGGCGGACACCGAGCGAGAGAGGGGCGGACACCGAGCGAGAGAGGGGCGGACACCGAGCGAGAGAGGGGCGGACACCGAGCGAGAGAGGGGCGGACACCGAGCGAGAGAGGGGCGGACACCGAGCGAGAGAGGGGCGGACACCGAGCGAGAGAGGGGCGGACACCGAGCGAGAGAGGGGCGGACACCGAGCGAGAGAGGGGCGGACACCGAGCGAGAGAGGGCGGACACCGAGCGAGAGAGGGGCGGACACCGAGCGAGAGAGGGGCGGACACCGAGCGAGAGAGGGGCGGACACCGAGCGAGAGAGGGGCGGACACCGAGCGAGAGAGGGGCGGACACCGAGCGAGAGAGGGGCGGACACCGAGCGAGAGAGGGGCGGACACCGAGCGAGAGAGGGGCGGACACCGAGCGAGAGAGGGGCGGACACCGAGCGAGAGAGGGGCGGACACCGAGCGAGAGAGGGGCGGACACCGAGCGAGAGAGGGGCGGACACCGAGCGAGAGAGGGGCGGACACCGAGCGAGAGAGGGGCGGACACCGAGCGAGAGAGGGGCGGACACCGAGCGAGAGAGGGGCGGACACCGAGCGAGAGAGGGGCGGACACCGAGCGAGAGAGGGGCGGACACCGAGCGAGAGAGGGGCGACACCGAGCGAGAGAGGGGCGGACACCGAGCAGAGAGGGCGGACACCGAGCGAGAGAGGGGCGGACACCGAGCGAGAGAGGGGCGGACACCGAGCGAGAGAGGGGCGGACACCGAGCGAGAGAGGGGCGGACACCGAGCGAGAGAGGGGCGGACACCGAGCGAGAGAGGGGCGGACACCGAGCGAGAGAGGGGCGGACACCGAGCGAGAGAGGGGCGGACACCGAGCGAGAGAGGGGCGGACACCGAGCGAGAGAGGGGCGGACACCGAGCGAGAGAGGGGCGGACACCGAGCGAGAGAGGGGCGGACACCGAGCGAGAGAGGGGCGGACACCGAGCGAGAGAGGGGCGGACACCGAGCGAGAGAGGGGCGGACACCGAGCGAGAGAGGGGCGGACACCGAGCGAGAGAGGGGCGGACACCGAGCGAGAGAGGGGCGGACACCGAGCGAGAGAGGGGCGGACACCGAGCGAGAGAGGGGCGGACACCGAGCGAGAGAGGGCGGACACCGAGCGAGAGAGGGGCGGACACCGAGCGAGAGAGGGGCGGACACCGAGCGAGAGAGGGGCGGACACCGAGCGAGAGAGGGGCGGACACCGAGCGAGAGAGGGGCGGACACCGAGCGAGAGAGGGGCGGACACCGAGCGAGAGAGGGGCGGACACCGAGCGAGAGAGGGGCGGACACCGAGCGAGAGAGGGGCGGACACCGAGCGAGAGAGGGGCGGACACCGAGCGAGAGAGGGGCGGACACCGAGCGAGAGAGGGGCGGACACCGAGCGAGAGAGGGGCGGACACCGAGCGAGAGAGGGGCGGACACCGAGCGAGAGAGGGGCGGACACCGAGCGAGAGAGGGGCGGACACCGAGCGAGAGAGGGGGCGGACACCGAGCGAGAGAGGGGCGGACACCGAGCGAGAGAGGGGCGGACACCGAGCGAGAGAGGGGCGGACACCGAGCGAGAGAGGGGCGGACACCGAGCGAGAGAGGGGCGGACACCGAGCGAGAGAGGGGCGGACACCGAGCGAGAGAGGGGCGGACACCGAGCGAGAGAGGGGCGGACACCGAGCGAGAGAGGGGGCGGACACCGAGCGAGAGAGGGGCGGACACCGAGCGAGAGAGGGGCGGACACCGAGCGAGAGAGGGCGGACACCGAGCGAGAGAGGGGCGGACACCGAGCGAGAGAGGGGCGGACACCGAGCGAGAGAGGGGGCGGACACCGAGCGAGAGAGGGGCGGACACCGAGCGAGAGAGGGGCGGACACCGAGCGAGAGAGGGGCGGACACCGAGCGAGAGAGGGGCGGACACCGAGCGAGAGAGGGGCGGACACCGAGCGAGAGAGGGGCGGACACCGAGCGAGAGAGGGGCGGACACCGAGCGAGAGAGGGGCGGACACCGAGCGAGAGAGGGGCGGACACCGAGCGAGAGAGGGCGGACACCGAGCGAGAGAGGGGCGGACACCGAGCGAGAGAGGGGCGGACACCGAGCGAGAGGGGCGGACACCGAGCGAGAGAGGGGGCGGACACCGAGCGAGAGAGGGGCGGACACCGAGCGAGAGAGGGGCGGACACCGAGCGAGAGAGGGGCGGACACCGAGCGAGAGAGGGGCGGACACCGAGCGAGAGAGGGGCGGACACCCGAGCGAGAGAGGGGCGGACACCGAGCGAGAGAGGGGCGGACACCGAGCGAGAGAGGGGCGGACACCGAGCGAGAGAGGGGCGGACACCGAGCGAGAGAGGGGCGGACACCGAGCGAGAGAGGGGCGGACACCGAGCGAGAGAGAGGGGCGGACACCGAGCGAGAGAGGGGCGGACACCGAGCGAGAGAGGGGCGGACACCGAGCGAGAGAGGGGCGGGACACCGAGCGAGAGAGGGGCGGACACCGAGCGAGAGAGGGGCGGACACCGAGCGAGAGAGGGGCGGACACCGAGCGAGAGAGGGGCGGACACCGAGCGAGAGAGGGGCGGACACCGAGCGAGAGAGGGGCGGACACCGAGCGAGAGAGGGGCGGACACCGAGCGAGAGAGGGGCGGACACCGAGCGAGAGAGGGGCGGACACCGAGCGAGAGAGGGGCGGACACCGAGCGAGAGAGGGGCGGACACCGAGCGAGAGAGGGGCGGACACCGAGCGAGAGAGGGGCGGACACCGAGCGAGAGAGGGGCGGACACCGAGCGAGAGAGGGGCGGACACCGAGCGAGAGAGGGGCGGACACCGAGCGAGAGAGGGGCGGACACCGAGCGAGGGGCGGACACCGAGAGAGGGGCGGACACCGAGAGAGGGGCGGACACCGAGAGAGGGGCGGACACCGAGAGAGGGGCGGACACCGAGAGAGGGGCGGACACCGAGAGAGGGGCGGACACCGAGAGAGGGGCGGACACCGAGAGAGGGGCGGACACCGAGAGAGGGGCGGACACCGAGAGAGAGACGGACACCGAGAGAGAGACGGACACCGAGAGAGAGACGGACAGCGAGAGAGAGACGGACACCGAGAGAGCGAGGGGACCCAGAGAGCGAGGGACCCAGAGAGAGAGAGAGAGAGAGAGAGAGAGAGAGAGAGATGGACACAGAGAGAGAGAGAGAGAGTGAGAGTGAGAGACACAGAGAGAGAGAGAGAGAGAGAGAGAGTGACAGACACAGAGAGAGAGAGAGAGAGAGAGAGAGAGAGAGAGAGAGAGAGAGAGAGAGAGAGAGTGAGACAGACAGACAGACAGACAGACAGAGAGAGAGAGAGAGAGAGACAGCGAGGTTGGAGTAGTTGAGGAAACTAGACGAGTACAAAAGGAAGAAAGGAATAGAAGGATAGGCAGATAGGGTTGGGCGTAATGGGGACGAGAGAAGGATAGGCAGATAGGGTTGGGTGTAATGGGGGCGAGAGAAGGATAGGCAGATAGGGTTGGGTGTAATGGGGGCGAGAGAAGGATAGGCAGATAGGGTTGGGTGTAATGGGGACGAGAGAAGGATAGGCAGATAGGGTTGGGTGTAATGGGGGCGAGAGAAGGATAGGCAGATAGGGTTGGGTGTAATGGGGACGAGAGAAGGATAGGCAGATAGGGTTGGGTGTCATGGGGACGAGAGAAGGATAGGCAGATAGGGTTGGGTGTAATGGGGACGAGAGAAGGATAGGCAGATAGGGTTGGGTGTAATGGGGACGAGAGAAGGATAGGCAGATAGGGTTGGGTGTAATGGGGGCGAGAGAAGGATAGGCAGATAGGGTTGGGTGTAATGGGGGCGAGAGAAGGATAGGCAGATAGGGTTGGGTGTAATGGGGCGAGAGAAGGATAGGCAGATAGGGTTGGGTGTAATGGGGACGAGAGGAGTTCTCCTGTGCAGCAGAAACACTGCAAAGTTGTTTGAATGGCCTGTTTCTGTGTAACCCTGTTAGCTGACCACAAGAATGTTTTTCTACTCATGTCGAGCAGGAGTTTCTACTTTCAACATAATCAGGTTAAGTTTTTTTGTTGTTCGATGTTCCACTCAAAACGCGGGTGTAAACCAAGGGGTCCATGGAGGATGAGAAGAGTGGCCATCAGTTTAAACACAGCTGAAGCGTATCTTTAATCAGTGTTTACTCCACCATCTCGGACTAACCCAATGCTGAAAGAAATTGTAAATTCACCTGCAAACTGTAAAATCCCACTTCACAAAATATTTGTATATTAGTGTCCATGTCCTCAACATAACAAAGGTCAATGTAAGAGGCTCGAAAGGGGTGCAATCACCTGAATTAATCACTGGGGAATATCGGCGAGGCGGGGGGGGGGGGGGGGGGGGGGGGGATCAGCCAGTTTGTGGGTGGAGCCAATTTCCAGTTCAAAGTTTGTTAAATTAGCATCAAGTAAACTATTTACGTCAGATGTAATCTGTGGTTGAAATGCTCGACTGTGTGCATCGGGTTTGCAGACATGCACTCAACTAAAAATAACAGGGCAACCTCCCAGAGACCTCCGCCTATTACAGCTCTCCAATTTGGTTTCAAACCACTTCACTGAAATGCAGCTTCAGCACACTGACCTTTCATGCGAGAGAGAGGAGAGGTCATATCCAGCTCTAATGGATGGGATGGGCATTTCGTTTTTTTTATAAATATAAATTTACAGTACCCAATTCTTCCCCCCCCCTCCCCCGCCAATTAAGATAGATAGATAGAACATTACAGACCAGTACAGGCCCTTCGGCCCTCGATGTTGCACCGACCTGTGAAACCACTCTAAAGCCCATCCACACTATTCCCTTATCGTCCATATGTCTATCCAATGACTTCATCAATCATCTTCGTTACTTCCTCGAAAACTCGATCAAGTTAGTGAGACACGGCCTCCCCTTCACAAAACCATGCTGCTTCTCACTAATATGTCCACTTGCTTCCAAATGGGAGTAAATGCGGTCTCAGAAAATCCTTTCCAATAATTTCCCGACCCCTGATGCAAGGCTCACCGGCCTGTAATTTCCTGAATTATCCTTGCTACCCTTCTTAAACAAAGGAACAACATTAGCTATTCTCCAGTCCACTGGGACCTTACCTATAGCCAGTGAGGATACAAAGATTCCGGTCAAGAACCCAGCAATTTCCTTCCTTGCCTCCCTCAGTATTCGGAGATAGATCCCATCAGGCCCTGGGGACTTATCTACCTCAATGTTTTTCAAAATGCTCAACACCTCCTCCTTTTTGATCTCAATGTGACCCAGGCTATCTACACATCCTTTCCCAGACTCATCATCCACCAAGTCCTTCTCTTTGATGAATACTGATGCCAAGTACTCATTTAGTACCTTGCCATTTACTCTGGCTCCATGCATAGATTCCCTCCCCTATCCTTGAGTAGGCCAACTCTTTCCCTGGCTACCCTCTTGCTCTTTATATATGTATAAAAAGCTTTGGGATTTTCCATAATCCGGTTTGCTAACGACTATTTGTGACCCCTTTTAGTCCTCCGGATTCCTTTTTCAGTTCATTCCTACTTTCCTCATGGGCTTCCTCTGTTCCCAACCTTCTAGCCCTTACAAATGCTTTATTTGTCTTTTTGACAAGACTCACAATATCCCTTGTTATCCAAGGTTCCCGAAATTTGCCATATTTATTCTTCTTCCTCATAGGAATTCCTATCAACTGACATTTGAAAGTCTCCCACATGCCAGATGTTGATGTAGCCTCAAACACCCGCCCCCAATCTCGATTTTTCAGTTCCTAATATTGTTATACTTAGCCTTCCCCCAATTTAGCATCTTCACCCGGGGACTACTCTTATCTTTATTCAACAGTACCTTAAAACGTACTTAATTATGGTCACTGTTCCCGAAATGCTCCCCTACTGAAATTTTGACCACCTGGCCGGGCTCGTTCCCCAATACCAGGTCCAGTACGGCCCCTTTAGTTGGACTATTTATATGCTGTCCCAAGAAGCCCTCATGGATGCTCCTTACAAACTCTGCCGCATCCAAGCCCCCAGCACTACACAAGTCCCAGTCAATATTGGGGAAGTTAAAATGACCCACAACAACCCGGTTGCTTTTACATCTTTCCAAAATCTGCCTACATATATGCTCCTCTATCTCCCGCTGGCTGTTGGGAGACCTGTAGCAAACCTCCAACATTGTGTCTGCACCCTTCCTATTCCTGAGCTCTACCCATATTGCCTTGTTGTCGGAGCTCTTTGAGGTGTCCTCCCACAGTACAGCTATCATATTCTCCTTAACCAGTCGAGCAACTCCACCACCACTTTTACATCTCCCTCTATCTCTCCTGAAACATCTAAAGTCTGGTACGTTTAGCTGCCAATCCGGTCCCTCCTTCAACCAAGTCTCTGTAATGCAACAACATCATAGTTCCAACTACTATTAAGGGGCAATTTAGCGTGGCCAATCCACCTACCACCCTACACATCTTTTGGGTTGTGGGGGTGAAGCCCACGCAAACACAGGGAGAATGTGCAAACTCCACACGGACAGTGACCCGGGGCCGGGATCGAACCCAGGTTCTCGACGCAGTGAGGCAGCAGTGCTAACCACTGTGCCTCCCTGGGAAGGGCGTTTCCGATCTGCATCAAAATTGTGCGCATGGGATAGTCCCAGTCCAGTTCCTAGAGCAGGTGATGCTCCGGAGGTTGATGCACATGTCGTCCGACACAGATTAGGGACGACAAGAGGTTAAGTTCACAATGGCCATACCAGCAATATATGTCTCTCCCCCCCCCCCCCCCACTCCCAAACAATAAAAACAAAGAAGAAAAATCACTTTAAGGTCTCCCGTTATTTGTGTCTCCTGTAATTTGAAGTTACTCTCAGATTATAGAACATACACCCACCGCCCCCAAACAGAATAAAAATCAGCCCAAATTAACTGGTCCCACTTTCCTGGCCGGTAAAATACATTGCAGATGCAGCGTTGCACGCAGTTCAGTGCATGTGCAAAAATCACAAGTGAGAAGCAGGGATTTGGCTGTAGAGGGGTGGTGGTGATGGGGCTGGTGACGACAGGGCTGCGTACTGCTGGGTTCAAGACCCCAATAAGCGATTGTGCTTGCTACCAAGTTCCTGCCTCAGAAATTAAAATGCGGGTGTGGGTTGTGGAGTTATTGCAAATTAAATCTAGTACCTCAAATCAGTTGGAAATGACAAAAATATTGGCAGTTTTGTTGCCTCTTTGCTGTCACGAGACCCTTTGTGAAGGGGATGTTCGAGGTAAGTTATAAAGAAGCATTGATCACACATATCAGTGCAGGATCACAGATAGATGACAATTGCTAAATTATAGCAGCACATTAATTCAAAGCTTATCACACACTTGTTTGAAGCCCATATCTGCTGCTCCTGGTGGATCTCCTGTGCAGGCGATGGTGGGAACCCCCGTTTGAGAAGTTTTATTCAGAGTCAGCAGTAGAGGTTTGCCTGCTGTTCTGTTCATTAGAATTTAAGTGGGAAGAAACAGAATTGTCGCTTAATAATAGAAATGGTGTCATGTTCAAATCATCTATCCTCCGATGGATGGGTTTAGAGAAAAAGAAAACTGCCGAGCTGCCTCCAATATCAATTGCAGAAGGCTCACGAGCAATACTAATTCAAATGAGCTGAGGTTTTGGAAGGTCCCACCCCTGCTCGTTTATCACCACACTCTTTGGCTCGAGCGGTGTCGATATTAGTCATGGGAATAGGAAATAAAAGGTAGTTTGATTTCTTGCTCAACCCAAGTTTTCCCCTGCTGGGGTTGCATTTCTTTGACAAATTCCTCAAACACAGGATGTTGCCGAGTTAGTACGAGGGCTGGGTTTAATACGGTGGTGCAAGCAAGGATTTGAGCATCAAATGGCTCCCAGATTTGTTCTTTTGTTTAATTCAGATATTTCGGGTTTCATTAACTCAAGGAAGTCAGATTTGGAAAATTTAATTGTGCTACATTTCTACGGAGGGACAATATAGGAGCTAGGAACAGAAGCAGACAATTCAGCCCTTCGAGACGGCTCTGCCATTCGATCATTTCCTGGTCTCAAATCCATCTCCCCACCCGTTGTTACCCAGGTCTCTTTAACATATTTTTTTAAGAATCAGAAATAAATCTATCTCCTTGATACCATTTGGGCTTATAACGTAAACTATTCACCGCTCCCAACATCTTCCGTTGGTACCGATGTTTTTCTCGCCTCCCAATTCTGCCGCTGAACCACTGGCTACTTCACACGCAGCCCATCGCGTCTGCGCCGGTCAAAAACAACCACCTAACTATTCTAATCCCATTTTCCAGCACTTGGCCCATAGACTTGCATTTTTTGATATGTGCACTTGCAAAGCATTACGAGGATCGCTGCCTGTCAGGCAGAGAGTTCCTCTGGGCGAAAAGGTTTTTTCCCCTCACATCCCCTCGAAACTTCCTGCCCCTCATCTTAAATGCCCCCTGGTCATTGATCCCTCCACCAAGGGGAACATTTTCTTCCTGTCCACTTCCTTTATGCTCCTCATAATTTTATACATCTCAATCATGTCTCCCTCAGCTCCAAGGAAAACACACCAGTCTATCCAATTTGTCTTCATAGCTAAAACTCTCCAGCCCAGGCGACACCCTGGTAAATCTCCTCTGCGCCCTTTCAAAGTGCTATCACATCCCTCCTATAATGTGGATTCCAGAACTGTACGTAATACTCGAGCCGTGACCGAACCAACATTACAGTTCCAACATAACCTTCCTGCTTTTATGCCTTGGCAAATAAAGACAAGCATACTACATGCCTTCTTAACTACTGTATACACCTGCTCTGATACCCTAAGGAACCGGTGTACATGCACACCAAGGTCCCCCGATCCTCGGGTCTTGCCGTTTATCTTGTATTCCCTTGCCTTGCTTGACCTGCCCAAGTGTATCACCTCACACTTGTCCAGATTGCATTCCATTTTCTACTGATCAGCCAATCTATATCGTCCTGTAATCTAAGGCTATCCTCCCATATACCACCCCACCAATTTTTGTATCATCCGCAAACTTGTTGATTAAACCTCCTACTGTCATGTCTAAATCATTTATATAAACCACAAACAGCAAGGGCCCCAACACTGATCCCTGCGGGACCCCACTGGACACAGGCTTCCAGTCAGAAAAACACCCCTCGACCATCAGCCTCTGCTTCCTGTCACTCAGCCAATTCTGGATCCAACCAACAGTGCTTCTGGGGCAGCGGTTCCAGGATTTTGACCCGGCGACAGTGAAGTGGCAATGAAGTGGTGCGTGGCATCGTCCAGGTGGCAGTGCCCCCATGTATCTGTTGTCCTTTTCGCTGGTGTAAACCCCAATTGCAGCACACTCAGCATAATGAGTCAACAGTTGTAACAAGTGGCAACTCGCTGCAAAAGATGCCGATTCAGCCTAACAAATTAAGCTGGTGAAATCAAGTGCTCTACCCAAAAAAAAGCATCCAGTCCGCAAGAGTGGAGCTCAATAAGCAGAAAATTACTACAAAATGCTCAGAAAGGTCATCAAGCAGCATCTGAGGAGAGAGAAACAGGAGCTAACGATTCAGGTTAAACCTCCACTCCCCCACCGCAGGACCTGCTGAGCATTTGGTTTAAAAAAAAAAAAAAAAATTTCCAGCGTGCGCAGTATTTTTGCTTTTGTGCCACATGTTGGCTTTTCAGGTAAATGACTGTACTGAAAATACAACTTTCAATTAATCACCAAACATTTCCATTTTGAGAGCGAGTTGTGTAACAACGGCAGGGTGACCCTCATTTCACACGGCAGTCCGGTGTTCCAGGTTGCACATGGCTGAGCTGCCGTCTGGCTTGTAATTTGGGCCGATTCAATTTTCCGCATGGGCCGTACCTACGCTCTATTATGGTTTGCCTGCACCCTCCCCCTCCCAACTCACTTAACCCCCATCCCAAAGTGCCCCTTAATTTTCTCCGCCAGTGTTGGTCACCCCGAACAATCTACATAAGGCAGTACAAAATTGCAGGAAATTTACGTATTCCCAACCGAAGTGGATCATTCTCACAATGAAATAATGCACCTTCAAAACGCATTAGGATTACATACCTCACATTGCTTTCACCATTGCAAATTAATCTTCACAGGTTTGAAACATTCTACGATCTGTTTGCAAACAAAAATCAAGATTGGTAACTGAATTAAGAGATGATCACAGTCTAGGACAGTGGTTCCCAACCTTATCTATATGTCATGGCACACCTCTATATATTACAAAAACATTGAGGCACACCTCCTATTTTCTCTGCCTTTTCCCTCACTGGGAACTTCGTTTTTAATCTCTCACATTTTTTTTCCCTCTCCCAGTCTCTCTCTCTCTCCTCTCAGGGTTTTTGTGCCATTTGAGTTTTGGTTTTTCGCGCAGGAGCATGGGACCTTGGGCTTCAGCTCCAAGTCCTGTTGGTCATGGCTTACCGACATCAAATATCTAAACCATGCATATACAACTTTCTCAGCTGGCGCGTGCATGGGAGGCTCAAGATTCGTAAAGTCTTGGGAGATGCCAACCACAGAGCTGAAGACAAAAGGTCCCTGGTGGTTTAATCACACGAGTTTGGAATCATTTTTCACGGCACATTATTCATACGCACTATAAAGGGCTTAAAACATAATTTTTCTTTGGTAAATACAAGCAGAGTAAGGTTTGGGCAATTGTCCAACATTGTTCAAGTTTACAAATTTAAATAGCAATTCAAACATCAAACAAAATGTCAAGATAATTACTGTCAAAGATAGAAGCACAGACGTGGCTGATGCAGACTGGCTCATCCTGTCTGTATTAACAGCAAAAATACTCTTTGCAAGGAAGCATCCACTAGTTTTTGTGCAGACATGTACCAGGTTATATAAATTCCACTTTTAAAAAATACAACCAACAGACACACCCACCCCTGAAGACATCCAAGAAGCACGTAGACAAGATTCTCAACACAAACCCAAAAAAAAAAAAAAAATTTAAACCGGAGACATATGCAGATGGAACGAAATCACCAACATGACCATATTTAAACGGTTAGAAGCCATTGGACCAGCCATTTCTATTTTCTTTCCAGTAACTAACATATTGGGAGTAGTATTTTTGAAAGATTGAATTCTGGCATTTAATGCCAAATGCTCCACTTGCCCATCCTGGAATGCTGTACAGACAGGCAATTCTAGTTTTAATACATCAAAACACAATACATGCTCTACTATACATGTACAATTTCATGCAAATTAGGAGGCTATCGCTGCAGAAGTTTTAGCGGATTAAAAGGATATTTACAACCTAGAACATTGTAACAATTTTGTTCAATTTAGCATGCACGCTCGGCAAGCAATTAAGGCGAAAAATAGCGTGTTGCTGCAAGGGCTCTGGAGCACAAGAACAAGGAAATCTCGATGCAGGGCAATGGTAAGTAAGCCCGCAGTACTACGGTGTGCGGTTTTGATCTCCAGGTCCAAGAAAGGATATGCCCGTCTTACAGGTAGTGCAGCAAAGATTCATTGTGACAAAATGCGAGGTAAATTGGGCCTATGCCAGGATTGGAGAATGATTGCAGGAGGGCGACAGGCTGAAGCACAGGCCAAGAGCGTCCGTGTCAACTCGCTGCAAGATCACTTTGTCCCACTCGCCCGCCTTCTCCACAGCATCCTTTCAAATTTTCTCTTCAGGTTTCCAATTTTCTTTTGGGGGTCACCTCCACTATCCTCTCAGGCAGAGGTTAGACCGAGGTTTGGAAGAACGCGAGGTGATCTAATTGAAGATTCTGAAGAGGATAGACAAGAGTTCATTCCCCCGGCAAGGGAATCTAGAACATGGGGTCGTGTCTCAGGATTAAGGGATCAACTGTTTAGGAAGGAGACGCGGAGAAACTTCTTCACTGAGTGGGTTGTGAATGTTGATGCTCCATCGTAGAGTATATTCAAGGCCTGGAATAGATAGACGTTTGATCACTCAGGGAAAGATGGATACGGGTGGCACCAGCGAGTGGGAAAAACAGAATACAGGCAGATCATCCACAAAAGGCTGAGTGGCAAAGCAGATTAGGAGTTGTATTGTTCTATTGCTTGACTTCCAAGGCTAGAATTGAAGAGACGCAAATGTCCAAGAGTTAAATTTAGTTTTCAATTAACCATCCATTCATTAAAATTTACCGAACCCAATTCAACCATAGCATTTACATGAGCACTGATTACTGTCTGTCCCAGAACAAAAGAACGAAATGTCCCAGAACAAAAAGCGGAAAAAAGGTGACAGCCAAGAGATATTTACACGTTTAACACAGGCAGGGAAAACAAAAAAAAAAAAAAAATGTACAACTAGAACCAGGTGAATCCAAAATAGTTCATAAAATAAAATATTAACCATTTCAAAGAAGTTATGGACTCGGAATTGGAGGAATACTGAATATAGATCTTTCAGGAGGCAGAGATACACGGGTGAGATGCATTAATTGGTCCACTGTGCATCATAATTTGTGACTTTATCCTGGGCAGCTTTTGACAATTGATCACTAAATAGTAGGCTGTAATGGTTCGGAATCTCAGGAGACAGTAAAGTTCTGTATAACATAATAATCTTTATTGTCACAAATAGGCTCACATTAACACTGCAATGAAGTTACTGTGAAAATCCCCTAGTCGCCACACTCTGGCGCCTGTTCGGGTACATAGAGAGAATTCACAATGTCCAGTTCACCCAATGTGCATGTCTTTCGGGACTTGTGGGAGGAAACCGGAGCACCCGGAGGAAACCTACGCAGGCACGGGGAGAACGTGCAGACTCCGCACAGTGACCCAAGCCGGGAATCAAACCTGGGATCCTGGCACTGGGAAGCAACAGTGCTAACCACTGTGCTACCAAGTACACAAGTAACTTGCACAGAGTTCAAGTTTGAATAGACCGAGCAGAGTAAGGTGCAGACTATATGACTGTTGCGTTTTCTCTGCCAGTCACGATGATCGTGGCGGAACCAGGCGTCAACTCCACTGTACCAACCATTCCCTACAAATTGCTCAATTCTTCAAACATTGGTCTCCGCCAGCCTTAAACATGGTCAATGATAAGAGCATCCGCAATCCTCTAGGATAGGAATTCCAAAGAGTCACAACCCTTTGGGAAGTGAAGAAATTTAACATCTCGGACCCAAATGACCCCGACCCCTTACTGCGAGACTTTGTCCTCGTGTTTCTCAGTCCACCCCATCAAGTCCTTTCAGAATAATTTGCTTCAAATGAGATCAGCTCTCATTTGCCTAAACGGGAGGAAAATATTCTTCCTTAAATATGGAGACTGAAACCTGCACCCAGTATTCCAGGAGTGCTGTCACCAAAGCCCAGGAATTTCTGGTTATTGTAATCCAATCCCCTGGTCACGTGCCTATGGTAATATGTCATATGGCAATGTGCCAGGGGCTTCCCAATTGCTGGACCTGCATGCTAACACGGAGCTCCTCGCTTCAGCACAAAGGTCTCTCTGAACATCAACATTTACAAGTTTCTCATCTTGCAAAATATTGTCTGTGAACAACCGCACACCCTTGTTGTCCACTCATTTAACCCGTATGTATCACTCTTTCTCGCAGTCTCTGTCCACCTCATGGTGCAGTATGGCTCCAGTCAGAAATCCATAGTCAGTGTATAATGGTCAAGATTATTCAGGAGTGCATGAACTAGGACACTAAATATCAAAAAGCTGCAGAAAATTACATCCGTATCCATTCTTCTTGCTACAGGTTTCAGTCATTCCATTGCAGTGCAAACATTAGGGATCTCAAGACACCAGACCGATTCATACAGGTCAACAGGCAAAAGAGAGAAAACATTTTGAGATTTGATTCCAAAACAGAAGCTCAAACAGCATGTTCATTAGGACCAGATATAATCATCAGTCTCTTTGCTAAATGAGCTCGTCGTTAAAATATCTTGCTCAATAGATCAGATACACAAGACCTTATGATGCAAATAAATGTGTCAACTGCACAATTTATTTGGTGCCGAAACCAGTTTTCCAGTTCTCCAATTAACTTCAAAGCAAAACAAAGAAACATTGAACACATCCCATTCACGAAAGAGGAGATAGAGCAATTCAGTTTGGCTTCAAGGTGCACAGAACAAGTCAGGGGGATAAGACGTGGCTAATGGGGCACAGGACTGAACACTACTGCAGAAGTTGATAAGCATGGACAACAGATATGGGCTCCAATTGAGGAAAACTTGGGTGGAAATGACATGGTACAGGGCCAAAATCTCCTATGGGATTCATGCACAAGGCAGGCCAGCTGAGACTTTCCACACTCCTCCTTGTTACGACGCAGAAGGAAACCATTCAGCCCATCATGTCAGCACCAACTCTCCAAATGAGCATTGACTTTAGTGCCATTCCCCTGTATCCATTGCATACTGTTCCATTCAAATAATCCTCATGTCCTCTTTGAATGCCCCGACTGTAATGTTCTTGTCGGATGGCCTGATTTATTACAAGAACACCTGTAGCTAAAGCTATAAACAATTTTCTAACATTAACTGTGGGTAAACTATATACAAGACAACAGATGAAAAACAGTAAAATCATGCCAAGCTACCTCGCTCTTCAACATCCTCCAGCCAGTCTGAAGTGAGCTGACACACTTATATACTAGCGAGACTCATAGTGGTCAGGTCGGTGAATTATAACACGACCATGATATCGCTACACCGACCAGATCCAGGCAGCATATTCCAGACCTGAACCAGAGAAAAATTCTCACATCATGCTTGCCTCTTTTGCAAATCACTTCAAATCTGTGCCCTCTCATTCTGGATCCTTTTACAAGCAGGAACAGACGCCACCCCCCTCCACCCCATCACCTACTCTGTCCAGCCCACTCACTATTTTGAGCATCTCTGCCATATCTCCTCTTAGCCTTCGCTCCAAGGAAACAGTCCCAACCTCTTCCTAATTGAAGTTTCTCAACCCTGGAATCATTTTTGTAAACCTCTACGACACTCTCTCCAATATGCTCATAAGCATCCCTAGCGTGGCACGCCAATAGCGAGGTCTAATTGGTGTCTTGTACAAGTTTAGCATAGCCACCTTGGCTCTTGCACCCTGTGCTCCCAAGTCCTGGATACTATAAGAGTTTAACTGCTCTCTACCTGCCCGGTTCCTTCAAATGATCTATGCACTTCACCCAGGTCCCTCTGCTCCTGCACCAAAGAAAATGACCCCTTATTTTACGCATCACCTCGCATATCACTGAACTTAATCTGGCACCAATCTGCTCACTTCCACCAACTTGTCTGTGTCATTTTGAAGTTCTGTACGGTCCTCAGTTTACACTATTTCCCAAGTTTTGCATCATGCCCAAACTTTGAAACTGTCCCCTGCACATCAAGATCTAGATCATTGATATTTAATTAGGAATGGCAAGGGTCCCAAATCCAACCCCTGGGAGCTCTATTCCAAAACAGTCAGAAAAACATACATTGAATGAACATTGAATGGTTTCTTATTATTCAGCCAATGTCATAACCATGTTCCAGGAGGTATAACTTTCCTCATGTCTGTTGCGTGGCACTGTATCGAATGCCTAAAAATCCATGTGCACCACATCAACAGTATTACCCGCAACTTTGCTTAACTCTTCAAAAAAAAAAAAAGACTCCACCAAGGCAGTTTAGAGGCCATGTTGGCTCGTCCTAAATCAACCTGCATTTTTCCATGCAAGTACTAATTCTCTTCAAAATAATTTGTCTCGAAGCTTGCCCACCACATGAGGTTTAAAAAGTGACTGGCCGGTAATTGCTGGGCTTATCCTTGCAACCGTTTTAAATTATCCAGTCCTCTGGCACCTCCCTTGAGTTTAGGGGAGACTGAAAGTTTGTGGCCAGTGCCCCTGCAGTTTCCACTAACTTCCTTCAACATCCCTGGATACATTCCATCCAGCCCAGACCCGGCACCTTGTCAAGTCAACTTTAAGAACCAACAGTCTATTCAACACTTCCTCCATAACAATTTTGAACCCTTCTAGTGACTTTCTTCATCTGTCACCGTTACCAAGGAGACCGAAGCGACCCAGGCAAAGGCTAATGCAAAGTATTCATTTAATACCTCAGCCTCGTCCCCTCCTTCCATGCGTAAATTTCCTTTTTCGGCATCACGGTAGCACAGTGGGTAACACTGTTGCTTCACAGCACCAGTGTCCCAGGTTTGATTCCCGGCTTGGGGCACTGCCTGTGCGGAGTCTGCACGTTCTCCCCGTGTCTGCGTGGGTTTCCTCCGGGTGCCCCGGTTTCCTCCCACAAGTCCCGAAAGGCGTGCTAGTTAGGTAATTTGGACATTCTGAATTCTCCCTCTATGTACCCGAACAGGCAGCAGAATGTGGCGACTAGCGGCTTTTCACAGTAATAATGTAAACCTACTTGTGACAATAATAAAGATTATTATTTTTGGTCCCCAATCAGCCCTACTCCATTTAGCACCTCTGTACTATTGATGTAGTTACAGAAGATTTGGGGATTGCCCTTAATGCTGGCTCCCAAGATCTCAATCCCCACTTGCTCCTCTTAATATGCTTTTTCAACTCCCCTCCAATTATCCTCCATTTCTCTTGGTTCTCAAATTTATTTGCCAGCCGACATTGGTGACATACGTTTGCTTGGTTATCTTAATTTCTATTTTATATAGAAATGAAACAGAAAATAGAAGCAGGTGGCGGCCCTTCGAGCCTGTTCCGCCATTCATTATGATCATGGCTGATCATAAAGTTCAATACCCTTCCCCCCCATATCCCTTTAGCCTCAAGAGCTATCTAATTCCTCTTGAAATTACACAATTTTCATCTAGGGAGTTTTGATTTATTACTACCTTCCCCTTTTGAGGAAATATAGCTCGACTGCGCCAGTACCATTTCCTTTTTGAAGTTCGCCCAATGTTCAGCCACAGTTTTTCCTGCCAACCTTTCACCCCAGTGGTGAGAGAGAGGAGGAGAGGTGGCATCACTGGTAATAAAGTAGTATTTACATAGCACCTTTCCTCCAGGACATCCCTAGGCGTTTTACAGCCGATGAAGCATTAACAGGTAGGCATTGCGTGATGTAGGAAACACAGCAGCCAACATGCATACAGCAAATTATTATATTGTTATTTGTGCCAGGACTCCAGGAGGACTGGGCGCAGGAGTGGGCAATTCAGCCCCACGAACCTGCTTTGCCATTCAATACAATCATGGATGATCTCATCCTGGCCTCAACTGCACCTTCCTGCCCGTTCTCCATAACCCTTCAACCTATTAAGAATTCAAATCAGTCTATCCCCTCCTTAAATTTACTCAATCTCCTGGCATCCACCGCACTCTGGGGCAGTGAATTCTACAGATTCACGACCCTCAGAATTAATTTCTCCTCAAGAATTAATTTCTACTCATCTCAAGTTTTTAAAATCTGCTCCCCCTTATCCTAAAACTATGACTTCCTCCTTCTAAATTGCGCCCCCCTCCTTCTAAATTGCACGCCCCCCCCCCCCCACGCAAGAGGAACCATCTACTCGATGTCTACTTTGTAAATCCCGTTTATCATCTTATGTACTTCAATTAGATCTCCTCTCTCTGTGGAGAGAATATAGGCTGAAACTGTTCAATCAAACCCCTCATCTCTGGAATCAATCTAGTGAACCTCCGCTGAACTGGAGTTCCAAAACATCCCTTCTCAAATATAGGGGACCAAAACCAAACTGTACACCGTACTCTAGGTGCGGCCTTATATAGTTGGACTCTTCCCTACTTTTATACTCTAGTCCTTTAGCTCTAAATGCCAAAATTCCATTAGTCTTCCTCATTACCCTGCATGTAGGCTTTCTGTGATTTATGCATGAGGACGCCCAGGTCCCTCTGCACCAAAGCACCAAGTTTCTCTCCATTTAGATAATAAGTTGCTTTTCCATTTTTCCGACCAAAATGGATAACCTCACACTTATCCACGTTAAAACTCAGTTAAACTCCATCTGCCAAATTTTGGCCCACTCACCTAACCTATCTATATCCATTTATAAATTTCCCATTTTCACATTGCAACTTGCCACCTATTTTAGGGTCATCTGCTCTTCAAAAATGGTGCCGTGGAGAAGGTGCCATGAGACAAGTGTCAGTTTAATCACCCATTCAAAAAGGTGGCACATCCAACAATGCAACCTTCCCTCGGCATCACACCTCAGGTCAACTTGGCCATTTGTGGTGCCCATAACCTCTCGACTGGAGGCAAGAGAGAGTGATACCAACGGAGGCATTACTGCCACTTTAGTTCGGTTTCCCCTTTAAGTTTAAAAAAAAAAAGAAAAGCCTTATTTTCAATTAAACATTCTGGGATAATTCAAACACTGCTTACAGCTTCAGAATCCTCCAGGACAGCTCAATTGATTTATTATGATGTGGAGATGCCGGCGTTGGACTGGGGTGAGCACAGTACGAAGTCTTACAACACCAGGTTAAAGTCCAACAGGTTTGTTTCGATGTCACTAGCTTTCGGAGCGCTGCTCCTTCCTCACCTGAGGAAGGAGCAGCGCTCCGAAAGCTAGTGACATCGAAACAAACCTGTTCGACTTTAACCTGGTGTTGTAAGACTTCGTACTTGATTTATTATGTTGCAGCCAGCCCCAGACAGTCATTTTTGGATTCTAAACTGCAGAATTAATTTTTAAAATAATTAGTCGTAGTCTGTAATCCCATATGCCACAACAACAAAGAGGAGATTTTATGGAGCTCAAATATTTTGTTCAAACTGAAGTCATCACCAGGTATAATTTCACAGGAAAACAAGTTAACTTTCCTCGCTGTTGTACCAATTGAACCTTTCTTGCCGCCGTGCAGAATTCCATTACCTGTCTAAATTAGAACAGTTTTTTGTTTCAACTCATAGCTTTTTGTAATCGTAGGAGAAATTATGTTGTTCGAGTTGAAAGACTGCCTTTTGTCAACTCAGATATTTGCAAACGTAGTTAGCGTCACGTCTCTGCATACACAAGCCAGGTCCTTGCATAACAAGCCACAAGGGATTTTCCATTCATACATCGAGATGCCGAATAGCATCAAATTAGGATGGCATAATCTCATTACCAAAGAAAAAGGGGAACCCAAAAGATATGCGTACGAACAGTGGCATCTTCGATTGATATGGTTCCAGCTAGATCATAGAATTCCAAAATGTCCTTCCAGCTCATTAACGGTTTTAGATCTGCAGTGTTATGTAGGAAAAACAAACTTGCACATGGAGAAGTTTTGCAAAATCAGTTTTAGTGACAATAACACAGGTCAGAATGAGTCCGTCCACCCCCTCCCTTTGGTCTTTTAGTTACAACTAACCAGCCAGATTGGCCTTGCCGCAGAAGTGATGGCCCCTGACCAGGAAGCAGTCCCACAGCACAGAAATATCACTCTCGTGTGCTCAAGACCTGGATCAAGGATCCAAACCCACAAACTGCTGACTCAGAAGGCAAAAGTGCTACCATTAGATGAAACGGACCCCAGTTGACGCCAAGAAAGTCCACAGTTCCATTACATCAATTGAAAACAGCAACTGCTGGGGAGGGAGGAAAGAAATCAACTAACTGGAAGCAGTTTGCATTTCTGGATTTCTTCATGGAATAGGGAGGCGATTTCAAACCAAGCAGCTCTCTGCCATGGGGAGAAAAATGAAGGGCGCGATTTACTGGACGCCCTGCGCCCGAAAAGCAGCTCGCCACAGCGTGGCCAATAGAAGCTGGGAGACCCCGCTCTCGGGATCTACCCGGCTCCAACGCGATCGAGATCTAATGTGGTCTTGCGAATGTTGCAATGTGAATCTCGCCCGTTGTGGGCGGGGCCACCTTTTAAGCAAATTTGCATATTAAAGCGAGGCAGCTAGTCTCATTTTAAATGTGCAGATTCCCGAGGTACCAGGATCTATCTCCTTTGCCTCTGGTGAGCACCATTCCGTACTGGTCTCCACAAGTGGGGACCGGATGGAACAGCATTCATAGAGGGGTCCCCTAGGAGGAAATCGGAAGGCCCCAGCTGCATGCCCTTTGGGCAGGATGGCACCCTGGCACTGCTGGTGGTTCCCAGATAGCGCCACCTGGGTGCTAACCTAGCACTGCCACATTGACATTTTTTGCATGTAATTGGGCTGGGGTTGCCCTGCATGGGTGTTACTAGGAGGGTGGAGGGGGTGCCAATTTTGGCCGGAGCTCCTCAGTGCACATAAGTTCACAAAATGGGGCTCAGTGCACGCAAGTTCACAAAATGGGGCTAAGTGCAGCCTCTACCTCGCGTTTCCTGTTCAGGTCCCTTATCAAATGAGAGTCGCGTTTTGTTGTCTTGTGTTTCCCGGCACTGTGAGCACCAGCAAACAGGTGGCTAAACTCGCTCGCTATGGGACTTTGTTCCCATTTCGTAAAAATCGCACCCAAAAGAAAACCGCTGCTCGCTCCAGATAACCAAATCAGCTTGGGCCATCGACAGCAGGTTGGAAATGAAGTGAGCTATAATAGACGGAACTACGGTTACATCAAGAATGTTTTGCCAGCCCTAGACCATCACCACTTCTTGCGGGTGGCTTTGAGAGCAGAAATGGTCAGTTTTCAAATGTTAAAACAACCAGACAACAACTGGTTCTCCCAGCAGGATGGGATCCTGTGCATGCGAGGGTGGCATGTGCTCCAATGTGATCCTCCTGCATCTTTGTGCTTTTAGCATTTAACACAGGACTGTCATCAACAGGCTCCAGTCTTTCAAGCCTACAGGTCTGACATCAGTGTGCAGAAAGCTGGTCAGATTGAATAGTTAATTTCAGTTTTAAAGAAAGGCAAGCATTTTCAATTGGAAAAGTTCCTAAGCCATTGGTCAAGAATCAGAAAGAGCAGTAGAGCCTTTATTTGTCTGCAATGCACTTGGAGCGGTCTCTGCCGTAAATAACAAGGTTCTACAACAATTCATCTAATTAGCTTTCCATTATTATGATGGCAAGTTTTTCGTTTTCGAAAATGGACAGATCATCTTGGATTAAACAGGACGGAATTCACACCTTCAAGTAAACTGTAGACTCAAATGGTTATATCTGGAGCCAATTAAATGCTGTCCAATCCAGCCCCAATTTACTAGGTTGTCGGGGGGGGGGGGGGGGGGGGGGGGGGGGTTACAGTAGATAAGAGAGTCTCCTGCATAGAATTGGC
The DNA here is from genome assembly GCF_047496885.1 of Scyliorhinus torazame. Lineage (NCBI taxonomy): Eukaryota > Metazoa > Chordata > Chondrichthyes > Carcharhiniformes > Scyliorhinidae > Scyliorhinus > Scyliorhinus torazame. Next base: position 10,120,760 of record NC_092722.1, read on the forward strand.
ACTAAATTCATACAAGAATTGAGGCATTTGATTGATTTTATGAAAGAATACACATTTAGCAAGTCATTCGCTGCTTGTATGGCTGCAAAACAAGGGGGTACTCACTCAATGGTGATGCCAGAATAAACGGGAGAAAAACTGTGGAACTCAGTTTTTAAAAAAAAATATTTTCATGGGACAGGGCCGTCGCAGCTGGATCCGGGAGTTATTGCCCATCCCCAATTGTCCACGAGGGGGCAATTAAGGATCATAGAACATACAGTGCAGAAGGAGGCCATTCGGCCCATCGAGTCTGCACCGACCCACTTAAGCCCTCACTTCCACCCTATCCCCGTAACCCAATAACCCCTCCTAACCTTTTTTGGTCACTAATCATTTATCACGGCCAATACACCTAACCTGCACATCTCTGGACTGTGGGAGGAAACTCCCGGAGGGAACCCACGCAGACACGGGGAGAACGTGCAGACTCCGCACAGACAGTGACCCAGTGGGGAATCGAACCTGGGACCCTGGCGCTGTGAAGCCACAGTGCTATCCACTTGTGCTACCATGTTGCTGTGAGTCTGGAGTCACATGTCGGCCAGACCAGGTAAGGACGGCAGATTTCCTTCCCTAAAAGGATATTAGTTTACCAGATCAGAGGTTTACAGTATGAAAACAGGCCCTTCGGCCCAACCTGTCCATGCCGCCCAGTTTTTAAACCAGAGCTAGTCTCAATTGCCCACATTTGGCTCATAACCCTCTATACCCATGTAACTTGTCTAAATTCTTTTTAAAAGACAAAATTTATGTTTTAAAACCATATAGATGTTTATCCAGAGTAGATATTGTAACGCAACATCACCATTTTTAACCCAAAATGACACGAGGCACTAAAGGAGCATGTAAGGCGCTAGCTGAGATGAATTGCAACTCCACAGGCATCATTAAAACACTATTCAAAGGGCATTTTAAAAACAAAATTCCAAGCCCTGGGAATTTTAGCTCTTTATGCTCTGCTGAATGACGACAGGGGAGTTGCAGCTTTTAGTTCAAATACTCCGATTGGCAAATTAGTTAAAGCCACAGCCAGGCGGTATAATATTCTTATATAAACCCAATTGGAACAATAAACAATTTAACCAGATAGGTAGCCTGCCACCATCTGTGGAGAGCAAAACGTTGAAGTATAACCCTTCAGTCTTTCATGACATCAACGTGCTCCAAAATGTTAAATAATTGAGCATTTTCCCCTGCAATGGTAACCGCCACTTTAATGGAGGAAATTTGCAATTTGCACTCAATAAGACCATAAGACATGGAATTAGGCCACCTGGCCCATTGAGTCTGCTCCGCCATTCAATCATGGCTGATATTTTCTCATCCCCATTCTCCTGCCTTCTCCCCATAACCCCTGATCCCCTTGCCGCCCTAACTCAATGGTAGACAACTGGTTGCATCGCATCCAAAAGGCAGCATCTGTGACAGATGAAGCGGCCACTGGGAACAAGTTACAAAATTGATATATTCAAAAGTACTTGATAGACGGAGTGCAGCGTCGTGTGCAAATTAGCCACGGCAGTTTGGCTGTGACTCAAATAATAATGTCAGACATCAGTCACAGCAAGCACACAAAATCAGCACACTATATAAAAGTTGGTCTTCCAGGCAGTCAATTTGAAAGACTAGCTGATTTAGACCATTTGGGCAGAAGGATACAAGGTGTTAACAATCAGCAACACAAAAATTAAAACAAAAAACTGCCGAGAGCAAGTTGGATAAAACTGCACAACCTGCCATTTCATCGATGAGCACCACAGGGAGACCAGCACGCAGGACATCTAGTAGAAAGACACGGTCACCCAAATTCATTACAGTTTTGGAAATTACTGGTCATTGTCAATGCCACACACCAGGCCCATTTTCATGTGAACTGGTTTCCCCATCATCATAGATCCCCGACAGTGCAGGAGGCCATTTGGCCCATCGAGTCTGCACCGGCCCTCTGATGGAGCACCCTACCTAGGCCCACTCGCCCACCCTAACCCCATAACCCCACCTAACCTGCACATCTTTGGACACCAAGGAGCAATTGAGCATGGCCAGTCCACCCAACACATCTTTGGACCGTGGGAGGAAACTGGATCACCCGGAGGAAACCCGCGCAAAGCTCACAGGCTGTGGCGTGCCATCACAATGCATTACCACACAGACTAGTCACGTCAATCTACCCAATAAATTAAAAATATATACTGGGGTAGACAATAGTTGGGCATTTTACAGTTTTTAAGTGGTTTAGTATGAAAATCTCGTATTCACCATGTCTTTGCGATATTGTCACGATAAAAGTAATTTCATTCCGACTCCACACAGTTCTACACACAAGGAAACACATTTACACACCATTGTTAGTTCCCAAGGCAAATGAATGCTGGAAATTCACGCCATGGCTAACTTGACCAATGTCCACAAATTTGACAACAAAACACTAACATTTTGGACTTCCAAAACCAGGTTCCTAAAATCGTACATATTATATAATAAAAGCTCTTGCCCTACATGCAAAATACTACACATTCTATTAACCTTGCATAATTATCAACAGCAGCAATATTTAATGTGCCAATTTTGAAATCTGTTGCCAATTTGAAGGAGCGGGGCATCAGCTGTTAGCGTGGAGCTCAAATCCTACATACTTGCAGCATATACAAATTACAGGTTCTAGTGAGGAAATAAAAGTGAGGGGGAAAAAAGTGACATTGTTTACTCAAATATTCCCATGGTCCAGGATTTTCCTTTTCGATCACATCTTTGGACCAATGCCCTCATGCCATGTTAGTAGTTCTATCCTAGTCATTAAAAGTAGAATTAAGATTGTTACAGAGGGGCGAGAAAGAGTGAATGTAAAATCATCAAATTGGAAAAACGGGATAAAAGGAGGTTCAGATGTAAAAAAAACCACATTGCCCTTAAAAGCCCTTCCCCCGAGCCAAGTTCAGTTTAAACCAGCAGGAGACTTCTTCCACTGCCTCATGAGGGGTTCTACATGAAAAACACGTTTGGGAGCCACAGCCCAGAGAAACGTCTACACCACAAAACATCCATAAAAATTAACCACCCAAAAAAAAAAAAAAAAAAATATTGGCCATCACGTTCATTACATCGAAAAAGATGAAAATGCCACATTGGCGAAGGAGTATTTCCTTAACCTTGGGGGACAATTGTCTGGGTACGAGGGCAGAGATGGAGTCAGTCTTGCCAGTACACCTCAGCTAAGAGATAGGGATCGTTGAAACTTCCAGAGTGAAAGCAGGCCATTCATGTCAGGTCTGAATCTTTTCCAACAGAAAGATTATAAAACGCAGAATATTGCTCCCGACACAGGGGATACAGGACAGGGTGCTTTCAGGGGTGTGGGTCGGAGAGGGCAAGGTGTCAGAGATTTACCGAGAGATGAGGGAAGAGGGGGAGGAGTCGGTGGGCGAACTAAAAGGAAAGTGGGAAGAAGAACTAGGGGAGGAGATAGAGGAGGGTATGTGGGCTGATGCCCTAAGCAGGGTAAATTCCTCTTCCTCATGCGCCAGGCTTAGCCTGATTCAATTTAAGGTGCTACATAGAGCACACATAACGGGAGCAAGATTGAGCAGGTTCTTTGGAGTGGAGGACAAATGTGGGAGGTGTGGCGGGAGCCCGGCAAACCACGCACATATGTTTTGGGCATGCCCGGCACTGGAAGGGTATTGGAAGGGAGTGACGGGAGTGATTTCGCGGGTGGTGAAGGCCCGGGTCAAACCAGGCTGGGGGTTAGCTCTATTTGGAGTTGCGGAAGAGCCGGGAGTGCAGGAGGCGAAAGAGGCCGACGTTGTGGCCTTTGCGTCCCTAGTAGCCCGGCGCAGGATCCTACTCATGTGGAAGGAGGCGAAACCCCCCGGACTGGAGGCCTGGGTAAATGATATGGCGGGGTTCATTAAACTGGAGCAGATAAAGTTTGCCCTGAGAGGATCGGCTCAAGGGTTCACCAGGCGGTGGCAGCCATTTCTCGACTACCTAGGGGAACGTTAGAGGGAAGACAGATGACCAGCAGCAGCAACCCGGGGGGGGGGGGGGGGGGGGGGGGGGGGAGGGGGGGGTTTAGTTTAGGTCAAAGATAAAGGGGTTTTGTTACTTGTGTATTGTTTAAAATTTCTGTATTGTTATTGTTGCGTTTGCTTTGTAAGAGGGGAAAAATTGTTGTTTGGGAAAAAATTTTCAATAAAACATTTATAAAAAAAAATAAAAAAAAAATAAAAAAAAAAAAATAAAAAAAAAAATAAAACGCAGAATAAATTCCCACAAGTTGGGAAACATGCAGAGCAAACTGATCACATTTGTGCGAACCCAAAACAAATTGAAAAACTCATACAAGTAGTTTGGGCATCATCTATTAAAAAGCAGAGCAGACACCATTGCTAGAACAGTTCGCTACCTATGGATTTAATTTTTTTTTTTTAATTTTTAAAAATCAGGGCACTGGGGAAAATTGAACCTGTAAGTAGTTTTAAAATTGACCATTCAGACATTTTAATAAGTGGAACAGAGAACCAATATCTTTTTTGCTGGATTCGGGAAACAGGGAAAGAAATTAAAACATTAAGTCGAGGCCTGATGGAAGTAATGCCTTTACTGTTTCAAAAAGTATCAAAGAAATAGCCTTTCTTATTGAAGAGAGCAGAATCGGAGGAGGTATTAAGTTATGTGACAAAAGGGGGGGAAAATGGTGTTGGGGAAGCCCAGGATTAATGTTGGGCGACAGAGGTGATGAAGGTTAGCTATGCTGCTTTTTGGGGCCAGTGGAGACTTGCATACAAGATGATCAGAGGATTAGATAGAGTGGACAGTGAGAGCCTTTTTCCTCGGATGGTGATGTCTAGCACGGGAGGACATAGCTTTAAATTGAGGGGAGATAGATATAGGACAGATGTCAGAGGTAGGTTCTTTGCTCAGAGAGTAGTAAGGGCGTGGAATGCCCTGCCTGCAACAGTAGTGGACTCGCCAACACTAAGGGCATTCAAATGGTCATTGGATAGATATATGGACGATAAGGGAATAGTGTAGATGGGCTTTAGAGTGATTTCACAGGTCGGCGTAACATTGAGGGCCGAAGGGCCTGTACTGCGCTGTAATGTTCTATGTTTACACTGCCACATAACAATAAAATATGTTTGGGCGAGGGACACAACATTTATGAACTGAAGACATGGAGAATGGTTTAATCTGGTTTTCAGGTTAGCTGTTAGGGCATTACCCTAAGATTCAAATGAAAATACCCAGTCTTCTTATAAAAGCTCTACATGATTAGGCAACTCGCTAGCATCTAGAGCAACCTGATATTTTCCAAATAAATATTGTAGCAGTGATAATCTGTGGTCCCAAAAAGTCATTACTGATCAATGTAGCTAGCAGGCAAGTTTGGAACCAGACTCCTCCACCAATTACTACTCGTCCAATGCTGTGCCAGAGCTTGATCTTGTTGCCAACAATAATCACAAAGCCAGCATTTCTTCTGTAGCAGTTTCTCCAATGTTTGCACGGGTCACCCTCCTGTGTGGTACAATTCAGTTCTGTCCCAGCAGCATTTTGAGGCGGGTCAGCTTTCCGGTCTACGTTGCATTTCTCGGTTTCCAGTTGCGAACTCAGTGAAAATGAAATGAAAATCGATTGTCACAAGTAGGCTTCAAATGAAGTTACTGTGAAAAGCCCCTAGTCGCCACATTCCGGCGCCTGTTCGGGGAGGCTGTTACAGGAATCGAACCGTGCTGCTGGCCTGCCTTGGTCTGCTTTCAAAGCCAGCGAGTTAGCCCTGTGCTAAACAGCCCCTAGTGGAGCCAGATCTCCAGAATGGATTCCGAAATGAGCTTTCAAATGCTTCAAACTGCACATCCATTAGACGTAGTCTTTGTCCTTTTTCAATTTCCAGCGTTACTGAATCCCTTATCCTTACTTTGGTCACCTCCAGAGAGGGTGACATTAATGCACTTCGCCACCTCCAAACTACAATTGATCAAGACTTCACTAGATTGCATGTTCATATTCATCACATTTGTGCCGTCAGCGATTTCAAATGATTTTTCTTTAATTGACAAGACCTTGTATTGTGCTTGGCTTTGCGCCTCATCCTACCATTGTGTCACATATATGCCTTACACTAACTGTTCAAATCTCCTTTCCTTTCGCTAGTGTAAGAATGCTTTCCTTGAACTTCTTCAACTTGCTACCAAGTTCCCTCAAATCCTGCTGATTCAATTGGGATAGCTTGCAATTGGTGTCCAATGTCAAACTGCACCTTGTTCCAAAAGGAGGCTCAATATAAATCATCACCGATTGAAAAGTTGCAGTTTTGAGAGTTCTTTTGTGGGTTCAGCATTGAGCGTTCATAGAATTTGAGAAGGGGATGTCTTATTCAAGACAAATGAAGAGGGATTCCTTCTCCAATAGGGTTGTTACTCTTTGGAATTCTTTTCTCCACGAGCTGAGACGACTGGGTCATGGGTCGTGGAATATATTCAATGCCGAGCTCGATAGCTTTCTGATTGACAAGGGAGTCAAGGGGACAAACATGAGAGTGAAGTTAAAGCCATAATCAGCTCACCCATGATTTTATTGAATGGTGGGACAGGCTCGATGGGCTGAATGGATTCCCCATGTCCCTTTTTCTCATCTTAGGGGCGGCACGGTAGCTCAGTGGTTAGCACAGTTGCTTCACAGCATCAGGGTCCCGGCTTTGATTTCTGCCCTATCCTAGTAATCCCATAACCTATCCTGCACATCCCTGGACGCAAAAGGAGCAATTTAGCGTGGCCAATCCACCCAACCTGCACATCTTTGGACTGTAGGAGCAAACCTGCGCAGACATTGGGAGAACATACAAACAAACTCCACACAGATAGACAGACATAGTCACCAGAGGCTGGAATTAAATCCAGGTTCAATGGGGCAGCACGGTAGCCTTGTGGATAGCACAATTGCTTCACAGCTCCAGGGTCCCAGGTTAGATTCCGGCTTGGGTCACTGTCTGTGCGGAGTCTGCACATCCTTCCAGTGTGTGCGTGGGTTTCCTCCGGGTGCTCCGGTTTCCTCCCACAGTCCAAAGATGTGCACTTTAGGTGGATTGGCCATGATAAATTGCCCTTAGTGTCCAAAATTGCCCTTAGTGTTGGGTGGATTACTGGGTTATGGGGATAGGGTGGCGGTGTTGGCCTTGGGTAGGGTGCTCTTTCCAAGAGCCGGTGCAGACTTGATGGGCTGAATGGCCTCCTTCTGCACTGTAAATTCTATGATTGTTCCTGGCGCAATGAGGCAGCAGTGCTAAAATACCAAGAAAGATTGATAAGGTAAACGGAGGCCAAATGTTCACCTTGTGGGACAATCTAGAAGAAGAGATCACAGATATAGGTTTGAGAGGTGGTCGAAAATGGAGATGAGGAGGAACTATTTTAATAATCTTTATTGTCACAAGCAGACTTACATGAACACTGCAATGAAGTTATTGTGAAAAGCCCCCAGTCGCCACATTCCGGCGCCTGTTCAGGTACAGAGAGAGAATTCAGAATGTCCAATTCACCCAACAGCACGTCTTTCGGGACTTTGTGGGAGCGCGCGGAGGAAACCCACGCAGACACGGGGAGAACGTGCAGACTCCGCACAGACAGTGACCCAAGCCGGGAATCGAACCTGGGACCCTGGAGCTGTGAAGCAACAGTGCTAACCACTGTTTTACCATGCTGCCTGGTACTTCTTGCATTGAGTGGTGAATATGTGGAACTCGCTGTGCCATAGTGCGGTTGAGTGGGAGCCATTAAATGGTTTCAAGATGGAGATAAGATATATTTCTGATTTTTTAAAAAGTGTAAAGGAATGTGGGGAACAGGGAGGGAGGTGGATTTACGACCAGGAAGAGATCGGCAATGATCTGATTGAATAGCTCGAAGGGTTGATTTGTCTATTTCTGCTCCTAATCGTCGCTATGCCCACTGCTCTCGGGTAACCGTAGTGACTTGTAAAGCAGCACGGCCAGTGAGGCAGCAAGTGCAACAACTATAGGTCTCAGGCTCCAGGTGAGCAAACTTTCTCCCCCCACTAAACGAGGGGAAACAAACAATATTTATGTATGCAAGCTATGCAGAAAGGAGTTTGGATTCCTTGTCCGATAAAGAACCCAGTGAATAGTATAATGGCAAAGGATTTCTCCATCAGCTGAATTAAAAAGGCGCAGAAATCCTCACTAATCAGGAAACCCGACAACACACACACAGTATGAAAAGGAAACGGATGTTTCCGTAGCAGTGTATCACCCCAAGTAGGGGGTCAAAAGGAGGGGGCGAGCTGTGGCAACAGTTTCCTGAAATGCCGGTGCCACGTGTTCACACATCAGCTGTTGTGAACTCTCATCTGTAAACATGGAAGCATTGCATCTGTGGTGGAAGATTCTCAATTTGCAAATCTCAACATACATCAGCATGCATGTTACTCCATTCCCCAGAAATGCCACAAGGCTACATTTTCAAAAATCTCAAATGGTATTGGAGTGGTGCCTATTAATGCTCTGCATTTCACTTCTTAACCGAGTTCAGTGAATTTGTAACAGTGCAGAAAAAAAAGAGAGAAAAAGTGTGCCATTCAGCCCCTTGAGCCAATTCTATAATACTAATAATCATCATCTTTATTATTGTCACAAGTAGGCTTACATCAACACTGCACTGAAATTACTGTGAAAATCCCCTCGTCGCCACACTCCGGCGCCTGTTCGGGTACACGGAGGGAGAATTCAGAATGTCCAAATCACTTAACCTGCACGTCTTTCGGGACTCGTGGGAGGAAACCGGAGCATCCGGCGGAAACCCACGCAGACATGGGGAGAATGTGCAGACTCTGCACAGACAGTGACCCAAGCCGGGAATCGAACCTGGGACCCTGGCGCTGTGAAGCAACAGTGCTAACCACTGTGCTGTTATTCATTCGTCGTGTTTGTGGTTGATCGGTGACCAAATGTGCCTCATATGCCAGAATACTTCGATGTGGCGATCTCGGATATACCAACTGCCTGCTGAAGCGCGGTTTCAAACCTCTACCACGCTCAGGGCGGTCACCTTGGAGAAAAATTAAAGGATAGCCTGGCTTGCGAGTTTGTAGACTGGGGCATGTCTGCTGCCAGTGAGCATGGGGTGGGGGTCCAAATTATGGGGAAAATTAATGACCCGGTACCATGCAGACCAAGATATGGAACAAAAGGGGCTGGGTCGTCCAACTTTACTGTTTCCAAACTATTTCCTAACTTTAGAATAATCCCTAGTTCTCTTTCTCTTTCTCCTCCCCCTCCCCCCCCCCCCCCCCCCCCCCCACACCAACCCAAGTTTTTCCCCACCTATCCCAGTAGTTTTCCATCATTTTAAAAACATTCCAGGAATTACAAACCTAATTTGTGCAAGTTGTCCAAATAATTAACCCCACACCCACAAGGGTAGTATGCAAAATCCACATTACGGACTACAATTAACTCAGATAATTACAGCGCAAACCAACAAGTGGCTTAAAAGGATCACAATTTGGGGCACAAGTGATTGTATGCAACTATAGTGATGGCCTCTGACCGGGAAGCAGCACAGTGAGGAAATCCAATTGTTAATGATCGAAAGGGACTAAGTGGTGATCAACTCCAATTTTCTTGCAAAATAAATATTGGTGCATGGGATGTCCCACCCTGGACCTGGAGGCAGTATGCACAGGATCAAAGTTCAGATCAGAAGCCATGCGGCTGGCAAACACAAAGGAGAGCTTCAGAAAAGAGACAAAACTGCTGGGGAGGGTAGAGAACCCCATTCATGGTGGCGAGTGCACAGTTCTATGGCTATGCTTCAGTTTTGCAATCTTGTTGGTAATTTCTTATTTGGAGGGTCAGCTTGTAAATGTACGTTTTGGTTTACAGCTCCCCGACAGGGATGATAACACTGCCCACCCAACCCAGACACAAAAGACCATGGTGGCTCGTGTGGGCATTGATGCAGCCCTCATCTTATGTTACACATTTGGTGTAAAGCTTCTTCGGATCCTTTGCTCCGTATCAAACTTAAGTCACCCATCTCAGTAGCTTTTCCTTGGGTCTCACATTAAATCAAAACTAAAATCAATCTCCGGCATATCTAACATTTTCCCAATTGATTAAAGTTGGTTAAATTGCTGGCAATGCCGTCACCAGAATTTCACTCCAGGTTCAACCGAATGTCATTCCAAGTTTCCCCCCGCACAATTCAGTCATCTAGTGGTTGAACAACAAGTTGAACTTGCCGTCAACATGCAGCTCAGCTCCGGTTACGGTTTAGTTCAATTAAAAGTTCAGAAATGCAACTATTAACATTTGTCAATTTAATAGAAAATGCTTTTTTGCTTATAAAAAAAGTATGTGCCAAAAATGTTTATAATGGTGAATAATAGGGCAGCAGTGGGTTAGCACTGCTGCCTCACGGCGCCGAGGTCCCAGGTTCGATTCCGGCTCTGGGTCACTGTCCGTGTGGAGTCTGCACATTCTCCCCGTGTTTGCGTGGGTTTCGCCCCCACAACCCAAAGATGCGGTGAGTAGGTGGATTGGCCACGCTAAATTGCCCTCAATTGGAAAAAATGAATTGGGTACTCTAAAATTGAAATTAAAATAATGGTGAATAATTGTACCATCCCAAATATCAAATGTAATACTTTGTTTTAATCCATTGCACTAGGGTACAGAATTCAAACCAAGCACAGAATACAATGTGCTGCAATTCAGTCTACAACAGTAATCTATCGGGCTAGCCGTGGGAAGGGAAAGAAAATACATAAAGTGATTTAACATATAAACAGAGAATTTGCATCACAGCACAGAATAAGCACTCCTGGAACAAGATCAAGTTTATCTTAAGACATTGGAAATGACCACGTTTCACCATTTCAATTTTTTAAAGAAATCATTTTGCAACGTTGATTCATTGAGAACATGATACAGCTGGCAACAAACAAAAAGAAACTGAACCGTGAAGATCGGAGCAGCGCATTTTGTACACGGGAGCACCAATTTCTTTAAAATCCCAATTCCAGACTAAGGCCCAAATGCACACCACATTCTTCACTCCAAAAACAAAAAATGACACCACTTCCTCAGAGGCATTTCCAAGTGTGTTCCACACAGATCACAGTCCATGCTTAGGATTCTACATCCATTGAGAAATTAAAGCACAGAAATATATGCTCAGGCACTCAATGTACAACCTTCAAATACGCACTGGAAGGTACATTTCTCTTAAATTAAACTCATTTGCCGTTATACCAACACTTAGAACAAAGAATATAGAACACACAGTGCAGAAGGCGGCTATTCGTCCCATCGCATCTGCACCGACCCACTTAAGCCTTCACTTCCACCCTATCCCCGTAACCCCAATAACCCCATCTAACCTTTTTGGTCACGAAGGGTAATTTATCATGGCCAATCCACCCAACCTGCACGTCTTTGGACTTATTCAATCACTTCCATTTTACACATGACCAACCCTTCAGATGATGAACATCCATCACTCTTGCAAAAAGGTTAAGCAGAGTTGTGGCAGAATCATTGGAAAAATGCAAAAAGCAGATTTGTAATTTATAGAGCATTTATACAGATGTTCCTAGATTGTGCTGTGAAAATGACAGCTTTATTTCAGCACAATTCCCACAGTGAAAAATCAGAGGTCACAGTTAGGACAGGACGCAAGGATGTTTTTTTTTTGTGTGTGGAAAAAGTGGAACGCTTCGCACAGACATAGGTGACTAGCAGGCAATGTAGCGGATATACAAAGTTCACCGTTTACTACGCATTTCAGATGTTGTAAGAAACTCAAATTAATGCTTCATACAGGTTTAATTTTGCAGCAGGATAAGGTTTGCTGTCCCTCCCAGAATAGCAATTGTATTAAGTTACCCAAGTGGGACTAATTCAGGCTCGGATGTGTAATTAGAGCAATAATATCAGTGGTCATTTAAATAGATGAGATTTGTCCTCATAACTCGAAACATGTATTAATAAACTTGTATTAATATATTAGAGTTAAAAAGGTCTTCATGAAGATTAAACATCCATTTTTTTAAAAAAAACTTGGCCACGTTTTTGTCAAGGCCTATTCCCCAGTGTAAACTATACCCATGGATAATGAAAACTGCCCATATAAAACTATTCACCCGTCACTATTGAAGGAGTGTGGATGCAGTGCACCTTCATCTTGCCCTGTAGAAAAACCCCTTCACTCCCACAAAACTATTTCTTGGCACCAAAGCAATTAACTATAAAACATACAACCAAATGTGAACAGTGTATAGGATGTGTATATACAGGAGCAGCATCACCGGTGTGATACATGCACATACAAAAATAGTAAAAAAAAGCTTGCACTGGTATAGTATTTTTCCACAGCCACTACACAAAAGCGTTTTATACACAAAGTAGTTTTGAAATGTGCATATAGCGTTTGTAAAACAAAGGTAGCTTTGTGTAATATTCAATATTTGTATCGGGGACCATTAGAATAAGGTATAATTTTTAATTGGGTTTAATGTTTCTGTGCCTGGAAGGGTAAAACCTGTAGTTAAGATTCAAGCTGGACAAAGGTATTTGTATGTGTGGGGGTTTGTTCAGTTCCAACTGTTTTTCTATTGTGCTTGGAGAGGGCTACAGCATGCAGAATAAATAAAAAGGCACAAGCATGTGGGTGTTGCTTAGCAACTGAGACCTTAAGTTTAGGTTCAGTAATTTAATGGCAGCTGGAGATAGGTAGTGAGAAGAGAGAGAAGGCAGTTCTCGCAGCTCTGCTAGAAGCAATTGGTTTAGATGGCTAGAGTGGGAACATCTCTCTCAGCTTGGAGAAGAAAAGTCATGGAGTAATGGTTAAGATCTGAAGAGCAGCTAGTTAAGGAAACTAGAGAAAAGAGTCGGAGGTTAAAGGTAGGAGAACAAAGCACTGTTCAGTAAAGACAGACCGGGGCAGCACCAAAAAGATATTGGAAGTGATTTTCAGGTTTTGAGAGATTGGAATACGGCCCGAGTTGAAATAACTATGGATAATTGGTGGCTGGATCTCGAGTTTGTGTAAAAGCTGTTACGACAAAGGAAACCTAAAAAAAAAGGGGGAAGGGGTGGAGCGGAAGCTCGGTTAAAAAAAGTCAGCTGGACTGGATTTTGGAACCCAAACTGCTAATAGGGAAAGCATAATTATGAGAGAAGATTTTAAAGTGGGCTTTTGGGAGTGGAGTTTGAAAAAAAAAATCCGGGGGGGGGGGAATTTAAATTCCGAGGAGGCATCCACAAACCTTTCACTTGGTCTGTGCAGAGTCTGCGCATTCTCCCTGGGTGCCCCGGTTTCCTCCCACAAGCCCCGAAAGACGTGCTTGTTAGATGAATTGGACATTCTGAATTCTCCCTCAGTGAACCCGTACAGGCACCGGAGTGTGGCGACTAGGGGCTTTTCACACTAACTTCATTGCAGTGTTAATGTAAGCCTACTTGTGACACTAATAAAGATTGTTATTATTACTTGTCCATGGTCATCTTGTGTGCTTAAGGAACTATTGCAATTTTTCACGTTTAATAAATGTGATTTCTTGCTGTTCAAACTAATTAAGTTTCCATTCTGGGATCTTCCTGTCCAGTTACAATCTCCGTGGTAACTGTTGTAGTGTGGGAAACACAGAAGCCGATTTTCACACAGCAAGCTCGCTCTCACAAACAGCATGTTTAGATGATTTTGTGATCCCGATTGAGCGGCATGACCAGGACATGAGGAGAACTGCCTCACTTTTCAAAATAATACCTCCACCAAAGCAAACTACCCAGCCAACAGAACAGCAACCACGACACCACACAACCCTGCCATGGTAATCTCTGCAAGACGTGCCAGATCATCGACATGGATACCACCATTACACGTGTGAACACCACCCACCAGGTACGCGGTACATACTCGTGCGACTCGGCCAACGTTGTCTACCTCATACGCTGCAGGAAAGGATGTCCCGAAGCGTGGTACATTGGTGAGACCATGTAGACGCTGCGACAACGAATGAACGGACATCGCGCAACAATCACCAGGCAGGAATGTTCCCTTCCAGTCAGGGAACACTTCAGCAGTCAAGGGCATTCAGCCTCTGATCTCCGGGTAAGCGTTCTCCAAGGCAGAATCGCCGAGCAGAAACTTATAGCCACACACGAATGCGGCCTCAACCGGGACCTGGGATTCATGTCGCATTACATTCATCCCCCACCATCTGGCCTGCGAAATCCTACCAACTGTCCTGGCTTGACACAATTCACACCTCTTTAACCTGGGGGGTTACCCCTATCTCTGGATCTGTAAACACTGCAAATGCTCGCATTCTAAGCATCGTCTGGCATCTTTGAATTTGCCTATAAGAACATAAGAACTAGGAGCAGGAGTAGGCCATCTGGCCCCTCGAGCCTGCTCCACCATTCAATGAGATCATGGCTGATCTTTTGTGGACTCAGCTCCACTTTCCGGCCCGAACACCTTAATCCCTTTATCCCTTTATTCTTCAAAAAACTATCTATCTTTATCTTAAAAACATTTAATGAAGGAGCCTCTACTGCTTCACTGGGCAAGGAATTCCATAGATTCACAACCCTTTGGGTGAAGAAGTTCCTCCTAAACTCAGTCCTAAATCTACTTCCCCTTATTTTGAGGCTATGCCCCCTAGTTCTGCTTTCACCTGCCAGTGGAAACAACCTGCCCGCATCTATCCTATCTATTCCCTTCATAATCTGATATGTTTCTATAAGATCCCCCCTCATCCTTCTAAATTCCAACGAGTACAGTCCCAGTCTACTCAACCTCTCCTCGTAATCCAACCCCTTCAACTCTGGGATTAACCTAGTGAATCTCCTCTGCACACCCTCCAGTGCCAGTACATCCTTTCTCAAGTAAGGAGACCAAAACTGAACACAATACTCCACGTGTGGCCTCACTAACACCTTATACAATTGCAGCAGAACCTCCCTAGTCTTAAACTCCATCCCTCTAGCAATGAAGGACAAAATTCAATTTGCCTTCTTAATCACCTGTTGCACCTGTAAACCAATTTTTGCGACTCATGCACTAGCACACCCAGGTCTCTGCACAGCAGCATGTTTTAATATTTTATCATTTAAATAATAATCCCTTTTGCTGTTATTCCTACCAAAATGGATAACCTCACATGTAAACATTGTATTCCATCTGCCAGACCCTAGCCCATTCACTTAGCCTATCCAAATCCCTCTGCAGACTTCCAGTATCCTCTGCACTTTTTGCTTTACCACTTATCTTAGTGTCGTCTGCAAACTTGGACACATTGCCCTTGGTCCCCAACTCCAAATCATCTATGTAAATTGTGAACAGTTGTGGGCCCAACACTGATCCCTGAGGGACACCACTAGCTACTGATTGCCAACCAGAGAAACACCCATTAATCCCCACTCTTTGCTTTCTATTAATTAACCAATCCTCTATCCATGCTACTACTTTCCCCTTAATGCCATGCATCTTTATCTTATGCAACAACCTTGTGTGTGGCACTTTGTCAAAGGCTTTCTGGAAATCCAGATATACCACATTCATTGGCTCCCCGTTATCTACCGCACTGTTAATGTCCTCAAAATATTCCACTAAATTAGTTAGGCACGACCTGCCCTTTATGAACCCATGCTGCGTCTGCCCAATGGGACAATTTCCATCCAGATGCCTCGCTATTTCTTCCTTGATGATAGATTCCCGCATCTTCCCTACTACCGACGTTAAGCTCACTGGCCTATAATTACCCGCTTTCTGCCTACCTCCTTTTTTAAACAGTGGTGTCACGTTTGCTCATTTCCAATCTGCCGGGACCACCCCAGAGTCTAGTGAATTTTGGTAAATTATCACTAGTGCAATTTCCTGAGCCATCTCTTTTAGCACTCTGGGATGCATTCCATCAGGTCCAGGAGACTTGTCTACCTTTAGCCCCATTAGCTTGCCCATCACTACCTCCTTGGTGATAACAATCCTCTCAAGGTCCTCACCTGTCATAGCCTCATTTCCATCAGTCATTGGCATGTTATTTGTGTCTTCCACTGTGAAGACCGACCCAAAAAACCTGTTCAGTTCCTCAGCCATTTCCTCATCTCCCATTATTAAATTTCCCTTCTCATCCTCTAAAGGACCAATATTTACCTTAGCCACTCTTTTTTGTTTTATGTATTTGTAGAAACTTTTACTATCTGTTTTTATATTCTGAGCAAGTTTACTCTCATAATCTATCTTGCTCTTCTTTATAGCTTTTTTAGTAGCTTTCTGTTGCCCCCTAAAGATTTCCCAGTCCTCTAGTCTCCCACTGATCTTTGCTACTTTGTATGTTTTTTCCTTCAATTTGATACTCCCTTATTTCCTTAGATATCCACAGTCGATTTTCCCTCTTTTTACCGTCCTTCCTTTTTGTTGGTATAAACCTTTGCTGAGCACTGTGAAAAATCACTTGGAAGGTTCTCCACTGTTCCACCATAAAGTCTTTGCTCCCAGTCTACCTTAGCTAGTTCTTCTCTCATCCCATTGTAATCTCCTTTGTTTAAGCACAAAACACTAGTGCTTGATTTTACCTTCTCACCCTCCATCTGTATTTCAAATTCCACCATATTGTGATCGCTCCTTCCGAGAGGATCCCTAACTATGAGATCCTGAATCAATCCTATCTCATTACACAGGACCAGATCTAGGACCGCTTGTTCCCTCGTAGGTTCCATTACATACTGTTCTAGGAAACTATCGCGGATACATTCTATAAACTCCTCCTCAAGGCTGCCTTGACCGACCTGGTTAAACCAATCGACATGTAGATTAAAATCCCCCGTGATAACTGCTGTACCATTTCTACATGTTATTTCTTTGTTATATATATGTTTCTGGAATCTACCTTCATTCACCCGAGGAAGGAGCAGTGCTCCGAAAGCTAGTGTTTGAAACAATCCTGTTGGACTTTAACCTGGTGTTGTAAGACTTCTTACTGTGTCCACCAAAGCAGGCAGACAAAACCCCAGTTTACTGGTTTCACCTGAAAGGTGGCACCCCCGATAGAACTACACTGGAGTGTCAGCCTTGATTTTTGTGCTCGAGTGGGAGTTGAACCCAGAACCTTGTGACAGGGGGGTCGGGGGGGGGGGGGGGGAGGGAACTTGGGTAGCAAAGTTTCAATCTGGCCTTTTTGAACCAAGGAGACAATCCGACAAACATGCTGAGCCAAACAGAAAAACAAAACAGCCAAATGCATAAGTGGGGCTTAGAGGATGCCGTGTGCCAAACACACCAAAACGCGAAGTGTAAATGACTTTCGCCCAATCTTGAATTTGCAACAGTAATTAGCCAGTAACATTTGATCTCAATTGTTGTGTTGAAAAGGGAAAAAAAAAGGAGTTGGATTTGGAATTTCCCTACATGTGGGAGGTTGGAAACTCCCTGCAACTCCAGTTTTAAGGGTTAAACTCTACCCATTATCTCCATTGCAAATAGAATCGGAGGCTGCTCAAGCCGGCCTTCCCAAGTGCACACAAAAGGATTCTTTAAAACACAGCTTTCCACGATCCCCACAAATAAGCACCATTACTTCCAGAAGCCTATTACTCGAGTAGGGGGAGGGGGGATTTCCAGGAACATGAAGTTGCTCTATAATATAGAATAGTCCGACAGCATGAACACATTGGACACGCACGCACACACGCGCACACAGTGTAGAAGAGGTTTACAAGAATGATTGTAACAAGTTCCTTGTGTAAGTTCAGCATAACCTCTGCTCTTCTACTCATTCCTATTAATCATAGAATTCATAGAGTGCAGGAGGTGGCCATTCGGGAGGTCATGTGCAGGGCAGGTGGATTGGCCACGCTAAATTCCCGTAACAGCCTCCCCGAACAGGTGCCGGAATGTGGCGACTAGGGGCTTTACACAGCAACTTCATTTGAAGCCTACTTGTGACAATAAGCGATTTTCATTTTCAAATTGCCCCTTAATTGGAAAAAAATGAATTGGATACTCTAAATTTAAAACAAAAAAAATTAATCACTACCCAATTCATTTTTTCCAATTAAGGGGCAATTTAGCGTGGCCAATCCACCTAACCTGCACATCTTTAGGTTGTGGGGGCGAAACCCACGCAAACACGGGGAGAATGTGCAAACTCCACATGGACAATGACCCAGAGCCGGGATCAAACCTGGGACCTCTAAGCCGCGAGCAGCAGTGCTAACCACTGCGCTACCGGGCTGGCCAATCTGCCAATGTTTCACAAGGTTCGAGTACTGTTTGCTTCCTAAGCATTTTGCAATACCCAGATTTATTTATTGCATTTATTTATTTATCACACCACCCAAAGGATTCTAGTGGTTCACTTGTAATGGAAACAAAGTAAAAACCAGTGGGGGGAAAATAAAGAAAGTGTGGCAGCAGTGTGTTTAGATAAAAATATTCAGAATATGACATCCTTCCTCGCGATAACCTGATGCCACTGATGGTCAGTTTTCCTGCCCGATAGAATTGCTCAACAAAGCCTCTGGAGATTCAGGCAGCAGAGTGTCACGTTTTCATGGTAATGAGTTTCCAATATATTGTCATAGACTATTCCAGGAGAGGTTTGTTTTCCTATCCGTCTCAGTGGGCAGGCGGCACAGATAGACAGTGGATCTGCACTCAGATACAATTTCCCGCATCATCTGGATAGTTCTGACTGCTCTATTTTGACAGGCAGTGCCAACGCCGATGGTAGCTTACCCCGGTCGATCAGCGTGGGTTTCAACTCCCAGTCTGAAAACGTGACAGTTTATAGTGGTGGAAGCTCTGGGCTGTTGGGAAAATATTGGGAGGGGATATTAAAGAAAATACTCGCCTGCCATCTCAAGACGCAAATGATCCCATGGCACTATCCATAGAAACGGAGGGTAAATTCACGACTGCGTCCTGCTCCATATTTATTCTTCAATCAACACCACTAAAGCATTATTAGGTCATTATTGCATCAGCATTTATTTTTTTAAATTTAGAGTACCCAATTATTTTTTCCAATTAAGCGCCAATGTAGCATGGCCAATCCACCTAACTTGCACATCTTTAGGTTGTGGGGGTGAAACCCACGCAGACACGGGGAGAATGTGCAAACACCACGCGGACAGTGACCCAGGGCCGGGATTCGAACCTGGGTCCTCAGCGCCGTAGGCAGCAATGCTAACCACTGTGCCACCGTGCTGCCCTTGCATCATCATTTATGGGAACTTACCGTGTAGATTGGTTGCCATGATTCCGTACATTTCAATATTGACTGCGGCCAAAGAATAGTTCCCCAAATATCCTGAAGTGGTGACAGCCTATAGGTCTCTGTAGCAAAACAGACCAGCTATTTTGAGAACTCTCCCAGGGAGAACACCAGGGCAGCCCTCTGTGGACGATAATGTACAAATAAATGTGTTGCTTCAACATTCTGGAAAGGTCCACTGCTTTATTTCCTCAATTAAAAGGGATTCCATGGACTTGCAAACAAGTGTCAGGTGGATGTACCTTTAAGAAATGGGTGTTTATCAAATAGCTGCAGTGCTGTCACTGTGTGGGTGGAGCTGGGCAGTCTGTTTTTGAGCTGAAAAGCTGCTTTGTGGCTTCGCTTTTGAGTTGGGAGAGCTGCATTCAAAGCAAGCAGCTGTGTAATGATCTCTCTCTACAAGCTAAAGAATGTCTTCAGCTCATTGATGACTTCAAAGTAATACCCGTTTCTGTGGAGAATTTAAACCTGCTGTCTTTGTTTTAAAAAAGTGTTTAACTTATGGATGTTGCTAAGAAAATAAGGGTTCCCTTAGAGTAATGCATCTGTGGGGTTGAGTGTGTTGGTGTTTGATAAGATGTTTACTGTGTATTTATGAAATGTTAACTGGGTTCATAGAATAAACATGGTTTTGTTTTAAATATACTTACGGTCTTTGTTGCATAACACCTGGAGAGTGGACCCTTGTGCTCCCCATAACCAAAGTCTATTTAAAAAGTTGAGAGTCAGGTGAACTCCACAATATACTTTGGGGTTTTCTAAACCCTGGCCCATAACACGAGGGATGAAGTTGGTTCTGTTCTTTCGTGACTTGAACTAGTTACTTGGGAGGAGAGAAAGAGAGAGTCTTGGGAGGAGGAAAACAGTCTTCAAGATGTGAAAATGTTTTAATTGTTGGAGCTCCTGGATGAATGCCTCCTGGGCCTTGCAGTCCCTCCCGGACAAGCCCTCGTTCCCCCCACCATCATCTGGAGCTCCTCAGAGACGGAAATGTTCTGGTTTGACTCCTTCTCCACTCGGTATCCCTTCTCTGGAGGGCAAGGTTGTGGACGTCACAAGGTTGTGGAGACCGCAGCACACCATCACCAACAAACACTCGAATGCAGCAAACTGGAGAGCTGATTCAACTGGGCAACAAACTCCTCTTTGAGACAGCCAGCCAGCCATTTTCCCGATGACGCCCCCTGCTGGTACCGTGACTCTCATTATACCAGTGCCTATCCTAGGACCTCAAACTGGTGTCACCTTCCACTTCTTTCAGGTCCCGAGAACGTGACCACTGGCTGCCCCCTGGGTACCTGCGCAGACCGGCAGGATGCACAGCTGATGGTCACACTAACTGGTAGCCTTTCCTGCCCCTGGCTGGCCTGCTGGTCCCTTTATGGCAACACATGTACAGCTGATCACTCCTAGCAGTCTCTAGTGCCCCCCCCCCCCCCCCCACCCCCACCCCCCACCCCGTACAATTCGATGCCTTCCCCTCAACCAGCATCCCATAAAGCCACAGGATTTCTCTTCATTTGCAGACCCTGTTGACCATTGGGTGGACAACAGGGCAGCACGGTAGCACAGTGGTTAGCACAGTTGCTTCACAGCTCCAGGGTCCCAGGTTCGATTCCTTGCTAGGTCATTGTCTGTGCGGAGTCTGCACGTTCCCCCCCCGTGCGCGCGTGGGTTTCCTCCGGGTGCTCCGGTTTCCTCCCACAGTCCAAAGATGTGCGGATTAGGTGGGTTGGCCATGCTAAATTGCCCCTCAAGTGTCCATAAAGGTAAAGTAGGGATTACGGGAATCGGGTAGATACGTGGGCTTGAGTAGGGTGCTCTTTCCAAGGGCCGGTGCAAACCCGATGGGCCGAATGGCCTCCTTCTGCACTGTACATTCTATGATCTATGACAAGGCCTCCACCCATACCTCCGGTGGCTGCTGTAGCCTGGCCTAAAGACCCTCTTGTTCCTCAGTGGGTGGTGCCCCCTCATCCACTTCTTTGTGCCCCCTGCCCCGAACATCTGTTCTCCTCCTCACTGGAGAATGCATCTCCCACAGAGACCACCATCCCCATATTTCTCAAGAGCAACAATAACGTACAAACGAATGGTTAGGGATTCTGCAAAGTCCAAGAACGCCAAGTCAAAAATCTCAGCAGTTGCGTCTGCTGAAGCTACACACAGACCCAATGCCAACTTTTATCGCCTCCCTGGTGAACAACCGTCACAGGTTGGGGGAAATATTATTGAATAGAACAAATTACCTCAGTCAATGAATAGATTTCAAAATGGCAGACGGGCACCTGACTGAGGCCCACTCATATTTGATGACGTGAGGATTGCAACCAGACATCACAACACTTGTTGCCAGAAGGTAATTTTTAGTCCCTGGTGTGGTACTATACCAAGCAAGGCACAGCCCATATTTAACAGTCTGTACCAAGTAAATGGATACCACCAGTTGGGCACTGCAGCTCCTCAGTGCTCCTGGGTTTGACCAACTCTGACAATATCTGGTTGCAACATTGAAAACACAACATGGAGATTTGATGCACAGAGAGAGGTGGGAAGAGGAGGTGATGATGCCCCCCCGCCCCCCCCCCCGGTGCAAAATGAGCAACCAGTCTGTCTACAAGGATGGTACTAGTGAATACGATTTGTGGAAACTCGGAATTAGCTTCCATCAGTGAGGAACACAGACTGAGAGGAAAGGGAGAGAAAACAAAGAGGAGTTGGAGGTTTTAATTGCCATTCTTGCAATGGTTTTAAGTTTCCAAAAAAAAGATTTTTTTTTTTTTTTTTTAATATATATACACAGGTTCTTTCCAAATGCTATTCAAACCCAATGTAAACACCACAGAATACAAGAGCACGTATCTTTATTGGCTCCATTGCAGGGGCATGCATAAATATCAATGTCCTCATTTCCATTCTAACAGTCATGGGGATTGTAAGTCAACTAATTGCATTACTCCAAAACGTTAGCTGATTGGATCTGGAAATACGCCTAGTGTATCTGAAGGTCACACAGCTGCCACAAGGGCATATAGCTGGCACAAATCGATAATTCTCGACAGAAACGCATTTAATTCATCTTTGCAGTTTGAACAAAGGCTTCTCAAAGCCCTGCAAAATAAGCCACACACCAGAATTACATACCAATTAGTCTCATCACTTTGCAAACTTTAAATGTTCAAATCGACAAATTTCACTTTGTTCCATCACGTGGCCAGGCACCTTTCACAAAAACCATTACGGCTTCAAATTGCTGGGACAATAACGGAGCCAGACTCTCAAAGCAACGCTCCACCTCGGAACAACTTCTGAAAAGGTTGGAATACAGTTTGGGTGGTTGATAGGTATAAACAGCCAGGTGATGAAAATATGGCTTTGTTCCTTGCAAAATGGATGGATAGGTCATGCAGTTTAAAGTTTGACAGTTCTGCTGGCAAACTGGTCTCTTAAATCAACAATATCACCATTTTGTGTAAATCTGTATCCGAATATAAAAGCTTAGCAAAACATCAACTATATATTTGTAATAATCGCCTAGATGCAGTAGCTCTGGCAGTAATCAGCCACACTTGCAGGGTGCAGAATATTCAAATACACGGTTATTGCAGGTAACTAACTGGTGCCCAGACAACACTGTCCTAGGCAGAAGCAAAGAAGGAGTGTGCACAATTATCCACCTTTTATTTTAAAAAATTCCAGCCAAGTAATATTTCTCCTATTCCCTCACAGAATAGTCTCCGAAATCTTAATCGTTCAATCTGTGGCAAATTGGAAATCCAGATGTAGCAAATTGCAATTTATTAACATCCAATGCTTCAATTTATTTACTGCCTTCAGACACGTGATCTCAAGTCATATTTGACTAGCTTAGGAGTATGCAGTCAATGTGTTTTTTTTACTGCAGGCTATCAGTAAAGTAGCAAGAAATGCATATTGCAAGTTTTTTTTAAAAATGGGAACACTTTTTATCCTTGGTTCATGATTATGGTAGAGGTTTAGAAGGAAATCGAGGCTGAAGTACATAGCCATGCAAGGGGATACCAATTTTCTACCTTGTTTCCGCCCAATGTTGGGCAACACTTTTAAATTTGTTTTTGCGGGGCGTGGACATCACTGGCTATGCCAGCATTTATTGTCCATCCCTAATTGCCCTCAGCAAGGTGGGGGTGGGCTGCGTTTTTGAACCACTGCAGTCCATGGTGTGCAGGTACACCCACAGTGCTGTTAGGGAGGGAGATCCAGGATTTTGGCCCAGCGACAGTGAAGGAACGGCGATAGATTTCCAAGTCAGGGTGGTGAGTCACTCGAGGGGAACCTTCACGTGGTGGGGTTCACATGCATCTGCTGCCCTTTCCCTTCTAGATGGTGGTGGGCATGGGTTCGGAAGGTGCTGCCTAAGGAACCTTGGTGAGTTACTGCAGTGCATCTGCAGTAAGCTCAGAGAAGGAGGCAAAAGAGGGGGAGGTGTGGCGCTGCTAGTCAAGAGCAGTATTACGGTGGCGGAGAGGATGCTAGATGGGGACTCTTCTTCCGAGGTAGTATTGGCTGAAGTTAGAAACAGGAAAGGAGAGGTCACCCTGTTGGGAGTTTTTTATAGGCCTCCTATAAAAGTTCTAGGGATGTAGAGGAAAGGATGGCGAAGATGATTCTGGATATGAGCGAAAGTAACAGGGTAGTTCTTATGGGAGACTTTAACTTTCCAAATATTGACTGGAAAATATATAGTTTGAGTACAATAGATGGGTCGTTTTTTGTACAGTGTGTGCAGGAGGGTTTCCTGAAACAATATGTTGACAGGCCAACAAGAGGCGAGGCCACGTTGGATTTGGTTTTGGGTAATGAACCAGGCCAGGTGTTGGATTTGGAGGTAGGAGAGCACTTTGGGGACAGTGACCACAATTCGGTGACGTTTACGTTAATGATGGAAAGGGATAAGTATACACCGCAGGGCAAGAGTTATAGCTGGGGGAAGGGCAATTATGATGCCATTAGACGTGACTTGGGGGGATAAGGTGGAGAAGTAGGCTGCAAGTGTTGGGCACACTGGATAAGTGGGGCTTGTTCAAGGATCAGCTACTGCGTGTTCTTGATAAGTATGTACCGGTCAGACAGGGAGGAAGGCGTCGAGCGAGGGAACCGTGGTTTACCAAGGAAGTGGAATCTCTTGTTAAGAGGAAGAAGAAGGCCTATGTGAAGATGAAGTGCGAAGTTTCGGTTGGGGCGATGGATAGTTACAAGGTAGCGAGGAAGGATCTAAAGAGAGAGCTAAGACGAGCAAGGAGGGGACATGAGAAGTATTTGGCAGGAAGGATCAAGGAAAACCCAAAAGCTTTCTATAGGTATGTCAGGAATAAGCGAATGACTAGGGAAAGAGTAGGACCAGTCAAGGACAGGGATGGGAAATTGTGTGTGGAGTCTGAAGAGATAGGCGAGATACTAAATGAATATTTTTCGTCAGTATTCACTCAGGAAAAAGATAATGTTGTGGAGGAGAATGCTGAGCCCCAGGCTAATAGAATAGATGGCATTGAGGTACGTAGGGAAGAGGTGTTGGCAATTCTGGACAGGCTGAAAATAGATAAGTCCCCGGGACCTGATGGGATTTATCCTAGGATTCTATGGGAGGCCAGGGAAGAGATTGCTGGACCTTTGGCTTTGATTTTTATGTCATCATTGGCTACAGGAATAGTGCCAGAGGACTGGAGGACAGCAAATGTGGTCCCTTTGTTCAAAAAGGGGAGCAGAGACAACCCCGGCAACTATAGACCGGTGAGCCTCACGTCTGTAGTGGGTAAAGTCTTGGAGGGGATTATAAGGGACAAGATTTATAATCATCTAGATATGAATAATATGATCAGGGATAGTCAGCATGGCTTTGTGAAGGGTAGGTCATGCCTCACAAACCTTATTGAGTTCTTTGAGAAGGTGACTGAACAGGTAGACGAGGGTAGAGCAGTTGATGTGGTGTATATGGATTTCAGCAAAGCGTTTGATAAGGTTCCCCACGGTAGGCTATTGCAAAAAATACGGAGGCTGGGGATTGAGGGTGATTTAGAGATGTGGATCAGAAATTGGCTAGCTGAAAGAAGACAGAGGGTGGTGGTTGATGGGAAATGTTCAGAATGGAGTACAGTCACAAGTGGAGTACCACAAGGATCTGTTCTGGGGCCGTTGCTGTTTGTCATTTTTATCAATGACCTAGAGGAAGGCGCAGAAGGGTGGGTGAGTAAATTTGCAGACGATACTAAAGTCGGTGGTGTTGTCGATAGTGTGGAAGGATGTAGCAGGTTACAGAGGGATATAGATAAGCTGCAGAGCTGGGCTGAGAGGTGGCAAATGGAGTTTAATGTAGAGAAGTGTGAGGTGATTCACTTTGGAAGGAATAACAGGAATGCGGAATATTTGGCTAATGGTAAAGTTCTTGAAAGTGTGGATGAGCAGAGGGATCTAGGTGTCCATGTACATAGATCCCTGAAAGTTGCCACCCAGGTTGATAGGGTTGTGAAGAAGGCCTATGGAGTGTTGGCCTTTATTGGTAGAGGGATTGAGTTCCGGAGTCGGGAGGTCATGTTGCAGCTGTACAGAACTCTGGTCCGGCCGCATTTGGAGTATTGCGTACAGTTCTGGTCACCGCATTATAGGAAGGACGTGGAGGCTTTGGAGCGGGTGCAGAGGAGATTTACCAGGATGTTGCCTGGTATGGAGGGAAAATCTTATGAGGAAAGGCTGACAGACTTGAGGTTGTTTTCGTTGGAGAGAAGAAGGTTAAGAGGAGACTTAATAGAGGCATACAAAATGATCAGGGGGTTGGATAGGGTGGACAGTGAGAGCCTTCTCCCGCGGATGGATATGGCTGGCACGAGGGGACATAGCTTTAAACTGAGGGGTAATAGATATAGGACAGAGGTCAGAGGTAGGTTCTTTACGCAAAGAGTAGTGAGGCCGTGGAATGCCCTACCTGCTACAGTAGTGAACTCGCCAACATTGAGGGCATTTAAAAGTTTATTGGATAAACATATGGATGATAATGGCATAGTGTAGGTTAGATGGCTTTTGTTTCGGTGCAACATCGTGGGCCGAAGGGCCTGTACTGCGCTGTATTGTTCTATGTTCTATCTTGTAGATGGTCCACACGGCTGCCACTGTGTGCCAGTGGTGGAGGGAGTGAATGTTTGTGGAAGGGGAAGCAATCAAGTGGGGCTGCTTTGTCCTGGATGGTGTCAAGCTTCGAGTGTTGTTGGAGCTGCAGTCATCCAGGCTAGTGGAGAGTATTCCATCACATTCCTACTTGTGCCTTGTGGTGGTTTTAGGAGTCAGGTGGAGTGTTACTGGCCAAATGAAGGCCCCGCCTTTTCAATCTTGCCCCTGAAGAGCCAAGATCTGATCCATGAGGGTATCCTCAATGTTAACACATGGGGCGTGTCTCCACAAAGACTGTGTGGTGGTCACTCCTACCGATCTGTCATGGACAGGCAGATGCGAGAAGGTCTAGTTCCCCCACCACCTGTTGCAGACCCAGTCTAACTTTTATATCCTTTTGGACTTGGGCAGCTTGGTCAGTAGTGGTGCTACCGAGCCACTCCTGATGGGCAATGACGCCCCCTACCCAGAGTAAATTGTGCTCTTGCCACCCTCAGTGCTTCCTCCAAGTGCTGTTCCACATGGAGTACTGATTCATCAGCTGATGGTGGATGGTACGTGGTAATCAGCAGGAGGTTTCCTTGCCCATGTTTAACCTGAAGCCATGAGACTTCATGGGGTCCAGAGTCGATGTTGAGGACTCCCAGGGCAACTCCCGCCCGATTATATACCACTCTACCGCCGCCACCACCTATGCTGGGTCAGTACTGCCAGTGGAACGGGACATACCCAGGGATGGTGATAGTGGTGTCTGGGACATTATTTGTATGGTAGGATTCCATGGAGTATGACTACGTCAGGCTGTTGCTTGACTAGTCTGTGAGACAGCTCTCCCAACAAGCCCCCAAATGTTAGCAAGGAGGACTTTGCAGGGTCCACAGGGCTGGGTTTGCAGTGGTCATTTCCAGTGGTAGGACCAAACAGGGAGGTTAATATGCAATGACAAATCATTAACTTTAGAGGGCAGACAAGTCACTGAGACCAGCTCACGGTAGAAGCCAGGTGAGATTATGGATATAGACCGCAATAAACTAGACAAATATAGACTACAGAGTCTTGCTGGTGTGGGTGGAATTATTAGACACTGAAGTCGAAAGTATTCTGGGTCAAGCACATTTCTGAAGGACAGTTATTTCTTCAACAACAAAAAAAACTCCCAGAAGAACACAGAGTAGGATAACTAAAACAGGAAGAGTGCGGAGTGAAGTTTACATGTACTTTTCACAAAGCATCAGATAAGTTACCACAGAAAGAGGTTCATGAAACAAATTGAAGAGGATGTGGTCCCCATTGATAGACAGGGCAGCGAGGAAGCTAGTCAGACGGAGGATGTGGCGAGTGGTGATCACACAAAGTCGACGTTAGCTCCACTATCCTTTACAAGGTGCCAACCGTGGCTCAGTACGCTCACTTCAGCAGCCCCATCCAGAGGCTTGAACACAGTCCAAGTTAACGCTGCAACGTAGTACAGCATTTCCCAAATTCTGGTTAAGAACAGTGAGGGTGGGGGGGAAAAAAGAGATTCCAGTGTCTATAATCACTGGAATTACAGCAAATAGCTCAAAAGGGTCAACTTCAGCAGTGCCTCAAAAATGACATGACATGAACTCGATTATTTAAATACATGAAAATAAAAGCTTACGTATACATGACAAAAACCAACAATTACTGGAACACGCCCAAGTCTGAATTCCATCACAAGAAGGCAAGATTACTTTGGCAGCTATCCACAATCCTCTGTACAAAAGGACTTCAGGAATTTTACATGAGCTGAATATTAAAGTTAAACTTCTGTTAACTCATGGAAAAAAATATTTGCTACCTTTCAGAAGATTAAAACAGAACAGGTCGAAACCAGGTTCCAGACCAGTTCTCCTAATCCTCCATTATATAGGAGAGAAAAAAAAAAAAAGAGGACATTTTCCTTTTGAAATGCTACGCTTCAAACTAATGTGCCCAGTCACTGCTGCCACAATGTTGGAAAGATTTCAACTGTGTTACGGAAACAAGCCAATGGAGCTCAAATTCAGATTATACAAGTGTACGAAATAATAAAAGTTTGGCAGCACAGTGGTTAGCACTGCTGCCTCACGACAGCGAGGATCTGGATTCGATCCCGGCCCACTGTCCGTGTGGAGTTTGCACATTCTCCACCGCATCTGCGTGGGTCTCACCCTCACAACCCCAAAAGATGTGCAGGGTAGGTGGACTGGCCACGCTAAATTGCATCTTAATTGGAAAGTACTCAATTTAAAAAAATATATATATAAAATGTTGCCCACTCCCCTTAATCGACATGCTAGAATACAGGCTTCTGTTTTTTTTTTTTGGGGGGGGGTGGGCAGGGGAAGAGATAAAGAGGGCAGAAAGAGGCAGCAAAATAAAAACAAATTCAAACCTCAACGCACAGCAACCGATATTTATGTAGCACCCAATGGTGCCGTGATATCCTGTGATATCCATATGTGCGCCACCATAACGATCAGTGGCTGTGGCAACAGGCACAACACCAAATTACTATATTGCATGCGGCACTGGTGACAGAACCTGCCTCTCAATGGTTGGTCTCTTCAGCCAATGCCCCACGTGAAGCTAACCATCCCCAAGGATGGTTCCAAGGATTTGCTGGATGCCCATCATCTTATGTAGCTGGAAGGACGCTAAAGACATTAGACGGAGGATTGACTGGGAACATCTCCTTCGCTGTTTAATGAGTTACATGCTGGGACTCTCAAGCTATTTGTAACAACTTTCTTGCTCAACAATGCAAGAGAATTGCAGTCCCAAGTGACAAATTCAACCACTGGGGCAGCACGGTGGTGCCGTGGTTAGCACTGCTGCCACATGGCGCCGGAAGTGCCCGGGTTCGATCCCAGCCCACTGTCCGTGTGGAGGGGGGGGGGGGGGGGGGGAGAAGAGAGAAGAAAGAGATTTGGGTACTCAATTTATATTTAAAACTACACATTCAATTGCTGATATGTTAAGAGAACAAGACTGATGTACCCAGGATTGCTGATGATACAAAGCTGGGGGAAATTATAGTTGCGGTACTTGCGAAGAGGACACAAAAGGCTGCAAAGAGATTAGGCAGGTTACATGTGATGGTAGATGGAGGATAATGGGGGTGGAAGGAAGGTGTAAAAGGCGTGAAACATGTTCAGGTTTTAAGAGAGACTTGGGTGTAAAGCAGCCATAGTCCAAGGTGACCATAGGCTGCTTGCCCCGTTTTTTTTTGGAGGGGGAGGGGGGGGGGGGGGTGACTTGCGGGGTTTTAACGCCAGGATCACCACATCTCAGGGGAGAGGAGAGGTTGAGAAGGCAGGATCGTCATGAATACCCTCTGCCGGTACGGGAATTGAACACACGCTACTCACCTTGCTCTGCATCACAAACCAGCTGAGCAGCCAACTGAGTTAAACCAACGCCCAGAAGGTGTACACGTATGCGGAAGAACAAAGTCAACATGCAGGCAGAAGAAGCAATTAGTAAGACAAATGGCACATTGGCCATAAGGGGATTGCAGTACAAGATTAAAGTCATGCAACCATTGTATGGGCCTTTGGGAGTATTATGCATTGTTGATATCTCCATACTCAAAGAACGATATACTGCCTTGGAGTTAACAGAATTAGTTCCTGGGCTGAAGCACTGCCTTGATGAGGAGTGGAGTAAGTTGGACCTATACTCTTATGGAGTGAGACATGATCATACTATTCAGAATGGTTTGGCACAGGGTAGACAGAGATCATTCCCCCTGGCTGGAGAATCTAGAACATGGGGGCATGGTAATGGGGATGTGTAAGTGAAGAAAAGATGGGTCAAGAGGGAAATGGCAGCGACTGAATTATTACAAGTGCATGTCCTATAGGGGAAAGCACAGCAGTGGTTATGACCTGTAATTGTTGAACTCAAACTCTGATGATTTTTTAAAAAATTGTGTGGTGCACAGCAATTGAAATAAGGTGCAGGAAAGGTCAAGGTGGAGAATTAGAAGGATGGGAGCTGAAAGCTCAGGGTCGCTCTTACGGGCTGAAAAGGTGCCCTGCAAAGCAGTTGCCCATTCGATGTTTGGTCTCTCCGGAGTCAAGATGACCACATTGTGAGCATCAAATTAAAAAAGACTCAAACAAAATAGTCTTTCCACCTGGGAATGTTCATGGCCTTGGACAGTGGCAGGGGCTGCACGGGAAAGGAAGCAGGTGAAGACTGGATCATGGAGTTGCTTAGGGTTCAGTACCATCGAGAAGGGGGAGATCAGTTTTTAGGGTATCACACTGGAGGTGGGAGAGAACAAGGTTCAGGTGAACCCCATTATGGTTCTAGGGGAAAGGATGAGAGCAGAAGTGAAAAAGGGACCAGGCATGGCAGACTGGCCATCACGTCATGAAGAAACCTTGACCGAGGAAAACGGTAGCATCATCCACACAGGCGACGAGAGTGGGAGAATGGAATAAAGTGTCCTTACAGGAAGCAGCGAAGGAATCAAGCTGATAAGTAACGCCGGTCAATAGCCTAACCTCAAATTGATACACAAGTAGTCAGGGTAGGGACTATGTGAAGGCAGCAGGGACATGAATGAAAGGTTCCAATTTGGAGGAGAGAGAGAGAGCGCGAGAGAGAGGAGAGAAATGCTTTGTACCAACTAGAGCAGGATTGGAACAAAGAATGTTTCACCTATCTGAAAAGGCAGAACTGATGAGGCTCCCACAGTTACACTTTTCATTTAGATGGAAGTGGTCAAAAGCAGAAAAAGTTGCGACCATGGTAAAGAGAAACCAATAGAAATCTTGTTGGGAGAGAAGATAGAGAATTAAATACCAAACAGGAAAATGCAAAAAAACTGCAGACACTGCATGTTTGAAATATTAAATAGAAAATGCTAAAAATACTCAGGTCAGACGGGATATACTGGCTGTTACTGGGGGATATACTAGTGCTGCCCGGGTCACCTCCCTCATCTTTGTTCCAGTCTGTTGGCCACTAACCGTACTGGCTCATGCATTCACCACAAAATAGAAAATGTCTGCTGCAAACATTTTCCATTTCTGATGAAGGGTCACTGACCTGAAGAGGTAGTTTCTCTCTGCACAGATGCTCCAAGTGTGGAGTTTTTCCAGCATTTTGGGTTGATGTTTCGGATTTCCAGCATTTGCAGGCTAATCTGTCTGTTGGATGGGGTCCCTTTATAAAAAAAAATTTTTTTAAATCGCAGTGTAAACTCGTTCTTATTCCCTGCTCGCTCATACCTTGGATTCATTTTAATCCAAAAGGAATACAAATATATATTCTGTTCACCTCTCGCAATCAGGACAAACTTGTTGCGACACTCACCAATACCAATTCTACCTCATTCACCAATACTACCTCATTCAATGGACCATTTTGAACACCACAGGAAAATAAAACTAGCAGATGCTGCAAATAAACATGGTCATTGTTTATGTATCACTTTCCAAACACAATGTAAATAAAGAAAACACAAACGATAGAAAAAAGTGGAGGCCACCCTCAAAAGCTGCAGAAAATTCTTTTGAAATGAATTGAAGCGAACATTTGTTTTTGTTCAAAATTCAATAGAGTAGAATTTATTTATTGGATACCGGATCTGTCCACTCTCTGGCATAAAATAACTTTGCAAGAAAAAGTGATTCAGCTTCACCCCACCCTCAATAGCCCCTCTTCAATAAAGCTGTTGCAGTGAGCTCTACAACCGAGGAAGGACAATTGCATGCCCCAACAGTACAAGATTACAAGGAAATAAAATTAGTCACGCAACAACCCACACACAATGCTCAAATCACATCTCCAAGGAGAGTAGACAGCACAGAGTGGCCTAACTTCTAAAATAGAATGTTTTATCTCCTGGGTGGGACAGGGAGGAGACAGAGGGGTGCACACAGGCACAGGGAGAATTTACAAAGACAAAAGGATGACTTGACACCCTCCAATATCTCACTTAAGCCACCAACCTGCGTGCCAGAGCCAGGACAGCAAGCACTGGCAGCCAAGGTGACAAGGAAAAGCAGGCTCCTCTCTGTCACAGTGACCAGAGAAGGAATCAGTGAATGACAAGCAAGGACTTCTAGATCTAATGGAGTCAGTCATCGCTTCGCACAAGTGAAAACATAAACCGTCTAATGGATTCAAACATCTCAAAACTTTTCTGATTCTCTCCCAACTTTTCTGATTCTCTCCCACAAACCCATGAGCAACCCATAGATCAGAGAAGCAGACCGGTGAGGGAGTCTCGGGAGCAATTACATCACAGCCAGCAGGTAAGATATTGGCTTGTGACTGGTAAGTGATTTTTCTCTCTTTGACTTTCTCTTAGCTGTGTAGCGTAGTTCAAATTTAACTTCAGGTTTAAGTCATGGCAGGAGAGCTCAGACCCGTGTCATGCTCCTCTTGTGAGATGTGGCAAGTCAGGGACCCTTCTGGTGTCCCTGACTCCTTCATCTGCAAGAAGTGTGTCCAACTGCAGCTCCTGTTAGACCGCTTGACGGCTCTGGAGCTGCAGATGGATTCACTTTGGAGCATCCGCGATGCTGAGGAAGTTGTGGATAGCACATTCAGTGAGTTGGTCACACCGCAGATTAAAATTACTGAGGCAGATAGGGAATGGGTGACCAACAGACAGAGGAAGAGTAGGAAGGCAGTGCAGGGATCCCCTGCGGTCATCTCCCTCCAAAACAGATTTACCGTTTTGGAAACTGTTGGGGGAGATGGCTCACCAGGGGAAGGTGGCAGCAGCCAGGTTCATGGCACCGTGGCTGACTCTGCTGCACAGAAGGGCGCGAAAAAGAGTGGCAGAGCTATAGCGATAGGGGATTCAATTGTAAGGGGAATAAACAGGCGTTTCTGCGTACGCAAACGAGAATCCAGGTTGGTATGTTGCCTCCCTGGTGCAAGGGTCAAGGATGTCTTGGAGCGGCTGCAGGGCATTCTGGAGGGGGAGGGTGAACAGCCAGCTGTCGTGGTGCATATAGGCACCAACGATATAGGTAACAAACGGGATGAGGTCCTACAAGCTGAATTCAGGGAGTTAGGAGTTAAACTAAAAAGTAGGACCTCAAAGGTAGTAATCTCAGGATTGCTACCAGTGCCCCGTGATAGTCAGAGTAGGAATGACAGGATAGCTAGGATGAATACGTGGCTTGAGAGATGGTGCAACAGGGAGGGTTTCAAATTCCTGGGACATTGGGACCGGTTCTGGGGGAGGTGGGACCTGTACAAATCGGGTGGTCTGCATCTGGGTGGGACCGGAACCAATGTTCTCTGGGGTGTGTTTGCTAGTGCCGTTGGGGAGGGTTTAAACTAATGTGGAAGGGGGATGGGAACCGATGTAGGAAGTCAGTGGGGACGGAAACAAAAGGCAGGAAGGGAGAGTGTGTAAAGCATGACCAGAGAAAGCAGGGCAGAGAGCAAGGAAAGTCTACATTAAACTGCATTTATTTCAATGCAAGGGGCCTGACGGGCAAAGCGGATCAACTCAGGGCATGGATGGGCACATGGGACTGGGATATTATAGCTATGACTAAAACATGGCTAAGGGAGGGGCAGGACTGGCAGCTCAATGTTCCGGGGTACAGATGCTATAGAAGGGATAGAACAGGAGGTAAGAGAGGAGGGGGAGTGGCGTTTTTGATTAGGGAGAACATCACGGCAGTACTTAGAGGGGATATATCCGAGGGTTCGCCCACTGAGTCTATATGGGTGGAACTGAAAAATAAGAAGGGAGAGATCACCTTGATAGGACTGTACTACAGGCCCCCAAATAGTCAGCGGGAAATTGAGGAGCAAATATGTAAGGAGATTACAGATAGCTGCAAGACTAATAGGGTGGTAATAGTCGGGGACTTTATCTTTCCCAACATTGACTGGGACAGCCATAGCATTAGGGGCTTGGATGGAGGGAAATTTGTGGAGTGTATTCAGGAGGAATTTCTCATTCAGTATGTGGATGGACCGACTAGAGAGGGGGCAAAACTTGACCTTGTCTTGGGAAATAAGGAAGGGCAAGTGACAGAAGTGTTAGTGAGGGATCACTTTGGGGCAAGTGACCATAACTCCATTAGTTTTAAGATAGCTATGGAGAATGATAGGTCTGGCCCAAGAGTTAAAATTCTTAATTGGGGCAAGGCCAATTTTGATGGTATCAGACAGGAACTTTCAGAGGTAGATTGGGGGAGACTGTTGGCAGGCAAAGGGACGGCTGGTAAATGGGAGGCTTTTAAAAATGTGTTAACCTGGGTTCAGGGTAAGCACATTCCCTTTAGAGTGAAGGGCAAGGCTGGTAGAAGTAGGGAACCCTGGATGACTCGAGATGTTGAGACTCTGGTCAAAAAGAAGAAGGAGGCATATGACGTACATAAACAACTGGGATCAAGTGGATCCCTTGAAGAGTATAGAGATTGTCGAAATAGAGTTAAGAGGGAAATCAGGAGGGCAAAAAGGGGACATGAAATTGCTTTGGCAAATAATGCAAAGGGGAATCCAAAGAGCTTCTACAGATACATAAAGGGAAAAAGAGTAACTAGGGACAGAGTAGGGCCTCTTAAGGATCAACAAGGACATCTATGTGCAGAGCCACAAGAGTTGGGTGAGATCCTGAATGAATATTTCTCATCGGTATTCACGGTGGAGAAAGGCATGGATGTTAGGAAACTAAGGGAAATAAATAGTGATGTCTTGAGAAGTGTGCATATTACAGAGGAGGAGGTGCTGGAAGTCTTAAAGCGCATCAAGGTAGATAAATCCCCGGGACCTGATGAAATGTATCCCAGGATGTTGTGGGAGGCTAGGGAGGAAATTGCGGGTCCCCTAACAGAGATATTTGAATCATCGGCAGCCACAGGTGAGGTGCCTGAAGATTGGAGAGTGGCAAATGTTGTGCCCTTGTTTAAGAAGGGCAGCAGGGAAAAGCCTGGGAACTACAGACCGGTGAGCCTAACGTCTGTAGTAGGTAAGTTGCTAGAAGGTATTCTGAGAGACAGGATCTACAAGCATTTAGAGAGGCAAGGACTGATTCGGGGCAGTCAGCATGGCTTTGTGCGTGGAAAATCACGTCTCACAAATTTGATTGAGTTTTTTGAGGGGGTGACCAAGAAGGTAGATGAGGGCAGTGCAGTAGACGTTGTCTACATGGACTTTAGCAAAGCCTTTGACAAGGTACCGCATGGTAGGTTGTTGCAGAAGGTTAAAGCTCACGGGATCCAGGGTGAGGTTGCCAATTGGATTCAAAATTGGCTGGACGACAGAAGACAGAGGGTGGTTGTAGAGGGTTGTTTTTCAAACTGGAGGCCTGTGACTAGTGGTGTGCCTCAGGGATCGGTGCTGGGTCCACTGTTATTTGTGATTTATATTAATGATTTGGATGAGAATTTAGGAGGCATGGTTAGTAAGTTTGCAGATGACACCAAGATTGGTGGCACAGTGGATAGTGAAGAAGGTTAGTGAAGAAGGTTATCTACGATTGCAACGGGATCTTGATCAATTAGGCCAGTGGGCCGACGAATGGCAGATGGAGTTTAATTTAGATAAATGTGAGGTGATGCATTTTTGCAGATCGAATCAGGCCAGGACCTACTCAGTTAATGGTATGGCGTTGGGGAGAGTTATAGAACAAAGAGATCTAGGAGTACAGGTTCATAGCTCCTTGAAGGTGGAGTCACAGGTGGACAGGGTGGTGAAGAAGGCATTCGGCATGCTTGGTTTCATTGGTCAGAACATTGAATACAGGAGTTGGGACGTCTTGTTGAAGTTGTACAAGACATTGGTACGGCCACACTTGGAATACTGTGTGTAGTTCTGGTCACCCTATTATAGAAAGGATATTATTAAACTAGAAAGAGTGCAGAAAAGATTTACTAGGATGTTACCGGGACTTGATGGTTCGAGTTATAAGGAGAGGCTGGATAGACTGGGACTTTTTTCCCTGGAGCGTAGGAGGCTTAGGGGTGATCTTAGAGGTCTATAAAATAATGAGGGGCATAGATAAGGTAGATAGTCAACATCTTTTCCCAAAGGTAGGGGAGTCTAAAACTAGAGGGCATAGGTTTAAGGTGAGAGGGGAGAGATTCAGAAGGGCCCAGAGGGGCAATTTCTTCACTCAGAGGGTAGTGAGTGTCTGGAATGTGCTGCCAGAGGTAGTAGTAGAGGCGGGTACAATTGTGTCTTTTAAAAAGCATTTAGATAGTTACATGGGTAAGATGGGTAGAGGGTTATGGGCCAAGTGCGGGCAACTGGGACTAGTTTAATGGTAAAAACTGGGCGGCATGGACTGGTTGGGCCGAAGGGCCTGTTTCCATGCTGTAAACATCTATGATTCTATGATCTCAAACCACCGTGCCAGTGGATTCTGGTACTCGACTGCTCAGTAGTTTATTTACTGCCCAGCCCCAATTGATTTTGTTTTAATTTTTTTTTTTTTTTTTTAAATTGAGTCCCAATTCTTTTTTTTCCCCAATTAAGGGGCAATTTAGCGTGGTCAATCCACCTACCCTGTACATCTTGTGGGTTGTGGGGGTGAGACCCACGCAGACAAGAGGAGAATGTGCAAACTCCACACGGACAGTGACCTGGAGCCAGGATCGAACCCAGGATCTCAGCGCTGTGAGGCGGCAGTGCTAACCACTGTGCCACCGTCACTCTTTCTCTCTTTCCCCCCCCCCCCTAAAATTGATTTTGTAGTTCAAAAAACCTTTGATGACCACTCCAGGACAAGAGGAGCTATTTACAGGTTAAGTCAGGTAGAAGCACTCAGCGTCTGTTCCTAAAGAACATTCAACCAGTGGTCCTCATCACACCAACCCTCAAAGAAGCAGATTTATTTATTTGATTTGGTTTTACTGTCACCTGTACCGAGGTACAGTGAAAAGTACTGTTCTGTGTCCAGTGCAGACAGATCATTAAACATAGGGCACACATAAATACACAATGTAAATACATAGGCACAGGTGTGTTGTACTCCTCAATAGAGAAGGTGTGAGAAGAGATCAGACAAATCCATAAGAGGGTCATTCAGGAGTCTAACAGCGGGGAAGAAGCTGTTTTTGAACCTATTAGTGCATGTTCTCAGACTTTTGTATGTCCTGCCCGACGAAAGAAGTTGGAAGAGTGAGTAAGCCGGGTGGGAGGAGTCTTTGATTATGCTGCCCGCTTTCCCCAGGCAGCAGGAGGTGCAGACAGTCTATTAAAGATATTCTCAACTTAAGCGCACATTCCCTGGGTTCAACTACTCAAGTCTACTTATTGAAGTCCTACTTCCACAACTGTAATTATAGACCAATCAAATTACTGAAAGGAAAATACATCCCTTAACAAATCGGAGCATGTAATTTGTGTGAACATTTTTGACTTTTTCCATCAAGGTTGCGACTATTTAACTGCCTCAGCTCCCCCCGCACGTTCACCCACCAAACCAAGCCTTGCTCAATCTTTCTCCATCCCATGACGTACCCTTGGCCTGCCTTTTCTGCTGCTCCTTAATGAGTAACAACAAAATTATGGGATGGTGTTTCTGGCAAGGCCAGCATTTATTGCCCATCACTAGCCGCCCACCCCCCCCCCCCCAGAGATTGTAGCTTACTGTCACTTTCTTCAACTGCTGCAGTCCATGTATGAAAGTACTTAAGCTGTGTTGTTCAGAAGTTCCAGCACTTTGACTTAGCAGCAATGAAGTATTACGATCCCAGATCAGACCCCAGTGGCTGCTGGAATACTGGGCCGAAACCTCCAATATTTTAGTTTATTGGTAAGATTATGTGGAAAGAATGATTCGCTCCAGGAGTGATTGCATGAGGAAATAGGGCTTTGGTATTTCCAAATACAATATTAAAACTTCACACCCAAAAAGAACAGCTTAAAATTAATCCTTAATACAACTACTCAGTTTCCCATTAATGAACAAGATACATAAAGCTCTCAATCGATCTTAGGGCACAGAGTAATATTTGTTTTACAAAACAGATTTGGCCCTGGTTAGAACCCCTTCAGACTCTGGCTGAAGCTGGTTCTGTCTTGCGTGCTTCAGTCTCTTCCTTGTCCCCAAACAAGACTGCTCTGTTTTTCTTTAACATGTTATTACTCTTTCATCTTTTCTAAATAAATATATATTTAGAGTACCCAATTTATTATTTCCAATTAAGGGGCAATTTAGCGCGGCCAATCCACCTAGCCTGCATATCTTTGGGTTGTGGGGGCGAAACCCACACAAACACGGGGAGAATGTGCAAACTCCACACGGACAGTGACCCAGGGCCAGGACCGAACTGGAGTCCTCAGTGCCGTGAGGCAGCAGTGCTAACCACTGCACCACCGTGCCGCCCCTTGTTACGCTTTCATAAACTATCCTACTGAAAGAGAGTTGTGGACTCAGGGTCAGGCAGATCAGAATGCAGATCCGCACTTTCCCAAAGCTTCTTCAAGACTAACTGCCTTCCTGGGTTCCACCCAGCAATGACCTAATTCCCCCCCCATGCTTAAAAACAAATTCTCTCTGCAGGCTGCAAATCACATCAACTCCCCAGGGACTTCCCCAGTCAAACCACATTCCGCTCACCTGCTGTTTCTTCAAAGTTCCCAGGCCTTTGCAAAGCAAAAATCAGTTTTACAAACATGACCACTACAGTCAAACACACTATAACCCCAGACTTTTAACCCTTGAAAAGAGTGTCCCAATATTCCTAAAATCGTCCATTCACAGAAGGAGCGGCACTTGTATTTCTACATCAGAACGGTCTGCAACTTGGGAGATGGTGGTGCTACCATATACCTGCTGCCCTGGTTAGGTGGAGATGTTACCAAAATGCCTTGGCGACATGGTACACACTGCAGCCATGTTGCTCCAATGAAGGAGTTGGATGTTGGCAGATGGCGTGCCAATCATGTAGGTTCCTTTGGTCTGATGGTGTGGAGTAGCTGGAGTTGCAGCCATTCGGCAAAGAGGAGCATTCCTGACTTTTTCCTTGCAGAGGAGTATGAGTCAGGTGGTGAGTCATTTCCCAGGAATGTCCACCTCCAACCTGCTCTTGCAGTGACAGTATTTATGCAGCTGGAAGTTCCCATCCTCAGTGACTGCCAGATGTGGTTGCCAATACAGATTTAGAGCACAGAACAAGCCATCCAGCCCAATGGGTTCATACTGGAACTTGCTTCATACAAGCCTCTTCCCATCCAGCTTCACCTAACCCACACATCCTCACTTTCACACGTGTGGTCCCTTCATCCTAGCAGCAGCCATGAATTCCTCTACAAGACTAAAGTTATCACCATCATCTTTGGCCCCAGCCACAAATTTAATAAGCCCCACATTCCATTCCAGCCACTGTCTCGGGCAAAACCCATACCACCGACAACCTCGTCAACAAATTCAGTCACAGTTAATGATCCCATATTCTCTCCACCAAAGGCTGTCTCCTTCCAGGACATTACCCAACCTGGTGTCCTCGATAACACATTCCATATCCAATTGTACCAATGTTATCCCAAGTCAGACTCCCATCACCAAACTGAATCAATTCAAAACACAGCTGCCTGTACCCTATATTCCTCAGTATCCCCTTGTGTTCAGCATTCATGCCTACATCCTCGGAAGCTTTATCTGCATTGAAAATAAAAGTGGTTTCATCCTTCGTATCCCTTCGCCGCCCAAGCTTTTGCAAGGGCAATCTGCA
Organism: Scyliorhinus torazame; assembly: GCF_047496885.1. NCBI lineage: Eukaryota > Metazoa > Chordata > Chondrichthyes > Carcharhiniformes > Scyliorhinidae > Scyliorhinus > Scyliorhinus torazame. The sequence continues at coordinate 10,160,914 of NC_092722.1, forward strand.
GCGAGAGAGAGAGCGAGCAAGAGAAAACAAACAAATCTGTAACACCAGACACCAGCTGGGAGACCCAGTAACCAACCAGGAACGGTCAGAAGGAAGGAGCTGTCCAGGTGACTGTCTGACCGACACATTCTGATTGCAAGATCGGGAAGAAAGCCAACGCCCTGGAACAAACCCTGTCTGCAAAGCCAGTCAAGTGGGCTCCAGTTAGCCAAGAGAGCTACAGCAGTCAATGGTTTAAAAATAAATCACTAATTTCCAATGACAAAGAAAAAAAAAGACTTGTTTAACACAAGCGGATGCCGAGTGTTACTCTCCCTCTACTACAACTGAGACAGCAGCATCTGTAACCGAGACAGCAGTGTTGGGAACACTCTTGAACATCCTGTAAAGAGCCTCTTGCCGGGAAAGAAAGAGGGAAGGTGACAAAACTAGACAAACATCTTAGCAGTCATAGCCCCAGTACAATTAGAGTGGTTAGATCTATACCGCAGCCAAAAATATGTAGATACACTTTTCAGAACTTGAACAGTGAGAACTAAATGACCCCATTTGCTTATAATCTTAGTATAGCAGGCAAAGTAATATGCCTTGCAGTACTCTCCTGCACTGCCTCTCAGCCACTAAGTATTTTCACAAGACTGGAATAATCATCACGGCCTCAAGTTCCCAAGATAGGAAACGGAGGTAGGCCAGAAACTGGAATGGAGGGAAGAAGGAGAATAAAAGAAAACATCCTGCAGATATATACACTCCTGCCAAAGATAAGGTACAGACAAGAACTCCACAGCCACAAACCCAGGGTCAGCGACTGCAAAACCTCGGAAATCTTCACCTTCATCGCCTCGTCCTACATAATATAATAATAATCACTTATTGTCAGAAGTAGGCTTCAATGAAATTACTGTGAAAAGCCCCTAGTCGCCACATTCCGGCACCTGTTCGGGGAGGCCGGTATGGGAATTGAACCCGCGCTGCTGGCATTGTTCTGCATTACAAACCAGCTGTATAGCCCACGGTAATGCAGAACAATGCCAGCAGTGCGGCATTGACATACACTGTTCATTCTCACTCCAACCAGCGCGTCGCTGTCAATCGGTTCAGCACAAGTGGTATTAAAACATCTTCGCTCACCCGACTTCCCCCTCAGTTTAAAATATCTTGTTCCAGTCTCTCGAGAGCCCAAAAAAAAAAAAAAAAATCAGACACCTGTGTTGAAGCTGGAAATCCAAGTAATTTAAACGTCACAAACTCAACAACTGATTGAATGGTCCTCGGGCTCTTCACAGAATTTGCTCCGCTTGGTGACAAGATACAACCCGCACATTGTGCCTCCACCCATAGTATGGGAGATTTTCCAAAGTGGAAATAGACTCGAATGTCAGTCTGCGCTTCAGATTCAAGTAAGTCACTCCCTCAAGGTACGTGATTTTAGTTCACGATAGCGTGACTCAAATGACGCAAAAATAATATTGCCGCGAGATCGGAACAGTGAACTTCGAATACCTATTTCTTCAACAGCAAACCAAGGTACCTCCAGAGGGGAGACATCCAGACTCAAAACGTTAGCTCCCTTTTCTCTCCACAGATGCTGTCAGACCTGCTGAGATCGCCCAGTATTTTCTGTTTTTGTTTCAGATTCCAGCACCCGTAGTAAATTGCTATTATCCAGATGAGGGGAGACTTGCTACAAATCATTAAGCCACTTTATCCCACACTTTTACGTGGACAGCTTCTGTACAGGTTAAGTTAGAGGTTACAATTTCGGAATATCAATTAAATAAATTAAACCACTAGGCTACTCCAATAAAATAAGCAAAATACTACGGATGCTGGAATCTGAAACGAGAACAGACGACACCATCAGGTCCGGCAGCATCTATTTTGAGAGAAACTCATCTTCAACTTGAGGAAAAGTGGTCAGAACGTTCTGAAAACAGTATTAAAAGCATTGCACGCATTCACCATTGTACCAACTAACATCATGGTGACAACATTGCACAGTCGCTGGAAACCTGAAGCAAGAAAATGTTGGAAATACTCTGGTCAGGCAACATCGGTGGAGAGAAAGAGGGAGTTAATAGTGCGGGATTCTCCAGTTCCACCCTCCCAGAGACCAGAAATGCCCACCCAGGACGGTTCGTCAAATTTTTCTGTCCTAACCCCCCTCCCCCCATCACCCACAATGATTCCTGCGGTGGGCAGGACTAGAAAATGTACTCAATGAACAAAACCCTTCAACAATGATAAATGAAAATGATAATTACTTATTGTCACAAGTAGGCTTCTAATGAAGTTACTGTGAAAAGCCCCTAGTCGCCACATTCCAGCGCCTGTTAGGGGAGGCTGGTACGGGAATTGAACCGTGCTGTTGGCCTGCCTTGGTCTGCTTTCAAAGCCAGCGATTTAGCCCGGTGCTAAACAGAACAGAGGAAAGTTAGAAATGTGATTAGTCTCAAGCAAGTGGAAGTGGGGAGGGAGAACAAAACGGAAAACGGTCTCTAACTGGAGGGCACGAGAGATTAAATGGAAAAACTTTTCATGGTATCAGGGGTTATGGGGAGAATGGAGATGAGAAAATATCAGCCATGATTGAATGGCGGAGCAGACTCGATGGGCCGAGTGGCCTAATTCTGCTCCTATGTCTTATGGTCCATGAAACAAATTGGAAGTTATATCCAGATTAGCGGAGGCACAGTGGCTAGCACTGCTGCCTCACAGCACCAGGGACCCGGGTAACTGTGCGGAGCCTGCATGTTCTCCCCGTGGCTGCGTGGGTTTCCTCCGGGTGCTCCGGTTTCCTCCCACAGTCCAAAGATGTGCAGGTTAGGTGGACTGGCCATGATCAATGTGTGGGGGTTGATGCAAACTCAACGGGCCGAATGGCCTCCTTCCTGCACTGTCGGCATTCTGTAGGCATGATGGCTGCAAGGCAGCCACATGCAAAACAGAGAACGGAAGAGCCAAGATGGAGGCACAGGTTAAGACACAAAATCGTTAAGCTCGAGAGTCAGGAAACGTTTCTTCAAAATGCCAAGACAAAAAGGCTCATGTGTTAGAGGGTGAGTAAATCCTCACACGGATTCAGCACCACAATATTCTTCAGTTTTGACGAGTCATCTCAATTCCCCGTGTAAGAAGCCGCACCGTCATAAAATCTATTATTCCAAGGCTCGCCACATATAAACATGGGTTCACATATGGCTTTAAAAAGGAGCAAGGAGATCAAGTGGCTTAATCTAACTGAACCAGTTAGAAACAACCTTTGCTGGACTGGTCAATCATTACAGTGACAAGCAAATAGATTGCATTAAAAAAAAAGTGTTGCCAACGGGCTCAATTCTTGTGAGGCACAACCATTAACACAAGGTTAAATCGCAGGAGGAAATGTCAGCTCGGGCGGACATTCCAATTCTGGTGGAAAGTAATGCAAATTACATTACACAATTATCAGGCAACAGAAATTACAAGGAGAGCACGGGCTCTTGTGCAAGACAGAAAAATAATCCCCAACTAACTGCTATTATACAATCGGAGGCTGCTTGTGTAAACCAGTCATGGGGGAAAGTGAATCATAGAAATTACAGTGCAGAAGGAGGCCATTCGGCCCATCGAGTCTGCACCGGCTCTTGGAAAGAGCACCCTACCAAGGTCCACACCTCCATCCTATCCCCATAACACAGTAGCCCCACCCAACACTAAGGGCAATTTTGGACACTAAGGGCAATTTATCATGGCCAATCCACCTAACCTGCACATCTTTGGGCTGTGGGAGGAAACCGGAGCACCCGGAGGAAACCCACGCACACACGGGGAGAATGTGCAGACTCCGCACAGACAGTGACCCAAGCCGGGAATCGAACCTGGGACCCTGGAGCTGTGAAGCAATTGTGCTATCCACAATGCTACCGTGCTGCCCCAAGTGCCTTTGTTCTGAAAAGCAATGACCAAGCTATAAAATCCATTCTAAAAACTAACCCGTCAGTTTCAATTCCATCACTTTCTGCATGGCTGCATGCAGGTTTACTCACAACTCCCTGCACAGCTTGTAAAGGACAACATATCTCTCAACGGGAATTTTGGCTACATTGCCGTTTTATCGATTCTGTAGTCATCCTTCCACAGAAACACCAACTTGTAGCCCATCTATCATCCTCCCTCACCAGAATGGACTGGTTAAGTTCCAGCCTTGCACATCAAAACACAGTCAGTCGAAAAAAGTAGTCGGATAAGGAAATTGCATCAGTCAATATTGAAGGACTATTCATTTCCTCCCGTCTGGTGACTCCTGCAACAAGTGCACCGTCCACTGTGAAAGCCAGCTGGACAGACTCCGAGCGCTGCAAATACCCTCAGTAGCAATGGAATTGTGAAAGAGGGTCCCCGCATCTGCTGACCATTCAGCAACTCCTGCTAACAAGGCCACACACAAAGCAGAATCACTATCGTGGTGGTGCTCAATGTCGCCCCTCACCAAAATGAAAACAAAACCATGTGAAGAAGAGGAAAATACCATATTTTCTGGAATGGTTATTTCAAAGAGTATCAAGTAAGGAGAGAGGGGAAGTCTTCAAATAAATTATCAATATGTCTGAATACAAACAGTATTGTGCGATCATTTGTTTCAAACGTTTATGGACGGCACAGAAGCACAGTGGTTAGCACTGTTGCTTCACAGCGCCAGGGACCGGGTTTGATTCCCAGCTTGGGTCACTGTCTGTGCGGAGTCTGCACGTTCTCCCAGTGTCTGCGAAAGACGTGATTGTTAGCTGATTTTCACATTCTGAATTCTCCCTCCGTGTACCTGAACAGGCGCCAGAATGTGGTGACTAGAGGCTTTTCACAGTAACTTCATTGCAGTGTTAATGCAAGCCTACTTGCGACACTAATAAAGATGATTATTTTATTCAGCAATTTTCAAATCGAATTACAATTAAACTAAATATTTGATGCATAGAGAGCATGGAATCTTTCTAAATCAATGGTTCAAACCTAATTGAAGAGTAAGCAGCGGCCAGTTAAAGCAGTGATCGTGAACCTAGGCTAGCGAGTGGGCCCCTGGTTTAAATAGGGCTTGTTGACTAGCTATGGCCCTGTGAATAAGGGTAAATACTTCATAGCAAGTTACAGAAAATGCTGAATCATTTGTATGTTTATATAGAACTATCAATTTCAAAAATGGTAAAAAATATTTACACTTTAGACACAGCACAGTCAATGTTGTGAGCAATCAGCAAGTGCCTTACTTCACTTGCTTTATGTGCACATCACTTCAGCCATACCGGTAGGAAAAAAAAACCAACGCAAGTCACCAAAATGTGAACAACCGTCAACAGCAAAATGTTTCCATGGGCCACACTCCAGAACCCAGGTGGGCCACATGGTTGCCCGCAACTGATTTAATGGCATTGGTAATTGGCAAGTTCTCCCTACCTGAACCATAACTGGTTAAAAAATAGACAAACACAAAATCAAAAGCAGAGAGGCCCAGAGAACAATATGGCAGCAGATGCTTATCAGCTTTGCAACTGTCTCTTCTAGGAGGATGCGGTTATTCCAGTTTAAATTAACAAAAAAGTCTTCTGTCTGATCGCTCATCTATCCCACAGACATAAAAGCACATTTGCTTCAAGGCAGTCAAAGGGTTATGCCCACAGTCCTGCCCACACTGAATAGCTCCTGAATGGTGTCCAACAGATTTAAGGAAACACCACAAGTTCTAGTTTTGCTGTTAGCAGTGGGACTTTCCACAACAGGATTGAATAGTGTCTGAAGCTAACAGCATCACACCACAATACTGCACATTATTAAATTACACAAATGCATTTGTTCACTAGTTTATCAGTTTCTGAAAATAATCATCTTGAAAGAATTGCTGCACCACCAAAGGAAATCAAAGGAAAGTGATTAATTAAAGTTCTAAATCATTTTACAGGTTCCTCAGCATGTCACTGAAAAACAGGAGCTGCAAAAATCCTTCCTAGATGCACCGACAGTGCAAAAGGAGGCCACCGGCCCTTGGAAAGAGCCCAATACCGAATCCCACACCTCCACCCTATCCCCGTAACCCCACCTAATCGTTGGACACTAAGGGGTAATTTAGCATGGCCAATCCACCCAAGCTGCACATCTTTAGACTGTGGGAAGAAACCAGAACACCCAGGAGGAAACCCACGCAGACACGGGGAAAACGTCCAAACTCCACACAGACGTTCACCCAAGGCCAGAATTGAACCCTGGAGCTGGGAGGCAGCAGTGCCAATGTGCCGCCCTGGATCAATCAACCAAATAAAAACATTTAAATCCTGGTTTCATTGAGCCAAGCTGGAATAAAATCTGGACATGGTTTCTGTAGAAACCATGCCCAGGATTGATTTTTAACCATGCCACAGCTCATTACCAAATACAGGTTTGTGTGTTGCCTTTACCACAAAGGCCGAATTTCAGCCAAGGCGACAGTAGGTTGGTACCCCTCCCTTCTGGTTACAGCAGGTCAACTGACCATTCACAGCCAGGTGGCAATGTGGGGGTTGCATTTAGAGACAAAGTCGCCTGGGCCCATACTGCTACAAGTGACTGGGGTGGATTCGAATGCACTAAATTTGGGCCCTGCCTAATCATCATTAAGGCAAAGGACCACATGCCAGAAACACATATGGAGAGAGAGATGGGTGCGAGAGAGAGATGGGTGCGAGAGAGAGATGGGTGCGAGAGAGAGATGGGTGCGAGAGAGAGATGGGTGCGAGAGAGAGATGGGTGCGAGAGAGAGATGGGTGCGAGAGAGAGATGGGTGCGAGAGAGAGATGGGTGCGAGAGAGAGATGGGTGCGAGAGAGAGATGGGTGCGAGAGAGAGATGGGTGCGAGAGAGAGATGGGTGCGAGAGAGAGATGGGTGCGAGAGAGAGATGGGTGCGAGAGAGAGATGGGTGCGAGAGAGAGATGGGTGCGAGAGAGAGATGGGTGCGAGAGAGAGATGGGTGCGAGAGAGAGATGGGTGCGAGAGAGAGATGGGTGCGAGAGAGAGATGGGTGCGAGAGAGAGATGGGTGCGAGAGAGAGATGGGTGCGAGAGAGAGATGGGTGCGAGAGAGAGAGATGGGTGCGAGAGAGAGAGGCTGGTGGGTGAGAGAGAGGGAGAGAGAGGTGAGAGAGAGAGAGAGAGAGGTGAGAGTGAGATCATTCAGATCCAGACAATTAATGTTTCAAAAATGGGACAATTTTTGCAGCAGTTCTCAAGTACATAGTTTAACTGGGGACGGGGTCAGATGACGGACCATTACAAGACAACAAATGGAGCATCTTTTTTAGAATATCAGCACTGGAAAAATCTCCCGCAGCATTGTTTAAAGCAATTTACGGCTAGAAGCATTACACCGCACATAGCACAATGTACTATTCTGTTGCAAAGATGAATCACTCTTTAAACAATAAAATGAAGATCAGGACCAGCAAAAAACCCTTGTGCATCAGCACCACATTTGATTAAGTCTCGCAAGTATGCTTCATTTGTCCGGAATGATGTCCCACTCACTGCATTCCTTCAGTCCTCAACTCCACACCAGTAGCATTAGTTCATGTCTCCAATTGCCAAATAGATTCTGTAGGCTCAAGGTTCATTGAAACATAATCAATGATCACAGAAGATAAAATACAAAGAAAAGGATCTGATTTAGCTCAAGGCCAACATGGATTCATAACCAAGACTAATACACCACTGACACAAATTATGACAAAATCTTGCAAAGCGAAACCTGAGCCCAGAGTTATGTCGGAGAAATCTCAGCAAAGGCTCATTTATCATGCAAGTGATGCAAGCTAGGCATCACCGCATCGACTATCTCTGTGCACCAGCAACTCCCAAACCACCATGCTGTCCTACATCAGCAACTCCCAAACCACCATGCTGTCCTACATCACCCACCCAGCATCAGTCTCAAAGCAAAGTACGGCCAAATTACCCGACTGCTCCTTTCAATCTGAACTTTAGGATAGATTTGGCTCGAGCGGTTACTCCAATGCAGACTCCTGTGGCTAACCCAACCTGCTTTCTCACATTCATCTCCCCAGTACATCCAGCCTTCTGACCCCATGCACACTTAAAATTTGTTTTTGCTGTTCAAGCAGCTTCGACTGGGCTTGAGACTCCAACTTGCAATGACCGACAAAAAAAAAAAGTGCTTTGGACCAACGCAACATGAGACATGTTAGACTTGCCAGGTGACCCCACCAGGTAAGGTGGATTGGCCATGCTAAATTGCCCTCAAGTGTCCAAAATTGCCCTTAGTGTTGGGTGGGGTTACTGGGTTATGGGGACAGGGTGGAGGTGTGGACCTTGGGTAGGGTACTCTTTCCAAGAGCCGGTGCGGACTCGATGGGCCGAATGGCCTCCTTCCGCGCTGTAAATTCTGTGATGATCTGACAAGAACCATTGAAATATTTCTCATGAACCTTTCAGATTACCGTGAAATCTGTTTGAAGTGGGGACAGTGATGCACAATGGCAGGCCCTGGGAGTTTCTCGGAAACCTTTTGTTTTTGGTTGCGGGGAAATGTTGGTATTATGGCTGACGCCGTCAATGACACCATGCGCTTCCATTTTAAATAAAATCTTGGACCTTGGAAGGCCCTCATCGCCAGCATTGCAATGAAATCAAATAACATCGCCCTCGCGATGGGCCGAAAGGTCTTTTGCCGCAAAACCCATGGCTCATAGGGAATGTCATTTCGACAAACCCACATGCATACCGTGCAGCTGGAATGACCCATCGGTGCACGTTACTTCAAGCAAGAGGTGGGATACATTTTCGTGACCGGCCTCAGCTATAGGAGTGGAAATCAAAAATCAGGATTGCGAAACAGCTTGAAGAGGCAGCAGAAATTTATTCAACCTTTTCGTCAGTCAGTGGAAACACGGATTCCGGAAAATCAAGAATGAGGAACGCTAAAGATCCGATTTCAAAAAAGAACAAATAAAAAGAGGTTGCATACAACAATTAATTGTAATATACCGTTTGGCAGAAGAAATACTGCTGCACTTGAACAGCAGAGATTTGCGTCAACTGTATGAGTAATACCATAAGCCATTATATTGGAGTTCTGTGGAATCAATTACATCCACGCAACTGGCTAATAGCTTTACATATAAAGCCAATAGCTTTACATAAAGCCAAGTCAAAAGGACAGACACCCTTGCAGTACTACACCCTAGTAACCCAAATTATTTTCTACTGCTGCATTAGTATTTTGAAAACACATTGCTGAAACTAAAGACAAGTCACATTTTGTGACTAACGACATTCCTTCAATCTGCCCTCACCAATATGATGATCAAATACAATTCAAATCACCATTTGTTTTTTAAATCATAATAATCTTTATTGTCACAAGTAGGGCGTACATTGCAATCAAGTTACTGTGAAAATCCCCTAGTTGCCTGGCGCCTGTTCTGGCACATGGAGGGAGAATTCAGAATGTCCAATTCACCTAACAGCACGTCTTTCAGGACTCGTGGGAGGAAACCGGAGCACCCGGAGGAAACCCACGCAGACACGGGGAGAACGTGCAGACTCCCCACAGACAGTGACCCAAGCCGGGAATCGAACCTGGGACCCTGGCGCTGTGAAGCAACAGTGCTAACCACTGTGCTACCCCCATTGAATCATTAGGTGTAGGAATACAAACTTTATCCAGCGTAAACCGAAGCTAAATTCAATAGCCTGCCTGCCTCAAAACAGAGTTCAATGTGATATTTGAGCAAGCGTGGCCAAGCATTAAGATGGTCATGTCAATTTGGCCCTTGCGAGCTTGTTACTCTAGGGTTTAGGGAATGAATGCACAGCATCACTTATAATGGTGACAAGCTGACCTGACATCCAGTGATTTAATTATAAAAGCTGCCAGGGGGCTTCCTACTTCACTACTTCCTACGGTCCTACTTTCGCTTGAACCTCACAGCCTTCAGGAAAACAAGCCGGCAATAACGTTTTCGGAATACACACACACACCCTCTATCATAGAAACCAGCAGCACAAAGTTTCCCCCATTCACATCCCAAAAACCCTGTAATGAAGGTGCATGTTAGACAACATCTCATTTACCATCATCCATAAATCAAATCATTCTAGTCTGCAGCCATGACTTTGCATTTTAAAGCAGCCATGTGTAGAGAATTTCATAGAATTGAAAGTATTTTGAAAAACGCAAAGTGACTGGGGCTCCATGTTTGAATATTGCTACTCGAGTTAGTTTGCTTCTTCCTTATCGCCATGGATGACATTTCGGAATCAAGCCTCGAGTCTAGACAGAGCAGATGCTGGAATGTGCCAAAGAAGTGCATTTCTCTTACTCCCAACAGCAGCTCAAACCTCAATAGCAGCCCCATAAATACGAAGGATGCCACGGAGCCACCCAGAGAGGTGGCCTCCCTCTGTTCCCACAAACAACCCTGGGTTCCACTGGACTCCAAGCAGTCAACAGCCAAGTAGCAGCTCAAACACAGGCCAAGGATTGAGACCGACAATCAGTAGCCACGAGGAACCTGGTCACCTGCACGTACCGTCCCCAAACAGGTAGCAGAAAATAAGTGGGACACTCAGGCTTGCTCTTATTTGAACTGGTTCATTAATTTGCACCAAACACCAACGCTGACAGTGTTCAATGAGTACAGACAGACCGAACAGACAAAACCCCACTGGCTTCAGATATACTTTGTGCATGTCCAGAGTTTTTAAAAAACATGTCAATAAACCTCAGTCAGTTTTGGTTTCCACAGTAAATGAAATGAAATGAAATGAAAATCTCTTATTGTCACAAGTCGGCTTCAATGAAGTTAGTGTGAAAAGCCCCTAGTCGCCACATTTCGGCGCCTGGTCGGGGGGGGGGGGGGGAATTGAACCCGCGCTGCTGGCCTGCTTTCAAAGCCAGCGATTTAGCCCTGAGCTAAATCCAATGGACTTGGCATTCCCTTCCTCAAATGGGTATCGGAGGCATACTGTATCCTGGAATAGGCAATATGCTTTATTGCATCAGACTCGATACAGTACCTACTTCTTTCTTGCCCATTTCCAAATAAAACTAGAAGATGTTGAAAAACAAGTCAATCCACATCAGAGAGACGAATAAGGCGGTTAGCATTTTGGATTGATTTCCAGTTTTATCCAACCAGAGATGTTCACACACACACACACACACACACACACTACACGATCAAAATGAATTCCTCTGGTCATCATCACCTTACCGATATGCAAATTGGCTTCTGCATTGTGACTGTACTTCACAGAAGCACGTTACTGACTTAAGCACTGTGATGCCCCAAGGTCATGAAAGACAGGACATAAACGGAACAGTTTAACAGTGTATGCCATTCTAAGAAAATACCTTGCCTACACTCACACAACATAGGTGCTTAACAACAACAATCAACACTGAGTAACCAAGTAAAGCAAAGCACTGAGCCATAAAGCACTCCTGCTGCTTTGTGTTATCATTCATTCACGCAGACAAAAAGGTTAAAGTGCATGAACATAAAGATCACAGTATTATTTATTGATCAGACGTGGCAAACTGCATTTCTAGATTCCCAATTATTCGCCTGGGGCAAGTGACGAACTTAACTCTCATCTAAAATAGGATTCTCTGATGATTTCCATTAGTTGAACCCCAAACACAGTTATTTGCATGTGATCCAATAGGAACAGAGAAACTGAAGACATCAAGTTGAAGTCCAAAGAGGTGCAGGCTAGGTGGATTGACCATGATGATATGGGGTTAGGGCCTAGGTAGAACGCACTTCCGGAGGGTCAGGACCAAACGGCCTCCTTCTGCACTATATGATCACACGGATAGCAGAACGCAAGTAGGCCAAGACTACAGTCAGATATATCACAGGTTGGCGCGGGACTGGGGCAGAATCCATAAGTTGAACTTGTCTAGGCTGGTGGAGCAAATGAGGAGCGAGTTTCAGAGATGGGATGCTAGCAGGGAGAGTACAGACGGTGAAGGTGACGATCCTCCAGAGATTCCTGTTTATTTTTCAGTGTCTCCCTATTTTCATTCCGCGGTCCTTCTTTAAAAAGGATCAATAAAATCATCCTGGGATTTGTTTGGGCGGGGAAGTCCCCGCGGGTAAAGAGGGGGATGCTGGAGCGGAACCGTAGCGAGGGGGGACTGGCGTTGCCGAACCTCAGCAACTACTACTGGGCGGCTAACATAGCCATGATAAGGAAATGGATGGTGGGTACGGGGTCGGTTTGGGTGCGGGTGGAGGCTGCTTCGTGCAGGGGCACCAGCTTGGCAGCCCTGGTCACGGCTCCTCTGCCGCTCCCGCCGGCCAGGTACTCCACCAGCCCTATAGTGGTGGCAGCTCTGCGGATTTGGGGCCAATGGAGGAAGCATGCGGGGGAAGTGGGAGTGTCGGCCTGGTCCCCAATATGCGACAACCACCGATTTGTCCCAGGGAAGATGGACGGCGGATTTGGAGGGGGGGGGGGGGGGGGGGGGGGGGGGGGAGGAGGATGGGCAACTTGTTCCTGGAAGGGAGCTTCACGAGCATGAGGGCGCTGAAGGAGAAGTTCGGGCTGGCAAGGGGAAATGACTTTTGGTACTTGCAGGTGCGGGATTTTGTACGCAGACAGGTCCCATCCTTTCCACGCCTTCCACCACTGGGGATCCAGGACAGGGTAGTTTGCAGGGGGGAGGTAGGAGAGGGGAGTGTCTCGGATATTTATAAGGAGCTTATGGGAGTGGAGGACACAGGGACCGAGGAACTGAAACTCAAGTGGGAGGAGGAGCTTGGTGGGGAGTTGGAGGGAGGCGTATGGGCAGACGCTCTGAGGAGGGTAAATGCAACCGCAACATGTGCCAGGCTCGGCCTGATTCAGTTCAAGGTAGTTCACCGGGCCCACATGACGGTGGCCCGAATGAGTAAATTCTTTGGACTGGAAGACAAGTGTGCTAGATGTGCGGGAGGACCAGCGAACCATGTCCACATGTTCTGGGCGTGCCCAAAACTCAGGGGTTACTGGCAGGGATTTGCAGACGTCATGGGCCGGGTACTGAAAACAAGGGTGGCGATGAGTCCAGAGGTGGCGATTTTTGGGGTGTCGGGAGGACCCGGGAGTCCAGCAGGGGATAGAGGCCGACGTTGTGGCCTTTGCTTCCCTGGTAGCCGTGCGACGAATACTGTTGGCCTGGGAGGGACTCAAAGCCCCCCCAAAAGACCGAAGTATGGCTGTCGGACATGGCAAGTGTTCTCGGCTTGGAAAAAAAAAATCAAGTTCGCCTTACGAGGATCACTATCGGGGTTCGCCGACTTCTTCGCGGGGAACTAATTGTCAGCGGGGGGGGCGGGGGGTAGAATAGTGTAGAGTGGAAGAATAGGGGGGTCTATTTGCTAGAGAGGAACGGTTATTTGCACTATGTTTTTGTAATTGAGATTTGCACACTAATGTATATTGTTACTGTTTACAATGCCAAAAATACGTCAATAAAATTGTTTGTTAAAAAGATATGTCACAGGTTAGAGCCACAACATAAACACGATACATAATTAAGACAATACAATCAGCTCACAAGGGGTTAATACAACTTGGAGAATGGTACACACAGGGACTTTTGGATCAGTGCGGTGCGTTCTTTGATAACCCGCCAGATGTGATGTATGCGGATAACGCAAATCCGCGTTCATGCATAGAATTTGGATTTTCTGCCAGAACTAAAATGGAGCAAACAACTGGAGCTGTGATTTCTGCATGGAATGCGATCTGTTTTATATATCCAAGCCCTGATGCAAAGATAGTTAACAGATACCATACCATGTGAGGCGAGGGATCCTGCACTATTGAGAAGGGGGAAGCGTTAATATGTTGATGTTCACCATTCCTTCCATACAAGTCCCTTGTCTATTTCACTCATCAATCCACACATTCATCTCAAACAACCTGTTGCAGCTGCCAAGTAACTTTCTGACTTACAAAAAATCCATTTAGGGCAGATGTTTCCTCCTGCAGTACAGACTGTCAAGGTCCAATTGTACAACCAATTCTGCGTATTGGTTATGAAGAGAAATGACATGCATCTGCGAGACAAAGCTAGCCAAAACCAATTTGGCCCCAATGATCTGACATCACTAAATGATAAAACACAATCTCCCACATTCTGGTCTCAAGGACAAAAGGCTAGCCACTCATTCACGCACATGGTCTAAGCAATGCCATTATATGGCCAGAACCAACAGCACCCCAATGTTCCACACTTAGAAGCACAGCACAAGTGTACGCACAATCCTTTCAGGTTGGATTGGATTGGATTTGTTTATTGTCACGTGTACCGAGGTACAGTGAAAAGTATTTTTCTGCGAGCAGCTCAACAGATCATTAAGTACATGAGAAGAAAAGGGAATAAAAGAAAATACATAATAGGGCAACACAACATATACAATGTAACTACATAAGCACTGGCATCGGATGAAGCATACAGGGTGTAGTGTTAATGAGGTCAGTCCATAAGAGGGTCATTTAGGAGTCTGCATTTAAAATTCTCATCTTCAGTGCAATTATATGAGGTGTATTTTGGTGCACCAACGTAAAAGCAGTAGTACAGGGAACTGTACTGGCAATGTTACTGGGTTAATAAACCAGAGGCCCAGACTAATGTTCTCAGGACATGGGCCCAAATCCCACCAAGGCAGCTGGTGGAATTTGAAAGCCAGGAGTGGTCACGATAACTATCACTGGTTGTTATAAAAAATCCATCTGCTACACTTAATGACCTTTCAGGAAGAAAATCCTCCATCTGGTCTGACCTACAGGTGACTCCAGGCCACAGCTCTGATCAGCCCTCTGCAATGGCCTAACAAACTATTTAGTACCAAAGACAATTAGGGATGGGCAACAAATGTAGGCCCAACCCACGATGCCCAGTCCCATGTAAGAATTTTTTTTAAACTCAAGGCTCATGTACCAAGAGCCTAAAATGCGAAAACCTCCCTCCTGGAACATTTGAGCTCCCAATGCCTTATTTATTTCAATAAAAAGCTTGAATTAACATTTTCACTGGTCAAATTTAACTGCAATTTTTTAACACAACCATCACACAGCACAGTGAAAGAATACAACCCAATTAGATAGCCTAACCAGAATTGGATATTCTCATTCCTAGGAAATGTGCTTTTCAATATAGCCTGTGCGCCACTGGAAGAAATGCAACAGGCTGTGTTCCAAGGGAAAAAATTACTGCACCCAGGTCAGGGATCATGCCATATAAATGGCCCAAAAAAGGTACCCAGAAGTAGTACAATAGATCATCAAGTGCTGTCAATGCCAGTAATGTATGCATTCGCCTAGACATAGACCAAGACTACCACAGAAACCCCAGCACCACTTTGAGCAACACCCACTTCTTCCCTAGAGGGTTAATGTGCCTGGAAGTGATGGCATAGACAAATCACCCAGTTGCTACCATTACCTTCTATTAGTTCAAATATACCAGCAAATAAACAATGCAATGGGAAAAAAACAAGGCTGGATATTGACACGGGTATTAATTTCATTCAGGATGAGATATCAAAACCAAATAGTGATTCTTTGGGAGCAATTAGATTATTTCTGCTCTCTTTCACATTCACGAACCGAATAAGGGATATGAACTCTACAATGCCTTTCCAACATTCTTTCCCTCCTTCTCCCCTTGGTTCTCCACAGTCACACTATTTTTAGAAGCACTTAGCAGATCCAAGCAGTCTCCTATTTGCCAAAAATACAGAACAATTGCACAGTTTTATAAAAAACAACATAGGGTTTAGAAACTGCAGAGAGACATTTGCACGTCAAGAGAAAACAGCTGGAAAACCACTGACACACTGCAGTGAAGTCGAGGTTTGCAGTTCAGATTTGTTAAGTGTATGTTTAAAGAAGAGTTTTTAAAAGGTGTGGGTTATGAGGAGAGTGCCTGCACAAACCCCCCCTGCACACCAGCACAAACCCCCCCCGCCCCTGCACCAACCTCCCCTTGCCCACCAGCACAAAACCCCCCTTGCACACCAGCACAAACCCCCCCCCCCCTGCACACCAGCACAAACTCCCCCCCTGCACAAACCGCCCCCCCCCTGCACATCAGCACATCCCCCTACACAATCCCCCCTGCACACCAGCACAACCCCTCCCCCCTTTGCACACCAGCACAAACCCCCCCCCCCCCCCTTTGCACACCAGCACAACCACCCCACCCTGCACAGACACACACAGACTGGGGGAACGTGCTTGCCACTGGGCGGGCGAGGACTGGTTGCCAGGTGACTGGAATAACCCAGCCTGGATCTGGATCCCTCACACACACACAAACCCTGGGCGCATTCTTTGTGAATCAGCCTCCCCATGAAGGAGGGCGACAGCCCGGCTCCCATATTCCGGGTCACAAGTTCAGCTATCTTCAAACTCAAACTGGCTCCTGGTCAGATTGATTTAAAAAATTCACCAAAACAAAAACGGGAAGTTAATTTAGGAAGTTTGACAGAAACTTGATCGTTTTTAACCTGAACAAAAGCGAGATGATTTGACCCACCTCACACTCAGTTACACACTCACTCTGGAGCGAGCTCACTATTGCAGCCTGTGCTCAGGCAGCGCGGTTGTGGAAAGCAGCAGCATTAGGTGCTGACCCCGGCAGCGGGACATTCTCTCCACGAACCTCACTCAGGCTGCTGCCAGGTTACAATGTTGCTGCTGCCAGCGGATACATTCCCGCCGATACATTCCCCACATTGTTACCTCCGCAAGACTCCGAGTGCCCCAAGCTTCCCTTCCGCCAAAGAGTTGCTTCCTGCAGCAAAGCCCCGAGTCTCACTCACAGTTATGGCGGCAAACTTCCCCCGCGTCCCCTCTCCAGCTTTTATCCGCCTTCATCTAACTCCGCTAGACAGCGCCTCCCTCTCCCTCTCCCTCCCTCTCCCTCCTCCCAGCCGAGAGCTGTACCGTAACACCGGGAGTATAACACCCCCTCAAACTCTACCGTAACACCGGGAGTATAACACCCCCTCAAACTGAACCGTAACACCGGGAGTATAACACCCCCTCAAACTGTACCGTAACACCGGGAGTATAACACCCCCTCAAACTGTACCGTAACACCGGGAGTATAACACCCCCTCAAACTGAACCGTAACACCGGGAGTATAACACCCCCTCAAACTGGAGTATAACACCCCCTCAAACTGTACCGTAACACTGGGAGTATAACACCCCCTCAATATCTACCGTAACACCGGGAGTATAACACCCCCTCAAACTGTACCGTAACACCGGGAGTATAACACCCCCTCAAAACTGTACCGTAACACCGGGAGTATAACACCCCCTCAATATCTACCGTAACACCGGGAGTATAACACCCCCTCAAACTGTACCGTAACACCGGGAGTATAACACCCCCTCAAAACTGTACCGTAACACCGGGAGTATAACACCCCCTCAAACTGTACCGTAACACCGGGAGTATAACACCCCCTCAAACTGTAACCGTAAAACCAGGAGTATAACACCCCCTCAAACTGTACCGTAACACCGGGAGTATAACACCCCCTCAAACTGTACCGTAACACCGGGAGTATAACACCCCCTCAAACTGTACCGTAACACCGGGAGTATAACACCCCCTCAAACTGGAGTATAACACCCCATCAAACTGTACCGTAACACCGGGAGTATAACACCCCCTCAAACTGTACCGTAACACTGGGAGTATAACACCCCCTCAAACTGTACCGTAATACACCAAATATAACCCCCCTTAAACTGTACCGTAACACCAGGAGTATAACACCCCCTCAATCTGTACCGTAATACACCGGGTATAACACCCCCTCAAACTGTACCATAATACAACAAGTATAACACTCCCTCAATGAGGGGGTGTTATACTCCCGGTGTTACGGTAGATATTGAGGGGGTGTTATACTCCCGGTGTTACGGTAGATATTGAGGGGGTGTTATACTCCCGGTGTTACGGTAGATATTGAGGGGGTGTTATACTCCCGGTGTTACGGTAGATATTGAGGGGGTGTTATACTCCCGGTGTTACGGTAGATATTGAGGGGGTGTTATACTCCCGGTGTTACGGTACAGTTTGAGGGGGTGTTATACTCCCGGTGTTACGGTACAGTTTGAGGGGGGGTTATATAGTGTCAACAGGGGTGGTACCAGGGGATTGGAGAGTGGCGAATGTCGTGCCCCTGTTCAAAAAAGGGACTAGGGATAACCCTGGGAATTACAGGCCAGTTAGTCTTACTTCGGTGGTAGGCAAAGTAATGGAAAGGGTACTGAAGGATAGGATTTCTGAGCATCTGGAAAGACACTGCTTGATTAGGGATAGTCAGCACGGATTTGTGAGGGGTAGGTCTTGCCTTACAAATCTTATTGAATTCTTTGAGGAGGTGACCAAGCATGTGGATGAAGGTAAAGCAGTGGATGTAGTGTACATGGATTTTAGTAAGGCATTTGATAAGGTTCCCCATGGTAGGCTTCTGCAGAAAGTAAGGAGGCATGGGATAGTGGGAAATTTGGCCAGTTGGATAACGAACTGGCTAACCGATAGAAGTCAGAGAGTGGTGGTGGGTGGCAAATATTCAGCCTGGATCCCAGTTACCAGTGGCGTACCGCAGGGATCAGTTCTGGGTCCTCTGCTGTTTGTGATTTTCATTAATGACTTGGATGAGGGAGTTGAAGGGTGGGTCAGTAAATTTGCAGACGATACGAAGATTGGTGGAGTTGTGGATAGTAAGGAGGGCTGTTGTCGGCTGCAAAGAGACGTAGATAGGATGCAGAGCTGGGCTGAGAAGTGGCAGATGGAGTTTAACTCTGAAAAGTGTGAGGTTGTCCATTTTGGAAGGACAAATATGAATGCGGAATACAGGGTTAACGGTAGAGTTCTTGGCAATGTGGAGGAGCAGAGAGATCTTGGGGTCTATGTTCATACATCTTTGAAAGTTGCCACTCAAGTGGATAGAGCTGTGAAGAAGGCCTATGGTGTGCTCGCGTTCATTAACAGAGGGATTGAATTTAAGAGCCGTGAGGTGATGATGCAGCTGTACAAAACTTTGGTAAGGCCACATTTGGAGTACTGTGTACTGTTCTGGTCGCCTCATTTTAGGAAGGATGTGGAAGCTTTGGAAAAGGTGCAAAGAAGATTTACCAGGATGTTGCCTGGAATGGAGAGTAGGTCTTACGAGGAAAGGTTGAGGGTGCTAGGCCTTTTCTCATTAGAACGGAGAAGGATGAGGGGCGACTTGATAGAGGTTTATAAGATAATCAGGGGAATAGATAGAGTAGACAGTCAGAGACTTTTTCCCCGGGTGGAACAAACCATTACAAGGGGACATAAATTTAAGGTGAAAGGTGGAAGATATAGGAGGGATATCAGAGGTAGGTTCTTTACCCAGAGAGCAGTGGGGGCATGGAATGCACTGCCTGTGGAAGTAGTTGAGTCGGAAACATTAGGGACCTTCAAGCAGCTATTGGATAGGTACATGGATTACAGTAAAATGATATAGTGTAGATTTATTTGTTCTCAAGGGCAGCACGGTAGCATTGTGGATAGCACAATTGCTTCACCGCTCCAGGGTCCCAGGTTCGATTCCGGCTTGGGTCACTGTCTGTGCGGAGTCTGCACGTCCTCCCCGTGTCTGCGTGGGTTTCCTCCGGGTGCTCCGGTTTCCTCCCACAGTCCAAAGATGTGCGGGTTAGGTGAATTGGCCAATGATAAATTGCCCTTAATGTCCAAATTGCCCTTGGTGTTGGGTGGAGGTGTTGAGTTTGGGTAGGGTGCTCTTTCCAAGAGCCGGTGCAGACTCAAAGGGCCGAATGGCCTCCTTCTGCACTGTAAATTCAATGATAATCTATGATTAATCTAGGACAAAGGTTCGGCACAACATCGTGGGCCGAAGGGCCTGTTCTGTGCTGTATTTTCTATGTTCTATGTTCTAAGTATAATACCCCCTCAAACTGTACCGTAACACCGGGAGTATAACACACCCTCAAACTGTACCGTAACACAGCGAGTATAACACCCCCCCAATCCCTACCGTAACACAGCGAGTATAACACTCCCCCAATCCTTACCGTAACACAGTGAGTATAACACCGCCACAATCCCGACCATAACACAGCGAGTATAACACTCCCCCAATCCCTACCGTAACACAGCGAGTATAACACTCCTCCAATCCCTACCGTTACACAGCGAGTATAACACTCCCCAATCCTTACCGTAACACAGCGAGTATAACACTCCCCCAATCCCTACCGTAACTCAGCGAGTATAACACTCCCCCAATCCCTACCGTAACACAGCGAGTATAACACCCGCTCAATGCCTACTGTAAAACATTGAGTATTGCACTGCACAAAACCTCTTCCATAACACAGCGAGTATAACACCCTCCAACCCTACCGTAACACAACGAGTGTAACACTCCCCCAGTCCCTACCGTAACACAGTGAGTATAACACTCCCCCAGTCCCTACCGTAACACAGCGAGTATATCACCCGCTCCATCCTACTGTAAAACACCGAGTTTGGCACCGCGCAAAACTCTCCAGCAAAATATTGAGTATAACATCCCCCAATCCCTACTGTAAAAGACCGAGTATAGCACCACACAAAACCTCTACAGCAATGTATTGAGTATAACACCCACATAACCAATATCTCTACCACAATACACCGAGTACAACACTCCCTCAACTCCTACCGTAAAATGTCAAGTATGGCACCACACTGTAATACATGGAGTATAACACCCACATAACCTCTACCATAAAACACTGAGTATAACACTTTACAAAACCTCGAGCGTAATACATCGACTACAATGCACACTCAACTCCTACCATAAAACACCGAGTATAGCACCAAACAAACCTCAACTATAATACATGGAGTATAACACCCCCACAAAAATTGAATATAGTACCTCAAAAAGCCTCTACCATGATACATCAAGTACAACACCCCCCTCAACCCCGACCATAAAACAGCATATAGCACCACACAGACCTCTATTTTAATGCATCCAGTACAACACTCCCTCGACCCTTACTGTAAAACATTGAGTATAGTCCCTCACAAACCTCTACTGTAATAACACCCCCTCAAATCCTATGGTAAAACACCAAGTATAGCACCACGGGCCCGCTGCTGTAATACATCGAGTTCAACACCCCAGATTCCCTAGCACCCAATAAATCTCTACTGTAAAACACAGAGTACTACACCCACAATCCCGACCATAAAACACATAATGTAGCACCAACAAAACTGTACTGTGAAACAGAGTACAACACCCACTCAACCCTACTATAAAACACTGAGTATAACACTTAACAAAGCTCTATCATTATACATCAAGGATAACACCCCACAATCCCTAGCCCCTAACAAACCGCTTCCATAATATATGGAGTATAAACCACCTCATCCCTGCTCTAAAACATCAAGCATAAAACACAGAATGCAACACCCCTCAATTCTTACTGTAATACATTGAGTGATGTACTATGCACTGAGTATAACAATCTCTTTAAAATATGTGGAATAGACTTCCGGTTGCGGCTATGTGGAGCTAAGTCGCACATTCGGCGGCTCCCACAAAAACGGACTTTTGGGCTCTTTTCAGGGCCCCCAACAGCACTTCTTTGACTTTTCCCGGTGTGGGAAGGAGTCTACAACAGCTCCCCGTTAGTATATGGCTTCTACTAGGAGCGGGGCGACAAAAAAGGTGGTGGTGGACCCGAAGAAGGTGCGAGGGAAGAAGGACAAAATGGCGGCGGGCGGAGACCAGGCAGCGTGGAGGCAGTGGGCGGAGGAGCAGCAGGAGGGTATCCAGCGCTGCCTCAGAGAGATTAAAACGGACCTGCTAGAGCCGATGAAGGCTACTATTGATAAGCTGCTGGAGACACAGACGGCCCAGGGGGTGGCGATCCGCGAGGCTCGACAAAAGATCTCTGACAATGAGGACGAGATCTTGGGCTTGGCGGTAAAGGTGGAGGCGCACAAGGCGCTCCACAAGAAATGGCAGGAGCGGTTCGAGGAGATGGAGAATCGGTCGAGGCGGAAGAATCTGCGGATTCTGGGCCTCGCGGAGGGGCTGGAGGGGCTGGACGTGGGGGCCTATGTGGTCACCATGCTAAACTCGCTGATGGGGCCGGGGCCCTTTCAGGGGCCCCTGGAGCTGGAAGGGGCCCATAAAGTGCTGGCGAGGAGGCCCGAGGCTAACGAGCCTCCGCGGGCGGTGCTGATGAGGTTCCATCGGTTCGTCGATCGGGAGTGTGTGCTCAGGTGTCCAAGAAGGAGAGGAGCAGCAGGTGGGAGAACACGGAGGTTCGGATATATCAGGACTGGAGTGCAGAGGTGGCGAAGAGGAGGGCCGGGTACAATCGAGCGAAGGCGGTGCTGCACAGGAAGGGGGTGAAGTTTGGCATGTTGCAGCCAGCGCGACTGTGGGTTACCTACAAGTCCCGGCACCATTATTTTGAGTCTCCGGAGGAGGCGTGTGCCTTTGTTCAGGCCGCGAAGTTGGACACAGATTGAGTGTCGGGATGGGCGATTCGGGACTGCGGTTGATATGTTAAGTTTATTTTTTTTCGAGGGGGGGGCCTTTGAATTGCTCTGGGTTTCTTCTTTTTCTCTGTGTTTTTAACTTTCGGGTCGGTGAGGGTAGTTGGGGCGGGTTGGGCACTATTTTGGTTGGGTTGGTCGGGGGGGCTCTTGGAGGGGGGTAGGTAAACGGAGCAGGGGTGGTGGACGGCGTTGAGATGGGGCCCCGCGGGGGAGGGGGAGGCCCGAGTCAGGGGTGAGGGGACTGGGCCTGTAAGAGGAGCTGCGTCAGAGGTGGCGGGGCCTGGTAGGTGGAAAGCGCGGGCTTTTTCCCGCGCTGAAGACTGGAGGGGGCGGGGCCGGGGCGGGGAAGCGAGGGTTGTTTCCCGCGCTTAGAATGAAAGGGGGAGGGGGAGAGCCTATGGATGGGGAATGGGAGAGGAGGATGTGTCACACAATGGGAGGAGTCGAAGGAGAGGCGGGAGTGGCCGGGGTCAGCAGGAGTCAGCTGACTTGCGGAAGTGCAATGGGGGGAGTAAATCAGCTAGGATGGGTTCTAGCCGGGGGGTGGAATCGAGTTGCTGCTGCTATGGTCAAGGAGGAGCTGAAGCGAGTGAGGGGGGTCGAGACGGGGGT
This sequence comes from Scyliorhinus torazame, assembly GCF_047496885.1. NCBI lineage: Eukaryota > Metazoa > Chordata > Chondrichthyes > Carcharhiniformes > Scyliorhinidae > Scyliorhinus > Scyliorhinus torazame. The sequence goes on from NC_092722.1 coordinate 10,184,132, forward strand.
ATGCCGCTGTGGGGAACGGGCCGGGTGTGGGGTGCGGGCGCGTGGCTGGCCAAGGAGGGGTAATGGCTAGTCGGCGGGGAAGGGGGGCGGGTAGCTCCCTGATCCGGCTGATAACCTGGAATGTAAGGGGACTGAATGGGCCGGTTAAGCGGGCCCACGTGTTCGCGCACCTGAAGGGGCTCAAGGCGGATGTGGTTAAGCTCCAGGAGACACACCTGAAGGTGGCAGACCAGGTAAGACTGAGGAAAGGGTGGGTAGGTCAGGTGTTTCACTCGGGGCTAGATGCCAAAAATTGAGGGGTGGCGATCTTGGTGGGAAAGAAGGTGTCATTCGAGGCGTCGAGCATTGTGGCAGATAATGGCGGTAGGTACATAATGGTAAGTGGTAAGTTGCAGGGAGAGAGGGTGGTACTGGTCAATGTGTATGCTCCGAACTGGGACGATGCGAGTTTTATGCGGCGTATGTTGGGTCAGATCCCAGACTTGGAAGTGGGAGGCCTGATAATGGGGGGAGACTTTAACACGGTGCTGGATCCGGACTGGATCGCTCCAGGTCTAGGATGGGTAGGAAGCCGGCGGCGGCTAGAGTGCTGAGGGGGTTTATGGACCAGATGGGAGGGGTGGACCCTTGGAGATTTGCAAGGCCGGGGGCTAAGGAATTTTCATTCTTCTCACATGTCCATAAGGCTTATTCCCGAATCAACTTTTTCATTTTGAGTAGGGCGCTGATAGCAAGAGTAGAGGATACTGAGTATTCGGCAATAGCCATTTCGGACCACGCCCCGCATTGGGTGGACTTGGAGATGGGGGTGGAGAGGGACCAGCGCCCGCTGTGGCGCTTGGAGGTGGGGCTGTGGGCGGACGAGGAGGTGAGCGAGCGGGTCCGAGGAGGTATAGAGAGGTACTTGGAGACCAACGACAACGGGGAGGTCCGAGTGGGGATGGTATGGGAGGCGCTGAAGGCGGTGGTGAGGGGAGAGCTGATCTCCATTAGGGCCCACAAAGAGCGGAGGGAGCGGGGGGAGAGGGAGAGGCTGGTGGGGGAGATGGTGAGGGTAGACAGGAGGTATGCGGAGGAGCCCGAGGAAGGATTGTTGAGGAAGAGGCGTAGCCTCCAGGCCGAATTCGACCTGGTGATCACCAGGAAGGCGGAGGTGCAGTGGAGGAAGGCCCAGGGGGCGATTTACGAGTATGGGGAAAAGGCAAGCCGGATGCTGGCGCATCAGCTTCGGAAGCGGGACGCAGCTATGGAGATCGTGGGAGTTAAGGACAGGGGAGGGAGCGTGGTGCGGAGTGGGGTTGGCATCAATGGGGTCTTTCGGGACTTTTACGAGGAATTGTACCGATCCGAGCCCCCATGGGAGGAGGGAGGGATGGGCCGCTTCCTGGACCAATTGAGGTTTCCAAAGGTGGAAGAGGGACTGGTGGCGGGATTGGGGGCCCCGATTGGGATGGAGCAGCTGATCAAAGGGATAGGAAGCATGCAGGCGGGGAAGGCACCGGGGCCGGACGGTTTCCCGGTCCAATTCTATAAAAAATATATGGACCTGTTGGATCCACTGTTAGTCAGGACCTTCACTGAGGCAAGGGAGCGGGGGGCTTTACCCCCGACTATGTCCCGGGCACTGATCTCCTTGATCCTGAAGCGGGACAAGGATCCCCTGCAATGTGGGTCTTACAGACCAATTTCCTTGCTAAATGTAGATGCCAAGGTGCTGGCGAAGGTCTTAGCCACGAGGATTGAGGATTGTGTGCCGCAGATCATCCATGAAGACCAGACGGGGTTTGTGAAGGGGAGCCAGTTGAACGCGAATGTGCGGAGGCTTTTGAACGTTATCATGATGCTGGCGAGGGAGGGGGAGGCGGAGATAGTGGTGGCGATGGACGCTGAGAAAGCCTTCGATAGGGTAGAGTGGGGGTACCTGTGGGAGGTGCTGAAGAGGTTCGGGTTTGGGGAAGGGTTTGTCAGGTGGGTTAGGCTGTTGTATGAGGTCCCGATGGCGAGTGTGGCCACAAACAGGAGGAGGTCCGAGTACTTTCGGTTGCACCGAGGGACGAGACAGGGGTGTCCCCTGTCCCCCCTGCTCTTCGCGCTGGCGATTGAACCCCTGGCTATGGCACTGAGGGAGTCAAGGAACTGGAGGGGGTTGGTGGGGGTGGGAAGGAGCATAGGGTGACGCTTTATGCGGACGACCTGCTGCTGTATGTGGCGGACCCGGTGGGAGGAATGCCGGAGGTAATGAGGATCCTTAGGGAATTCGGGGACTTTTCGGGGTACAAGCTCAATATGGGGAAGAGCGAGCTGTTCGTAGTTCAACTAGGGGACCAGGAGAGGGGGATTGGCGAGCTCCCACTAAAAAGTGCGGAGAGGAGCATCAGGTATTTGGGGGTCCAGGTGGCCAGGAGCTGGGGGGCCCTGCATAGGCTTAATTTTACAAGGCTGGTGGAGCAAATGGAGGAGGAGTTCAAGAGGTGGGACGCGTTGCCGCTGTCCTTGGCGAGTAGGGTGCAGTCAATCAAAATGACGGTGCTCCCAAGGTTTTTGTTCCTGTTCCAGTGTCTCCCCGTGTTTATCCCGAAGGCTTTTTTTAAGCGGGGTAACAAGAGTATAATGGGGTTTGTGTGGGCACGAGGGACTCCGAGGGTGAGAAGGGTGTTCCTGGAGCGGAGTAGAGGTGGGGGGGGACTGGCGCTGCCCAACCTCTGTGGGTACTACTGGGCCGCCAATGCGACGATGGTGCGCAAGTGGGTGATGGGGGGGAGGGGGCTGCATGGAAGAGGCTAGAGATGGCGTCTTGTGTGGGTACGAGTCTGGGGGCGCTGGCAACGGCGCCAGTGCCGCTCCCTCCAAGGAGGTATACCACGAGCCCGGTGATGGTGGCTGCCGTCAAAATTTGGGGGCAGTGGAGGCGGCACAGGGGGGAAGTGGGGGCCTTGGCGTGGACCCCATTACGGGGGAACCACCGGTTCGCCCCAGGAAGAACAGATGGACGGTTTTTGGGGTGGCACAGGGCAGGGCAGGGATACCTGTTTGTGGACAGGAAGTTCGCGAGCTTGGGGGAGCTGGAGGAGAAGTACGTGCTCCCCCCGGGGAACACCTTCAGGTACTTACAGGTAAGGGCGTTTGCCAGACGGCAGGTGGTGGAATTCCCGTGGCTACTACCACACACAGTACAGGACAGGGTGCTCTCGGGGGGGGGGGGGGGAGTGGGGAAGATCTCGGAAACTTACCAGGTGATGCAGGAGGAGGAGGAGGCCTCGGTGGTGGAGGTAAAAGGTAAGTGGGAGGAGGAGTTGGGAGAGGAGATCGAAGAGGGGACATGGGCAGATGCCCTAGAGAGGGTGAACTCTTCCTCATCGTGCGCGAGGCTCAGCCTCATACAGCTTAAGGTGCTGCACAGGGCACACATGACCGGGACAAGGATGAGCAGGTTCTTTGGGGGTGAGGACAGGTGTGTTAGGTGCTCAGGGAGCCCAGCAAACCACACCCATATGTTCTGGGCATGCCCAGCGCTGGAGGAATTTTGGAAGGGCGTAGCAAGGACGCTGTCAAGGGTGGTAGGATCCAGGGTCAAACCGGGCTGGGGCTCGCAATATTTGGGGTGGCAGAGGAGCCGGGAGTGCAGGAGGCGAAAGAGGCCGGTATTCTGACCTTTGCGGCCCTGGTAGCCCGGCGAAGGATTTTTCTTCAGTGGAAGGATGCGAGGCCCCCCAAGCGTGGAATCCTGGATCTGCGATATGGCAGGGTTCATTAAATTGGAGAGGGTGAAATTCGCCTTGAGAGGGTCGGTACAAGGGTTCTTTAGGCAGTGGCAACTGTTCTCAGACTTTCTGTCAGAACGATAGACATTGGTCAATGGCAGCAGCAGCTCGGGGGGTGGGGGGTTTACTTTATTATTGTTTTTGTTATTTACAGTGAAGGGTCTGAGGGGGTGTATATACCTGTTGTGTTAAGTCGGAATGTTAATGTTAATTTATTATTTATGTACAGGGGGGAGGGGGATATGGAGGGTTGCTTTTCTGGACTGTGTTTTGTGCTTAACCCTGTTGGGTTCTTTTTTTTTCTCATTTTGTCTTTGATATTTTATGAAAACCTTTAATAAAAATGGAATATAGCACCCAACAAACCTCTGCCATCTACTTCAAGTACAGCATCCTCAATCCCTCCTGTAAAACATCAAGTAAAACCCCCCCTCAATCCCTATTGAAAACACTACTCCCCAGAGGTGATGAGGATTAGATTAGATCAGCCATGATCTCATTGAATGGCAGAGAAGACTCGATGGGCCGAATGGCCTACTTCTGCTCCTTTGTCTTATGGTCTTATGGTAATACACCCAGTCAACCTCTACCATAATGCACTTGGTCAACATTTATCATAATACACCCAGTAATGCATTCAGTTACCATCTATTGTAATATACCAAATCAACCTCTAACTGTAATACAAAGGCAAAATAGAAACAGAGAATACTGGAATTATTCAGCAGACCTGGCAGCATCTGCAGAGAGAGGAACAGGGTGTGCGTTTCAGATCTAAGACCTTGTGGTTGATGGTCGCATCAGACCTTTCATCAGAAGTTGGAAAATTGGAGACTTTATCTATTTGATTTATTACATCAGTTGCTCGATGTCGAGTTACTGAAGAAAGGGTAACGCCTCCCAGCAGAGTCCATCAAGGTGGGCTTTGCAACCCCTTCCCTGGTATCTGTGAAAAGACAATTAAAAGGAGCAACCTGGAGGAAAATGAACTGGCCTCAGCTGCTGTTCACCGACACCCAATTACGTCTCTCTTCACAAGACAATAAGCTGCATAATGAGTCTCTGAATTAAGCGCCTTTCTATGAGTCAGCTTGGAAGAAGCACTGGCGATGACTAAAGGGAATAAACTTGGAATAAAGGGCTCTTAATTGGAATTATGCCTCAGTCCTTTTGAAGATGAATCATCCATTTCACAAAATCACATGCTGCACTTTCCCATTGCTGTTTAACACCCACCTTTCATATTCAGAAATGTTTTAGTTTAAATGGACATTTACAAGGCTGGCAACAACTACCTTTGTGTGACAGGGGGAGCTGATGTCTGCTTTGGTTGTCTATTCACTACTAGTCTCTTCCACAGGTGAGCGGAGAGATGGGGTGTCTCCTCCTGTTGTGTTCGGTGTTCGTTGTCTAGCAAGGAATCTACCAAACGACCTGTGACTTGTCCAAACCAGGATCTTTATTAAATCACACGTGGTAAGATAGCGATCTGATACAGAGCAAGTTATCTTAGAGTTTCTTTGTACACCCCTGGAACTAGCCTGAGGCGTGACTGTCCTCATTTATGTCTGATAATCATCTCTCAATCGCTGGATGTGCCTGCACTTTTATCTAATAATCTTTATCTAATAATCTTTATCTAATAATCTTTTATTATTGTCATAAATAGGCTTACATTAACACTGCAAGAAGTTACTGTGAAAATCCCCTTGTCGCCACATTCCGGCGCCTGTTCGGGTACACGGAGGGAGAATTCAGAATGTCCAATTCCCCTAACAAAGCACGTCTTTCAGGACTTGTGGGAGGAAACCGGAGCACCCGGAGGAAACCCACGCAGACACGGGGAGAACGTGCAGACTCCGCACAGACAGTGACCCAAGCCGGGAATCGAATTTGGGACCCTGGTGCTGTGAAGCAACAGTGCTAATCACTGTGCTGCCGTGCTGCCCATCTGTCACATGACCCCTGTCTCGAGACCGCATGGTGGGTCTGTACCACCACCTGCTGGTTGGAGGTTGCACCACAAGCCATCTACAATGAAAATGAAATGAATGAAATGAAAATCGCTTATTGTCACAAGTAGGCTTCAAATGAAGTTACTGTGACAAGACCCTAGTCGCCACATTCCGGCACCTGTTCAGGGAGGCTGTTACGGGAATTGAACCGTGCTGCTGGCCTGCCTTGGTCTGCTTTCAAAGCCAGCGATTTAGCCCTGTGCTAAACAGCCCCTATTGCTTACAGGCGTATCACCACACCTCCCAACTGTGGAGGGCCCCACTGTGGGGGGCAACTCCATCTAGCTGATGCTTCTGAGACGTGGTCTACCTCATACGCTGCAGGAAAGGATGTCCCAAGGCGTGGTATATTGGTACAGACGCTGCAACAACGGATGAACGGACATTGCGCGACAATCGCCAGGCAGGAACGTTCCCTTCCAGTCCATTCCAGTCGGGGATCACTTCAGCAGTCAATGGCATTCAGCCTCTAATCCTCGGGTAAGTGTCCGCCAAGGCGGCCTTCAGGACGTGCAACAACGCAGAATCGCTGAGCAGAAACTGAAAGCCAAGTTCCGCACACATGAGTACAGCCTCAACCGGGACCTTGGATTCATGTCGCATGACATTCACCCCACACCATCTGGCCTGGGCTTGCAAACTCCTACCAACTGTCCTGGCTTGAGACAATTCACACCTCTTTAACCTGCGATTATCCCTCTCTCAAGTCACTCGGTCTGGACCTGTAAAGACTTAATTATCTGCAAAGACTCACATTCAAAGTATCGTCTTGCATTATTGACTTTGTCTATATATGTGTTTCTGGAACCCACCTCTTCATTCATCTGGGGAAGGAGCTGCGCTCCAAAGGCTAATGATTCGAAACAAACCTGTTGGACTTTAACCTGGTGTTGTAAGACTTCTTATTGTGCCCACCCCAGTCCAACGGCAGCATCTCCACATCATGAGCGGGAGAGAGGCAGAATGTGTCAGCATCATCAGTGAAACTGTGAGCAATTCAGGAAAATCCACACTGAAAATAAAGCCCAGTTTAAATTAATTTCAGTCAAGAAGTGGATACCCCTGTTAGTGACTGTTCCCGGTTGTGGAAGATTCAATATTAAAAGCAGCGTAATGTCTGTAGATACTCCTGGGGAAGTGAGGACTGAGATACATTCTGCTTTTTGGCCACCTCTTTCAAACCCATCCTACCTTCCTTCTCCAAAGGGTCTGGAAATGTGGTACTCATTTCTGTTACTCCAGTCCAATCTGCGAAATCATTGATCCAATTACAACGCTGGTGTACAATTATATTTTAAACGCAAGCCACGTGTTAATCAAGATTCTTCTGCGGTGCACACTGAAACCCCTTTGTAGTAACATGTTGTTTGTCACAAAGGAAAGCTAATCAAACTCAGCTCAACTGATGGAGAATTTGATCAAGTGTTGAAAGCCGGAAGTTTGAGATAGTTAAGCAGCTTGATGCAGGATCGCTGCATTCCTGACACTGACACACCAAAGGAAGACAAATTGTATCATTCACCTCCTCCGATTGCAGGCAGACCTGGCTCTGATGTAGAGATTGCTAAAAGGATTGCTGTAGTTCAACTGGAATGGACACAATGTTTTGTTTTAAATCCCAGAGAACGTGTTTGCATGGAGACAATGGACTAACCACAATGACAACTTTCCAATACTTGGATGTCCCAAGGCGTGGTATAATACATCCAATAATGTTCCTCAAGGACTTAAATCTCGGCCGATTGGTGTTCAGATTTTCCCCTGTCATAACTTCACAACAAAAGTGACTGTTCTTCCACTTCACTACATGGGCTTTGGGTTATTATTACAATAAATTTCAATAATACGGTTACTGTATCCACCTACTGTACAACATGTCGATCAGACTCACTGAAAATGAATAGGATTGAGTGACAATTTGACAGCACAGATAAGGAGAGGATCATAAGACCATAAGACATAGGAGCAGAAGTAAGGCCATTTGGCCCATCGAGTCCTCTCCACCATTCAATCATGGCTGATTTCAACTCCATTTACCCGCTCTCTCTCCATAGCCCTTAATTCCTAGAGAAATCAAGAATTCATCAACTTCTGTCTTAAAGACGCTCAACGTCCCGGCCTCCACCGCCCTCTGTGGCAATGAATTCCACAGACCCACCACTCTCTGGCTGAAGAAATTTCTCCTCATCTCTGTTCCAAAGTGACTCCCTTTTATTCTCAGGCTGTGCCCCCGGGTCCTAGTCTCCCCTGCTAATGGAAACAACTTCCCTACGTCCACCCTATCTAAGCCATTCATTATCTTGTAAGTTTCTATTAGATCTCCCCTCAACCTCCTAAACTCCAATGAATATAATCCCAGGATCCTCAGACGTTCATCGTATGTTAGGCCTATCATTCCTGGGATCATCCGTGTGAATCTCCGCTGGACCCGCTCCAGTGCCAGTATGTCCTTCCTGAGGTGTGGGACCCAAAATTGCTCACAGTATTCTAAATGGGGCCTAACTAATGCTTTATAAAGCTTCAGAAGTACATCCCTGCTTTTATATTCCAAGCCTCTTGAGATAAATGACAACATTGCATTTGCTTTCTTAATTACGGACTCAACCTGCAAGTTTACCTTTAGAGAATCCTGGACTAGGACTCCCAAGTCCCTTTGCACTTCAGCATTATGAATTTTGTCACCGTTTAGGAAATAGTCCATGCCTCTATTCTTTTTTCCAAAGTGCAAGACCTCACACTTGCCCACGTTGAATTTCATCAGCCATTTCTTGGACCACTCTCCTAAACTGTCTAAATCTTTCTGCAGCCGCCCACCTGCTCCATACTACCTGCCCCTCCACCTATCTTTGTATCATCGGCAAACTTAGCCAGAATGCCCCAGGTCCCGTCATCTAGATTGTTAATATATAAAGAGAACAGCTGTGGCCCTAACACTGAACCCTGCGGGACACCACTCGTCACCGGTTGCCATTCCGAAAAATAACCTTTTATCCCAACTCTCTGCCTTCTGCCTGACAGCCAATCGTCAATCCACGTTAGTACCTTGCCTCGAATACCATGGGCCCTTATTTTACTTAGCAGTCTCCCGTGAGGCACCTGATCAAAAGCCTTTTGGAAGTCAAGATAGATAACATCCATTGGCTCTCCTTGGTCTAACCTATTTGTTATCTCTTCAAAGAACTCTAACAGGTTTGTCAGGCGCGCCCTCCCGTTTCCCCTACGCAGGATCGAGTGACAAATGTGTGCCAATCATTGACTGTTCAATTTTATTCATTTAGACTGTACCCTTATTTTTTTTAAATGTATTTTATTACAAACGTGTATCAAAACAGGTTACAGCGAATAGCCACCCCGGGAAACATGCTTCTCAACAATCAACTATACAGCCTGTACAGATTTCCCCTCTTTTTCACCCCCCCCTCCCCCGCGACGGACAGCCCCTCAAACACGGTCACAAACATCCCCCACCTTTCCCCAAGCTCCCCTGAAGAGCCCCTTAACTCATACTTTATCTTCTCAACCACAGGAAGGCATACAGGTCACCCAACCAAATCGCTGCCCCCTGGTGGCGATGCCGACCGCCACTCCAGTAAAATTGTGCAATCAGAGAGGCGAAGGCCAAGCCATCGGCCTTCCTCCTCTCCATGAGCTCCGTCTTCTCTGAAACCCCAAATATCGCCACCAAAGGGTCTGGGTCCACCTCCTCCCCCACTCTCCTGGCTAAAACTGCGAACACTCCACGCAGAAACTTCCCAGTTTTCCGCAACCCCCTGAAAGAACCCATTCATTCTCACCCGAGTCATATGCACCCTGTGCACCATCTTAAACTGCATCTGGCTCATCCTTGCACAGGAGGAGGTCCTGTTTCCCCTACACAGTGCCATTTGTTCCCTTATTATTAACATTTAATACTAAGCCATGGTAAGTGATCGGTTCTTATTTCTTTCATAGAATCATAGAATTTACAGTGCAGAAGGTCGCCATTCGGCCCATCGAGTCTGCACCGGCTCTTGGAAAGAGCGCTCTACCCAAGGTCAACACCTCCACCCTATCCCCATAACACAGTAACCCCACCCAACACTAAGGGCAATTTTGGACACTAAGGGCAATTTATCATGGCCAATCCACCTAACCTGCACATCTTTGGACTTTCCCCATAACAATTCAAATTAAATCTATAATCCAGACTTCCGGTGGTGACATATAGGAGGAGGCAACACGATGGGTTGCTCCCGCCACAGAGTCCTTGGTTTTTGGCCTTTCTCAACTGTTTCTTGGGGAAAATTCACAGGTAAACCTGTCCCAATTGAAATTTGGTGACGAGAGGATGTCTATGAGCCAAAGAAGGAATACTTTGGAGAAAGATGCGAGCGTTAGTCCGCTGGCTGCGTCCAGTGAGGAGTGGTGTGAGAGGAAAGATGGCGGAGGTGGGCTCTCCGGGTGGGGCTGCTTCAATAACTGCAGGTGTGCTGGCAGAGGTGATGGTGGCTGTGTTTCAGAAGCAGTTCAGTCAACATTTCGAGTGGCATGGGGGGGGGGATGCTGGAGATGTCTAAGTAGCCGGTGGAGGACCCGTTGGCTCTGACAAAGGAGATGGTTGGAAGGACGACGCAGAGAGTGGGGGAGCATGGTGAGGTTGAAGGGTGTGGAGGCGGCACTGTCGAAGCACAGTGACCAACTCCCGTCTCTGGAGGCCGAGCTAATGAAGGTAGAGGACAACGATAAGGGCCTGAGAGGAGAAATCGAGGAACCGGAAAACAGGTCCGGGGGGCTGAATTTGCGGATCGTGGAGCTACCTGAGGGTGTGGAGGGCCTGAGGCTGACGGAGTAGTTTTTGACAATGTTTGGAAAGCTGTTGGGGAAGGGGGATGAAGTCCCCCCCGTCAAGCGGGTAGGGCACATAATAATAACAATCTTTATTGTCGCAAGTAGGCTCACATTAACACTGCAATGAAGTGCCTTTAACTGATCAGAGCTTGAACTAGATTCAATACTGAACCTTTTCTCAAGTGCAAGATTAACCTCCTATCTTTATTGTTATGTTAGGAAATCATCTAATTCTAAAATGCCTGTCGCCCCCTGCATTTTCATATTTACATGTAATGTTTAAGTAAACAACTCTGGAGGAAGTGTTGTGGTTATGTCACTGAATTAGCAATCAAGAGCAGATGTTCCCAACCGGTGTCCCACAGGTGTGCCGTGGAGGCCTCACGAGTGCGCTGTGAAATAAGACTCAAAATGCTTAAACATTAATGTAAATAAGCCAAATCTAGTCTTCGTTTTCAGCTCCATGGTCGGCCTCTCCAAGTCCCAAGGTTCTTCAGGAATTGGAGGTGCCGACCATGGCATTCTTAAGAATAATAATAATCGCATATTGTCACAAGTAGGCTTCAATGAATTTACTGTGAAAAGCCCCTAGTCGCCACATTCCACCGCCTGTTCGGGGAGGCCGGTACGGGAATTGAACCCGCGCGGCTGGCATTGTTTTGCACTACAAGCCAGCTGTTTAGCCCACCGTGCTAAACCAGCCCCAGGAATTGATGACAGTGGCCCCGTGCGCCTGCCCAAAAACACAGCAAGGGCACAAAGCTTGGGAGAAGCGAGGGAAATGAAATGAAAATCACTTATTGCCACAAGTAGGCTTCAAATGAAGTTACTGTGAAAAGCCCCTAGTCGCCACATTCCGGCGCCTGTTCGGGAGGCTGGTACGGGAATTGAACCCGTGCTGCTGGCTACATTCTGCATCACAAGCCAGCTGTTTAGCCCACTGTGCTAAACCAGCCCCATAGAGACAGGGAGAGGTTAAAACAAACAGGAGAGAAGACAGGGAATAATAAATAATAAAAAATCCCAGTTACGGAAGAAGACAGAGGAACCAATAAAGTTAAGAGGAGAAACAGGCTCCAATGTTGTGTTTGACGCACAGATGGTGATGAGGCTTTAATTGAAAACTTCTTAAACTAATCAAAATTGTATTTAGCGGTGGTTTGGCATGTTTTAAGGAGGTTTATTTAAGGGTGGCACAGTGGTTAGCACTGCTGCCTCACAGCGCCATGGACCAGGGTTCAATCCCAGCTTGGATGACTGTCTGTGCGGAGTTTGCACTTTCTCCCCGTGTCTGCGTGGGTTTCCTCCGGGTGCTCCGGTTTCCTCACTCAGTCACAAAGATGTGCCGGTTAGGTGGATTAGCCATGATAATTTGCCCCTCAGTGTCCAAAGGTTAGGTGCAGACTTGATGGGCTGAATGGCCTCCTTCTGCACTGTAGGGATTCCAGATTTAGAAATAAAAGGCTTTTGCGAGAGTGCAGTTCAGTTGGAGAAAATAGGTGGCGTGCCTCAATTTCTTTCTCAATATAACTGAACTAGTAAACTCAATTTCTGAAATAGAAGGAACAGCGGTTATTATGTCAATGTTTCTCTTTGCTGTTTCCTGCTTTCATTCCTGGTTGTTATATATATTTAATACGCTCTGTCCAATAAAAGAGATGGCAGTGATCCTGTATGGAATGGAAAGCACTTTACCAGATGGTTAGCAACTATTTCAGCTTAATGCAGACACACTGCCACCTCCTGATAATGCACAAATATTCTGGTTTCCAGGAGAAGGTTTTTTCCACTCGCACTGAAATCATAAACATGTTTATGAGTTTTTCTACAGATCGTGCACACAAGAATCCTTCCACTCCCAAGGCACAGACTAGAAAAGCTTAAGATTAATAATATATCTTCTGCCTGTAATATTATCCGAGACTAGCATCTGTATTTTTTAATCCAGGGCAAAAAACGCGAGGATTTACAGAATCCCTACAGTGCAGAAGGAGACCATTCGGCCCATCGACCCTGCATAATAATATGATCAGGGATAGTCAGCATGGCTTTGTGAAGGGTAGGTCATGCCTCACAAACCTTATCGAGTTCTTTGAGAAGGTGACTGAACAGGTAGACGAGGGTAGAGCAGTTGATGTGGTGTATATGGATTTCAGCAAAGCGTTTGATAAGGTTCCCCACGGTAGGCTATTGCAGAAAATACGGAGGCTGGGGATTGAGGGTGATTCAGAGATGTGGATCAGAAATTGGCTAGCTGAAAGAAGACAGAGGGTGGTGGTTGATGGGAAATGTTCAGAATGGAGTTCTGTCACAAGTGGAGTACCACAAGGATCTGTTCTGGGGCCGTTGCTGTTTGTCATTTTTATCAATGACCTAGAGGAAGGCGCAGAAGGGTGGGTGAGTAAATTTGCAGACGATACTAAAGTCGGTGGTGTTGTCGATAGTGAGGAAGGAAGTAGCAGGTTACAGAGGGATATAGATAAGCTGCAGTGCTGGGCTGAGAGGTGGCAAATGGAGTTTAATGTAGAGAAGTGTGAGGTGATTCACTTTGGAAGGAAAAACAGGAATGTGGAATATGTGGCTAATGGAAAAGTTCTTGAAAGTGTGGATGAGCAGAGGGATCTAGGTGTCCATGTACATAGATCCCTGAAAGTTGCCACCCAGGTTGATAGGGTGGTGAAGAAGGCCTATGGAGTGTTGGCCTTTATTGGTAGAGGGATTGAGTTCCGGAGTCAGGAGGTCATGTTGCAGCTGTACAGAACTCTGGTACGGCCGCATTTGGAGTATTGCGTACAGTTCTGGTCACCGCATTATAGGAAGGATGTGGAGGCTTTGGAACGGGTGCAGAGGAGATTTACCAGGATGTTGCCTGGTATGGAGGGAAAATCTTATGAGGAAAGGCTGATGGACTTGAGGTTGTTTTCGTTAGAGAGAAGAAGGTTAAGAGGAGACTTAATAGAGGCATACAAAATGATCAGAGGGTTAGATAGGGTGGACAGTGAGAGCCTTCTCCCGCGGATGGAAATGGCTAGCACGAGGGGACATAGCCTTAAACTGAGGGGTAATAGATATAGGACAGAGGTCAGGGGTAGGTTCTTTACGCAAAGAGTAGTGAGGCCGTGGAATGCCCTACCTGCTACAGTAGTGAACTCGCCAACATTAAGGGCATTTAAAAGTTTATTGGATAAACATATGGATGATAATGGTATAGTGTAGGTTAGATGGCTTTTGTTTCGGTGCAACATCGTGGGCCGAAGGGCCTGTACTGCGCTGTATTGTTCTATGTTCTATGTTCTATAAGACCACCCTGCCTCTGCGCAATCCCCTGCCCCCTGTGCAATGCCACTGCACATGCTGAGTTTGATGCCTTGTTAATGCACCATCAGGTAGGTATCAGTGAGCCTCCTCGAAAGTGTGACCCAGTGTGCAATCTCAGGGTGATACAGGATGGAACATCATTTGCAGCAATATATTGAGGCAGAGTTTCCAACATCGTTTAACAACAAATCATAGAAAGATACAGCCCAGAAGGAGACCATTCAGCCCATCGGGCTTGTGCCCAATCTGCGAAAGAGTTGTCCAATTAGCCCCAGCAAGCTTTCCCTTTCGAGCAATGACCCAATTCCCTATGCAAAATTATTATTAAGCCTGCTCCTACCTCTCTCCAGGCAGAACATTGTAGAACTGAAAATGTGACAGTGGAAACAGATGGAAATGTATGTAGAAAGGTCAGGGGGGTGGGATTAGATGGGACAGTCCCAGCTGAAGAGCTAACATTGACACAGGCAACATCATCTCAATGGGCTCTTTCTACATTGTAAACTCTATAGGGCGAGATTTTAATCGCTCAAAACCTTAAACAAAGTTAAAATCGGGGCCCTGTGATTAATTGTGCTCTGTGTAAAGGCAGCTGTAATTTAAAGAATTCTTACACTCCAGGTGACAATATTGTACCAACCAAGCTTTTTATTAACAATGACTAAAACCAACACAAATTGGATAGCAAGGATGGAACAACAGCTTCTCTGCAACCATCCTCCATGAAGTGACTTCTGTTCTATCACTACTTAATAAAGCTTTCAACTATCAATGCCATCAGTTTGTCTCGTATTTAATGACTGATTCTATTATGATTTTAGCGGCCACAGAGGAGTCCGGAAACGATGCATAAAAGCAAATTACTGCGGATGCTGGAATCTGAAACAAAAGAGAAAATGCTGGAAAATCTCAGCAGGTCTCACAGCATCTGTAGGGAGAGAAAAGAGCCAACGTTTCGAGTCCGATGACTCTTTGTCAAAGCTCTAAACCAAAGATTCAAAACGATGGTTTATTACCAAAGTAAAGTATGTACAAGTAACCGTCCCAGTCCCAGCGTTCCAGCCGGGACGTCCCTGCCCCTCAGCTCCTACCTGAGGTGGCTTTTAATGTCCGGAGTTAACTATCCCGCTGATGCCCTCCATGGAGGAGCTCGTACTCCACGAGGCTCATGGGAGATTAATCAGGTCGTCCCCGTAGGTCCCGAGGGGGTTATAACATCATTCCTCTCCCTCACCGAAGTCAGTAAGTCCCTCTGAGGAAGGTGAAGCAGGAGGGTGCCTCCTCCTCTTCCCCCACAGCTTCACTTCCAGTGGCTGTGGGGCTGTTGGGGAACGTCGCTTCCTCGATGACCGGCTGGCGGGGTACCGCCACTGTAAAAAGACCCTGATGGGAGTTATGTACAGGCCCCCTAGCAGTAGTCAGGATGTGGGGCAGAAAATAAATCAGGAGATAGAAAAGCATGTAAAAACAGCAATATTACAATAATCATGGGGGACTTCAATATGCAGGTGGACTGGGAAAATCAGGTTGGTAGTAGATCCCAAGAAATGGCATTTGTGGAATGTCAAAGAGATGGTTTTTTGGAGCAGCTTGTGACAGAGCCGACTAGAGAACAGGCAATTCTGGATTTGGTGATGTGTAATGAGGCAGACTTGATTAGGGAACTTGAGGTGAAGGAACCCTTAGGGAGCAGTGACCACAATATGATAGAATTTACCCTGCAGTTTGAGAGGGAGAATCTGCAATCAGATGTAACGGTATTACAATTAAATAAGGGTAACTACAAAGACATGAGGGAGGAGCTGGCCAGAGCTGATTGGAAAGGGAGCCTAGCAGGGAAGACAATGGAACAGCAATGGCAGGAGTTTTTGGGGATTATTAGGGAGGCACAACAGAAATTCATCCCAAGGAGGAGGAAACATGCGAAGGGGAGGACAAGGCATCCATGGCCGACGAGGGATGTGAAGGATAGCATAAAGGCTAAAGAAAAAGCATACAAAGTGGCGAGGATTAGTGGGAAACCAGAGGATTGGGAAGCCTTTAAAAGCGAGCAGAGGACAACTAAAAAAGCAATAAGGGGGGAGAAGATGAAGTATGAGTGCAAGCTAGCTAGTAATATAAAGGAAGACAAGAAGAGATTTTATTCAAATATAAAAAGTAAGAGAGGCAAAAATAGACATTGGACCACTGGAAAATGTGGCTGGAGAAGTAATAATAGGAAACAAAGAAATGGCAGAGGAACGGAATAGTTACTTTGCATCAGTCATCATGGTAGACACTAGTGGCATGTCAGAGCTCCAGCAGAACCAGGGGGCAGAGGTGAGTGCAGTGACCATTACGAAGGAGAAGGTTCTGGGGAAACTGAAAGGTCTGAAGTTGGATAAGTCAACTGGGCTGGATGGACTACACACGAGGGTCCTAAAAGAGATAGCTGAGGAAATTGTGGAGGCATTAGTGATGATCTTTCAGGAATCACTGGAGACAGGAAGGGTCCCAGAGGACTGGAAGGTGGCTAATGTAACACCACTGTTTAAGAAAGGAGGGAGGCAGAAGATGGAAAATTATAGGCCGGTTAGCCTGACTTCGGTCATTGGTAAGATTTTAGAATATGTTATTAAAGATGAGATCGCAAAGTACTTGGAAGTGCATGGTAAAATAGGACTGAGTCAGCATGGCTTTGTCAAAGGGAAGTCATATCTGACAAATCTGTTAGAGTTCTTTGAGGAGGTAACAAGGAAGTTAGACAAAGGAGAACCAGTGAACGTGATTTATTTAGATTTCCAGAAGGCCTTTGACAATGTGCCGCATAGGAGACTGTTAAATAAGTTAAAAGCCCATGGTGTTAAGGGTAAGATCCTGGCATGGATAGAGGATTGGCTGACTGGCAGAAGGCAAAGAGTGGGGATTTTTTTCAAAGAGTGGGGATAAAGGGATCTTTTTCAGGATGGCAGCTGGTGACTAGTGTTGTGCCTCAGGGGTCTGGGCTGGGACCACAACTTTTCACAATATACATCAATGAGGAAGCAAGTGGGCTGCAGAAGGACTTGGACAAGCCGGGAGAGTGGGCAATGAATGGCAAATGAAATACAATGTGGAAAGTGTGAGGTTATGCACTTTGGAAGGAGGGATTTAGGCATAGACTATTTTCTAAATGGGGAAATGCTTCGGTAATCAGAAGCACAAAGGGACTTGGGAGTCCTAGTTCATGATTCTCTTAAGGTTAACGTGCAGGTTCAGTCGGTAGTTAGGAAGGCAAATGCAATGTTAGCATTCATGTCAAGAGGGCTAGAATACAAGACCAGGGATGTACTTCTGAGGCTGCATAAGGTTCTGGTCAGACCCCATTTGGAGTATTGTGAGCAGTTTTGGGCCCCGTGTCTAAGGGAGGATGTGCTGGCCTTGGAAAGGGTCCAGAGGCGGTTCACAAGAATGATCCCTGGAATGAAGAATAGTCGTATGAGGGACGTTTGAGGACTCTGGGTCTGTACTCGTTGGAGTTTAGAAGGATGAGGGGGGATCTTATTGACATTTACAAGATACTGCGAGGCCTGGATAGAGTGGACATGGAGAGGATGTTTCCATTTGTAGGAAAAACTAGAACCAGAGGACACAATCTCAGACTAAAGGGACGATCCTTTAAAACAGAGATGAGGAGGAATTTCTTCAGCCAGAGGGTGGTGAATCTGTGGAACTCTTTGCCGCAGAAGGCTGTGGAGGCCAAATCACTGAGTGTCTTTAAGACAGAGATAGATACGTTCTTGATTAATAAGGGGATCAGTGGTTATGGGGAAAAGGCAGGAGAATGGGGATGAGAAAAATATCAGCCATGATTGAATGATGGGCAAACTCGATGGGCCGAGTGGTCTAATTCTGGTCCTATGTCTTATGGTCTTATGATTCCTAGCCAGGTCGCCGCGGAAGTCTCGGGTGCCTGGGTTTCCATTTCAGTGATCGAGGAAGGGTTTACGGGGCCATGCGGATGTGCCGCACCCCAGTTGCCTTTGTAAATCGCTCGGACTCGGCACTGGTGAAGGGGGTGCCTTTGTCCGTGACCAGCACCCCGGGCTGCAGTGGGTGCCAAAGGGGAGCCGGAGCCTTCGACATGGTGGACGACATCCGGTGGACATTCAACCATTTGGAATGGGTGTCAGCTGTGAGTAGATTCATTGCGCCTTGGAAAGGCCTGGGTAAATTGGAGTGGCACAACTATCAGCAAGCTGTGGCGATGTTGAACACTTTCCGTACCCCCTCCCTCTCCCCCAGCAGCCACGGCGCCTGTTTCACAACTTTTAAAAGCAGAAGTGAACCTCACCGTCGGGAATTCACCCCCGTGGAGGCGGAGCATGGCGGATGTCCTGGAGAATATTGTGTCAGGCCCGCTAATGATACGCCAACGGTATTTATTGTACGTGTGGAGTGGAACGCATTGACGCCGCTGTTGCGGCACGGAAGAATTGCGATTTGGTGTGAAACCGGCACGATTTTGGCGTGAAAACCAATTCTCCGTCCAATCGCCTTTCCCAATTCTGGTGAATCCGGAGAATCCCGCCCCCTATTCCTTCGTGAAGAGAGGTGGCAGTGGTCTAAATGGTTAGCAGCCCTGACTGTAGTTCTGCGTTATCCTCATCGCCAATTTAGCAGCCACAGATGAGTCCAGAAGGGAGAGTCACAACAAGTGACCAAAGTAAAGTATTTACAAGGAGCAGTCCCAGTCCCAGCCTTAACTACTCTGCAGCTCAGCTCCATCCTGGGCTGGCTTTAAATATCCTGAGTTAACTATCCCGCCCATAGGCCTTCACCCCTCAGCAGGGAAGCCAGTACCCAGAGCATTTGGATTTTGAACAATGTAACTCATCGTTTCAGCACAGAAGGGGGCCATTCGGCCCATTGAATCAGCACTGACACGCCGAAGAGCACCCTCCGAAGCAGCACCCCACCTCCCTATCCCCGTAACCCCACCTAACCTTTCGGACACTAAGGGGCAATTTAGCACGGCCAATCCACCTAACCTGCACATCTTTGGACTTTACACATCTTGGACATTATGTATCTGCCAAAGTGTAAGAGTCCCTCACATTTTGATATTGTTTTGTGATGAGAAATAATTCATGTTTTAAACCATTGCTCTGCATATTTTATATTTATTTTGGTGTGGCGATCCTAAAATAAATAACCAGGGAGCTCAGCTGAAAAAGTCACAAAGGGACATTCACATAAATATTACCGAATCAGTGATTTCAATTTCCAAAATATTGTGCAAATATTTCTCTTACCCGTTTCCTAGTTGCTACCTACGTTGCACGTACCCTGTCCAATAAAAGAGATAGCAGTGGCAGTTGAAAATGGAAAGCACTTTACTGGTCAAGTTCTCAGCTATTTGACTTGAATGTGGACACACTGCCACCTACTGGCACAAACTATTACACGACAGGTGGCCATGCGTTACATACAGTTCACTCAGGACGTTCCAAGTTGCTGTGGCAACTTTCACTTCCACATGCAGGTTGTGTCTGGGACTGTGGAAAGTGATGTTTGAGGCTCTAATTTCATTCCTATCACATGACTGACCAGGAATCTCTCCCGCTCTTACCACTGTTAGGAAAACAGTATTAGTAAACATTCGAAATAGGGTCGAGTTTTAAGTGAGTTTAATTTAATGTTTCTGTGCCTGGAAATCTATAGTTAGATTCACGCTGGACAAAGGTGTTTGTATGTGTGGGGATGGTTAAGTTCCAACTGTTTTCTAATGTGCTTAGAGAGGGCTACGGCATGAAGAATAAATAAAAGGCTCAAGCATGTGGGGTTTGTTATAACCCGCACGAGATCTACGGCGACCAATTAGCCTCCCATGAACCTCGTGGAATACGAACTTCCCCGCAGAGGTAAAGGACTTTTGCATATAAGCCGGCCCAGATGGGAGCCGAATGTGAGTAGTCCCAACGGGGCCCTGGCGCAAACATTGTATTCAGTCTACTCTGTAAATAAAGTAAGTTTCTGAAGGCACAGGTGGTGAGGATAAAGCATAGGAGGAAGGAGGAGTTCGGGAGGGAAATAGGATGGGGTCTCTGGAGTGAGGTGATGCGATGGGCGAACCCAACCTCCTCCTGCATGAGAATGAGCTTCATTCAGTTCAATAGGGTGCACATGACTCGGGCGAGGATGAGTGAGTTCTTCCAGGGGGTCACTGATGTGTGTGATAAGTGTGGGTGGGGGCCAGTGAATCATGCTCACATGTTCTGGGGTTGCGGGAAGCGGGAGAGTTTTTGAGAGGCGGTGTTTGGGACGTTACCCAGGATAGTGGGGGCTGAGGTCAGGCCGGACCCTATGGTGGCGATCTTTGGGGTTTCGGAGGAGCCGGAGCTGCTGGAGGGGAAGAGGTCCGATGTTGACTGCCCGGCGAAGGATCCGTTGAATTGGAGGTCAGATACACCGCCGGGGATGGCGACCTGGCTGGGAGACCTGTACAACTTTCCCAGGCTGGAGATGATTAAGTTCGAGTTGAAAGGGTCAGAAGAGGGCTTCGAAGTGCGGTGGAGATCGTTCATGACTTTATTTGAGGAGTTGTTCGTCGTGAGGGGGGGGGGGGGGGGGGGGGGGGGAAGGGGAGAGATTAAAAGGGGAAAAACTGAACAAACTGAAAATGAAGTGAAAATCGCTTATCGTCACGAGTAGGTTTCAATTAAGTTACTGTGAAAAGCCCCTAGTCGCCACATTCCGGCGCCTGTTCGGGGAGGCTGGTACGGGAATTGAACCGTGCTGCTGGCCTGCCTTGATCTGCTTTGACTATGCTTTGATAGATTGTAGTTTGTTGATGTCATCTATAGTTTGGAGTAAAATATCTTTGTTTTTAAAGTTTCTTTAAGCCTCTCGTTTTGGATTCCTCTGTGGCAACTAAATTGGCGATGAGGGTAAAAGTGGAGCTACAGTTGGGGCTGCTAACTGTTGGAAGAACGAACATCTCCTATTGCACTACCAGAATTAGGTTTGCTCTGATTTCAAAATGCCGCTGTTTGGGACACTTGTTTGCTCATTGCTAGCGTAGGAGATTGTCGCAATATGCAGAGCGTGTGCACTCCTACTACTTCAGGGCTAATGTGATAAGTGGTGATGAGTGACAGACAGTAATACTCTTGACTGCCTGTGGAGCCCCCACTTTCAGCATAATAAAAAGCCTCACGTACCCCGCAACCCCAGGCCCCAAGTCCTTTGACGAGCTGGTAGCAATGGTGGCGAACCATTACGGCCCCAAGCTGTCGGTCAACGTGTAATATTACCGGTTTAGCAAGGCTGAGAGGACCCCAGGAGAGTCTGTTACCGAGTTCTTAATGAGTTTGAGGAAACTAGCTGAATACTGTGATTGTGGCCCTTCCTTTCCCGAGATGCTGCGGGACCGCTTGGTTTGTGGCATGAACAATAAGGCGACCCAACGAGTGTTACTGGCTGAGCTATTGTTCGAACTTAAGAAAGTCGTAGAAATTTGGCTTTCAAGAGAAAGAGCAGAACAGGGCGTACAGGAACTCTGATGGATGGAAGTGATCAGTGCGGGATGTACGGTGTTCAATGTCCCCCAGATTAGGAATCCCCAAATTCCCGCTTTGGGGTGAACACCGTCGAGGCCAGGGCTGCGGATCTAGGACCGAATTCTCTCCGTGTCTGCGTGGGCCTCACCACCACCACCCAAGCAGGCTAGGTGGATTGGACACGCTAAATTGCCCTTTAATTGGAAAAAAAAGAATTGGGCACTTTACATCAAAAAAAAAATGATTGTTGAGGCTCTAAGGCACGAGTGGTGATTCCGAAGGCTGGTAGAGGTAACGAGTAAAACAATGTTACCTTGCTTCAGGTGTAAAACGGAGATGGAAAACAATGGGAAGATGCAGCAAATCTGTCAAGAGCCGGAAAGATGAAAGGCAGTTTGAGGTTTCAGGCGATATGATCAGGTGTAGAAAATGTAAATACCATTGAACCTTTTTGTGAGGCCATTTTGAAATGTTTTGTAATGTTCTATTAGATATTTTATGCTATTTTCCCACAGAAAAAGCAGACACCCTTCACTGCAGTAGACCTCTCCGCTGTGTCGCAATCAACATACTAAAATCTACTCTTAAATTAAGAGTGGCCGACCTTTCAGAGGCGTGCAGCGCATGGTAAGTCAATAATGTTACTATTAATAGTGCGTCTCACTTATCCAATTTGTGATATTTATTATGAATGGAGACTGAAGTGCTTTGCTGGAATTACAAATAGGGAATGTTCTGGTCTGTGACTGCACACTGGCTCGCAAATCTTCCTTTCTTCAAAAAGCAGACAAATCCTTCTCTTCGACAAACCCAAATCAACCCGAAATCAAATTGCATGAAAAATAAAAGCTTTATTTGAGCTTCGCTGCATTGTGATTGCTGGTGCAAACAATTGTAACAAATTCTCAATCTATGTGTAAACAAATCCGTCAAGAAATCCCCAAAGCATTTTTTAAAATACCCGGATGAAAAAAATACATTCTCACGGAAATAAAGTTTGACTCACCATTTAATTGGGTTTGATCCAGACAGTAAGCACAGTAGATTTTGCACAAAATCTCTGTACAACAAGCATCCCAGTAATTCGAAATGTAGTGCCCAGTAACCCCTCCAAACTACACAACCAGGATTGACAGAAGCAAACTGAAGTCCTGTAAAGATCATCTCTTCTAGAATAACTTGCTACTGTTTGCAATAGCATCTACTTCATTTCGGAGAGTGCTTTAGCCTCTTGTGAGCAACATCAATGTTGTTTGGCCACGGGAGCCTGTTGGATTCCTTATTCCCAGCACTCCTCTGCTTTGAGGAAGCTACCAACTAGGAATTCAACTGTGAATGAGATGCACAAGAATCTGCAGCCCAGGCAGCTGCTCACTGGCACGCTATGTTAATGCATGGGTTCTCAGAGCTACACCATTCTCATCAAGCTTGTCTTCCCCCAAGAATCTCAATGAATTCTCCGACACCATCGCTTTCTAGAAATTTTACTTCATGCCAGGTGTCAGCTGACGAATTCAGGCAAAGCCACACGTCTTTACCAAATACCACAGGGTGTTATAATAGGCAGGCGGCACAAAAATAGGTGGGACAGTAAGTTTCAATGAGGAAATAAGAACCTTACAAATGGATCTAGATAGGTTAGGAAAGTGGGCCAAAATGTGGCAGATGGAGTTTAACGTGGATAAGTGTGAGGTCATGCATTTCGGTCGGAAAAATGGGAAGGCAACTTATTATCTAATGGGGACAGACTTCGGGGTGCTCCGATGCCGAGGGGTCTGGGTGTCCTCGTGCACGAGTCACAGAAAACCACCAGCATGCAGGTACAGCAGATAATAAAGAAAGCAAATGGAATGTTGGCATTTATCGCTAAAGGAATAGAGCATAAATTACAGATACATAGAACATACAGTGCAGAAAGCCATTCGGCCCATCGAGTCTGCACCGACCCACTTAAGCCCTCACTTCCACCCTATCCCTGTAACCCAATAATCCCTCCTAAACGTTTTGGTCACTAAGGGCAATTTAGCACGGCCAATCCGCCTAACCTGCACGTCTTTGGACTGTGGGAGGAAACCGGAGCACCCGGAGGAAACCCACGCACACACACGGGGACAACGTGCAGACTCCGCACAGGCAGTGACCCAGCATGGAATCGAACCTGGGACCCTGGCGCTGTGAAGCCACAGTGCTATCCACTTGTGCTACCGTGCTGCCCATAAGGTTGGGCAGCACGGTAGCACAGTGGTTAGTACCGTTGCTTCACAGCTCCAGGTTCAAATCCCGGCTTGGGTCACTGTCCATGCGGAGTCTGCATGTTCTCCCCCGTGTCTGCGTGGGTTTCCTCCGGTTTCCTCCCACAGTTCAAAGATGCACAGGTTAGGTGGATTGGCCATGATAAATTGCCCTGAGTGTCCAAAAAAGGTTAGGTGGGGTTACTGGGTTACAGGGATAGGATGGAGGCGTGGACTTAAGCAGGGTGCTCTTTCCAAGTGCTGGTGCAGACTCGATGGGCCGAATGGCCTCCTTCTGCACTGTAAATGTTATGATTCTAAAGATAAGGAAGTGTTGTTGCAACTGAGACCGCACCTGGAGTATTGTGCAGAGTTTTGGTCCCCTTATTTGAGGAAAGATGGAATGACTTTGGAGGCCATTCAGAGGAGATTCACTAGGTTGATTCCAGTGATAATAATAATTAATAATAATAATCTTTATTATTGTCACAAGTAGGCTTACATTAACACCGCAATGAAGTTACTGTGAGGGGTTTGTCGTATGAAGAGGGATTATACAGTTTAGGCCTGTACTCTCCAGAGTTTAGAAGAATGAGGGGAGATCAAATTGAGGTATACAAGATGATAAAAGGTATGGATAAAGTAGACATGGAGCAGATGCTTCCTCTTGTGGAACATTCTAGAATGAGATGTCATAGTCTCGGGATAAGAGGTAGCAAATTTAAAACAGATGAGGAGAAACTACTTCTCCCAAAGGATTGTGAATCTGTGCAATTCGCTACGCCAAAGTGCAGTGGCTGCTGGGACGGTGTGTAAATTTAAGGAGAAGTTAGACAGATTTTTAATTGGTAATGGGTTGAAGCGTTATGGAGAACAGGCAGGACAGTTGAGCTAAGGCCAGGGTGAGATCAGCCATGATCGAATGGTGGAGCAGACACAATGGGCCAAATAGCCTAATTCTGCTCCTATATATCTTATGAATTGCCTCAGTGCAACAAACATTTAGACTCATGTCAATGTGTACAACAGAGGTAACATTTTCATTAAATGGGTGGAGGTAAGGTTATTGAACTGCACAATTCTGGGCTGAAAATGCAGCACAGGTTAAGGACGGAGTGAATTAAGATCTGATAAAAGTTCAGAGCTCCAATTTACAATTTAAGAATGGACCTTACGTACAAAAGGACCAAGTGGGTGTATCTGCATTTAGCCATAGTCACGCGGGGGCATTCGCACCCCTCAGTCAGGAGGTTGTGAGTTTACAAGTCCCACGCCAAAGACTTGAGCAGGGAACGCAGGCTGCTGTCCCAGGGCAGTAAGTTAAACGTGGGCCCTCACAAAGGCAGACTTTAATGATGCGTTGCAACAACTTTGAAGACGAGCAGGGGTGTTCCCTTCGCTGCAATCGTCGCCGCAAAATAGATCATCTGAACATTGTCACATTGCTGTCAATGAGGAGTTTGCTTTGCACAAATTGGCTGCCTTTGTATCCCAAAGGTTACTGCACTTTAAAATGCTTCAGCATCTGTGAAGCACTTTAGGATGTCCTGAGATCATGAAATGGACCATATGAATGCAAGTCTGTGTGTGTCTCTTTCACTGATGTCCCAAAACATTTCACATACATTGTTAAACTTTGCAGGTGCAGCATGAAGCATAAGTAAATGCTGCAGTTTATGTCTGGCTCAGTAAACCAAACCCCCGTTCAGTTTTAACATTTAATAGGCAACTTCTGAAACTGTTCAATTCAGCGATCAGGCATCTGGCACTGGGACAAAGTCAATTCGAAGTGAATCACACACACACACACACACAGAGTGCACGCTAAGTGAATATCCCAGGACTGAGGTTAACTGGGCTCAACACAACAACAACAGATTTCAAATCATGAACAAAAGTCGACCATAACAATGTCCCAACCCAACATAACATGAAAACACAAACGACCGTATTGGCAACTTGCATACATACTTCCCACCATCCTGCTCATATTATTGGCACAGTAAGTTAGTTGTATTCTTCATTAAAATATGGCTCAGGGATCTGAACTATTACCCTCCAAGATCACTCGCAATTGGCAGTTTCAGTGCAAAACATTCAGTGCAAAATTATAATATCTGGACAGCGAGTCTTGCTCCACAGGCTGGTTTCAAGCCCTGTGCTAAATCATCTGCCCTAAATATGAAATGCAAAGGCTGAGACAGCATAACAGTATGTTAATTGTATATTAATTGTCTTTAATTGTAGCATGTAGGTGGTGGCCATTAACAGGTAACTCACTTATTAATATAAATAAACACAGACTGAAATTGGTGTTGTTGGGTTAGGAGGTGTATGCTTGTAAAGTGTAATTCAGTAAATAAATATAAAACTGCATAAGGATTGGCTCCAGTTCTGTCCTTCACCAGCTGACTTTCTAGAGTAGGACACTCTGCATCCCCCTCCCCCATTGTGAGTCAGTGATAGTTGGGGGTTGTAGCCCCCAAGGCCTGTGTTTGCAACTAGCAAGTTTCAGAGCTAGTGGATGGAGACTTCTCCCCACCTTTCCTGAGATCTGTACGACTAAGAAATTTTCCAATGCTGAGTAAATAAACCATAATTCGGGTGACTGCTAAGACCATAAAAATTAAGTTTGCGCTTTCAGTGAAGACATTCAGGACTTCAGCCAAAGTCTGCCGGAAACATTGCAGGTGGGACAAAAAGAAAATACTGGATGTTATCTGTATTTTGTAACCTGTATTTAAATGCTTCTTCCCATATCGTTGTAGCTGTGGTTAAATGTCCCTGGCTTCCTTTCAAAAAAACAATACCCGAGTATGAAGGCACATTGTTGACGTTCAAAGAAAACATACTTCCTGAAACCTGGTTAAGTGCTTGGGACCAACTGGTTTGCAAAAAAAAAGCATCATGTTTAATTTATGAAGGGGTACCTTGAGGAGAAATGTAAACTGTAAGTACAGTTGGCCACCCAACACTTCAATCATTCATACACACCAAGGTGGCACCATTTGAAGATTTAATAAAACATAGAAAGGGTTGTGGATCGGTTGCCACCAGGGAGAGATTCCTGGTTTCACCATCTGGACGCGGAGACCTGGTGGAGAGGATGATCGGCTTGCTACAGAGCGAACCAGAGACACACTCAGATCAGATAAATTGAATGGAAATCAAGTGGCAGCACGGTGGCGCAGTGGGTTAGCCCTGCTGCCTCACGGCGCCGAGGTCCCAGGTTCGATCCCGGCTCTGGGTCACTGTCCGTGTGGAGTTTGCACATTCTCCCCGTGTCTGCGTGGCTTTCACCCCCACAACACAAAGATGTGCAGGCTAGGTAAAAATTGACCACGCTAAATTGCCCCTTAATTGGAAAAAATGAATTGGGTACTCTAAATTTATTTTTTTAAATGGAAATCAAGTGGGTTCTACAGCAAGCATTCAACTTTGGTGAAGTACCCCAATGTACTTATTGCTTGTTAAGTAATTTTTAAATTGTTTGCCGGTCCGGTAGTTACACCCAGAATGAACCCCCCCCCTCCCCCCGCCCACACACACACACCGCTGGAAGTACGAAAATATCACTTCATTAACAAAGAGTAACTTCAGAAAATATGTTACACCAGAAGATTTAAAACTTGGGACTGGAGGTTAAGGTAGTGAAGATGCCACCTTGCGAATCTTGGTCAACCAAACAGCGCATCATAGTCAATAAACCAAACCAGTTTCCCAGTTGAGGGCCGCACCATTGTAATGGGCCATTTCTGAGGTTTCCCCGCCTCTTTCTTCATATCATTGACAATCGGGTGCTTGCTCTTCCCACCTATGAGAACAGCGACGTTTCTAGCTTGGTTTATTGCAGTTAAAGAAAGGGTCATCCTCTGATGAGGTTTGACTGAGCTTTCTGAAAACTGGACCAGTTGGCCATCCAGAGTGAGAGCCTGACTGCCTGGGAACAGCGAGGCCGTGTGGCCGTCCGCGCCAGCCCCCAACAAAACAAAATCAAAACGTGCGCCGTCAACCCACATCCTGATCTCGTTTGCGTAGAGGCCCGCGCCGCGATCGTCCTCGACGCACAGCCTTTGGTTCATGTGGACGGGCATGGGGTGAATGTTGAGGTAAGGGATCCTGAAGTGCTTCAGCAGGTTGTCGTGCAAGCTTCGGAAATTCGACTTGGGGTCAGTCAGTGGGACGCAGCGCTCGTCCACCATCCAGAAGTGGGTGTGCTTCCAAGGGAAGGAGTAGTGATGGGCGGCCAACCTCCGGAACAGGCTGATGGGGCTGGAGCCCCCTGAGACAGCGAGGTGGAACTTCCCAAACTCTTGCACGGAGGCCTCAGCTGCCTGCTGCAGGTGGGAAGCCAGTTTGGCAATGAGCTCCTCCCTCTTCGCAGAGACCAACTCATCCCCCCGGAATCTTGACTCTGTCACCTTGTAGTCACCTACGTTTTGATGGTCCGAGTTCTGCGATATGATGTGCACAGGGTCTGCCCTGCTGTAAGATACCACTCTCCCGGCCACAGTGAAGTCCAGTAAGTCTCCATTCTGAGCCCCTCCAGGGTAAAGACGTGGCCTCACGCTGGAGGACTCTTGAAGCAGTGGCGTCCAGACTTTCCACGATGCTAAAAGGTCCTCGGTATTAACAAATGAGTCCCGTTTCGCCTGGAGAATTTGTGGTATTAACACCGCGTAAGCATCCTTTTGCATCACAGGGGTATAGATGTAATAGTCTGATAGCGGAAGACCAAACATATGGATGTCTGGAAATTCTGCCACCTGTTTCCAGTCTGCTGCTTTTATCACTGGTTTGAAGAGGTTCTTACTGACCAGAATCGCTGGGAAATTCAAGTCTCCGTGACCTGTGTAAAAGATTATTTGTCTTTGCTTACATTGGCTCAATTCAGCTTTTCTCATTGATTCACTTTGGAGGCAGAAAGCTTGGTTTTTGAACACGATGCGAGTGTAGCCAACGCGCTCATCCAGAGCTTTGCCAGCGGTCAAGATAAAAGGCACGTTATCCCACTGGGAGCTGTCCAGGAACATCGCTACACCTGAAACACAGGGAGAAAATTGACAATGTTACCCTAGGCCGATGGCAAATGAGGTCTGCGAAAACAAGTGACACCATGCAACATGCCTCTGATCCAATACTTTTAATCAGAAAGAAAGACTTGCATTTAGACGGTCCTGTTCATGGCCACAGATTGTCCCAAAGCACTTTACCTCCAGTGATGGGCAAGCTAGGCTAGTGACTGGGCCACAGGAGTGCCGCCCCTTCATCTCAGTGGGCCACAAGGTCAAAATGGGGCTTGTTCGCCAACCATGACCCCATGAATAAGATGAAATTATCATTGAATACACGCTGAATATTTCATAGCGAATTATCGAAAATGCTTCATCATCTATATATTAATAGAATTGTCATCAACTTCAAATGGTAAAAACAGAGGGGCTGTTTAGCACAGGGCTAAATCGCTGGCTTTGAAAGCAGGCCAGCAGCATGGTTCGATTCCCGTACCAGCCTCCCCGAACAGGCGCCGGAATGTGACGACTAGGGGCTTTTCACAGTAACTTCATTTGAAGCCTACTTGTGACAATAAGCGATTTTCATTTCATTTCATTTCAAGAGAAATATTGACACTTTGGACGCAGAGGGAGTGCACGGCTCTCACAGTCAATGTTGTGAGCTATCAGCACGCACCTCTCCTCACTCGCCCTCGCTCTACGTGCGAATCACTTCAGTCATACCGGCAGGACAATAAACTGTGCGGATGGAAATCAGCGGAATGTGGCGACCCCAGGCATGGGCACCGGTCAACACAATGTCCAGTGGGCCCCACTCAGGACCCAGATGGGCCGCATGTGGTCCCTTGGCCGCAGGGTAACCACCAGATTACTGATGCAATGTGGACAGTGCAGCATCCAATTTACGCACATAAGAAATATGATAATCCCACACCCTCCTCCATCGAACTGTGGCTCAGGGGGCGACATGGATTCTACCTCTGAACTTGGAGAGAAGAACTGAATCAAAACAAAGGCAGATTTATATTCTTGGATTCTTGACGGATTATCACAAAAAAAAGTTTTGAACTGCATAGACAGGAAACACAATTAGCGAATTGAACCACATGATGTTCATGGGTCTAATAATGGGCAGGTACCAGAGCCATGAGTTAATTATAGGCCTGACTTCAAAAGGTGATGATATTCCCCAAGACACTGCTCTGTATATATATAAAAACACAGATGAAATAATAAAAAATAAACCTTACAATGCAACAAATTGTTTGTTATCAGATTGGTGTAGCACACATGTTGCTCTCGGAGGTGTTTTGTTACTTAACCATGGATTTTGGGTAGGATGCCAGCAAAGCTAAGAGATCATTTGCACCATTTCCATTCATCCTATTCACACCCTTCACACCCCCACCCCTTATAGCATCTAATAATAATAATAATCGCTTATTGTCACAAGTAGGCTTCAATGAAGTTACTGTGAAAAGCCCCTAGTCGCCAAATTCCGGCGCCTGTTCGGGGAGGCCGGTAAGGGAATTGAACCCACGCTGCTGGTCTTGTTCTGCATTACAAGGCAGCCGTCTAGCTCACTGTGCTAAACCAGCCCCTAATCCCAGCATCTAATCTCCTTTGGTGTATTTCCAGTGACCTTTTCCACACTATATTTACTGTACACAGGACCAGTGCACTTATGAATCGCTCTTCTTGCGATGAAATGTTTCCCGAGATCTACCCTGAACCTTGTGCGCATGTCCCGCTGTGTTGTCACAGTTTACACGTGTAAGTGCTCCGGGTTATTTTTACTCGCCCTGCAAGGTTGGGGATATTGTGGCGTTGTCTTCCTCAGCAACATCTACCAGCAGGCATCCCTTGGACCAAGGAATGGGAAACAAGGGAATGTATTAACAAGCTTCTTGAGGCAAACCCCATCTGGCAGAGTATCGGAGAGCGGAATTGGTGGGGGGTGCGGGGGGGGCGGAAAGGCCCAGTTACAGGATTAGAAGCCGATCATTTAGGACTGAGAAAAGGAGGAATGACTTCAAAAGGATTATGAATCTTTAGAATTCTCGACCCCAGATGGTTACGGATGCTCCCATCGTTGAATACATCTAAAGCTGGGATGATCGGGTCTTTGGTGTCTCGGGGAACGAAGGGATTTGGGGAGAGGCCAGGAAAGTGAAGTTGAAGCCCAGGATCATCCATGATCGTATTGAATGGAGGAGCAGACTCGATGGGCCAAATGGTCTTCACCTGCTCCTCTTTCTTATGCTCTTGTGCAAGTAAGGCTGAAATCTTCCTTGTGAATTGCTTCGTAAAAGCCCAGTGAAGTTCCTCTTGGTCGAGTTTATCTCTACCATGTTTCTAAATTCAGGAACAACATTCTGCCTCCTCTTTTATTCCACCAATGAGAATTCGGACAGGACAGAATTCCCTCTCTTCTAGATCTACCCTGGCGGGTTTGTGACTCCTGACAATCACTGGCTGCTCATTGGTTGACAGGCCTGATATCGTTCCTATTTACTTTCCAAAAAGGGGCATCATCTGCCCTGGTTCACACCTTCTGTACCAGTTTATAATCTGAGTTTGTCATCAGTAACAGTGCTCGACCACCGTCCACACCAGGCTTGTCCGACCTTTTCACATGGGGGCGCGGGGGCGCACACCCTCCACACCAGGCTTGTCCGACCTTTTCACATGGGGGCGCGGGGGCGCACACCCTCCACACCAGGCTTGTCCGACCTTTTCACATGGGGGCGCGGGGGTGCACATTTCAATTTCTTTCTCACTCAAGAGGCCATTGAGAAAGATTTCAGAAAGATTGATTTTAACACAACGTTAAACATGAATTTCAAAAAATAATTGAGCTTTGAAAAGAAACAACTTACTGGACAAAATAAATAATGTCAAAGCAATAAATTGACTATTTATTATTCATTATCAAAAATTAAGATGGCCATTAGTATGTGCGAGAGAGAGAAAAAAAGAAAGGTCTCTCGCACAGACACACTCACCCCTCTCTCGCACAGATACACTCACCCCTCTCGCTCAGATACACCCTCCCCTCTCTCTCACACATTCTCCCCTCTCTCGCACAGACAAACTCACCCCTCTCTCGCTCAGATACACTCACCCTTCTCTCTCACACACACTCCTCCCTCTCTCGCACAGTCACACTTACTCCTCTCTCACTCAGATAAACTCTCCCCTCTCTCTCACACACACTCATCCCTCTCTCTCACACACTCTCCCCTCTCTCTCACACACACTCTCCCCTCTCTCTCACACACACTCATCCCTCTCTCTCACACACTCTCCCCTCTCTCTCACACACACTCTCCCCTCTCTCTCACACACATTCTCTCCTCTCTCGCACAGACACGCTCCCCCTCTCTCACACAGACACACTCCCCCTCTCTCGCACACACTCTCCTCTCTCCCGCGCACACTCTCCCCTCTCTCACACGTACATGCTCTCCCCCTCACATTCCGCTGGTCCCCGTTGTTGACTCGGGCCCTCCTGGTCTAGCTCTTGCTCTGGCTCCATCTCAGTCTCCGTGCTCTTTCACCCCTGGAACCCCTGGGCACCTCTGTACTGACTGCCCTGACCTGAGCTCTGGAGGTGGAGAACTGAAATTGGAAAACTTACCTTTCCACTGCTGGATGCCAGCGAGCCTATCAGTGGAAAATGCAGGGATAAACCTGCCTGTGATTGGACGAGCTGCAAGCAGCATTTTCCAAATCCATGTCCATTCAATAGACTCTGTTCTGTGTGCAACCATGCTCAGCGGGCCAGGTATAGAGGTGCGATGGGGGGAGGGGCCCATATTCCGGCCTGCGGGCTACCAGTTGGACAGGCCTGCTCTACATTTCACTTCTGGGTTCAGTAGTTCGGCACAGTGGCACAGTGGTTAGCACTGCTGCCTCATGGAACCGAGGTCCCAGGTTCGATCCCGGCCCCAGGTCACTGTGCAAACGTGTGGATTTTGCACATTCTCCCCCTGTCTGCGTGGGTCTTGACGTGTTCTCTATTCTGCTTTACCTGGATGGCTCGGATGCGTAGTGTTGAATAAGGAACACAAATATTTGGTAACAAACAAAACTATAATTTATTTACACCACGCAATAAGATTCGTTCAAATTCCTAAAGTAGACGGTTATTGTATAAAACTATGCTATCTCTAACTTACCAAACATTCAAGTATACAACTGCTCTCTCTCACACCTCACTATCTAATCGTTTTACGATCTAATCTTCTAATCCCAGAATCCCCAAGTCACGTGATATATATATGACTGTTCTGTGGTTCCCTCTAGTGGTATGAATCATTATCATTAACTTGTTAACCCTTTACGTCCTAGTCAATATACATATCATGACAGGTCTCACCCCCACAACCCAAGATGTGCAAGTTAGGTGGATTGGCCACGTTAAATTGCCCCTCAATTGGAAAAAAAAACAATTGGGTACTCTAAATTTATTTTTAAAAACCGTGGGTTCAGTATTAACGCAAGGAAAGCTCATGACAGGAAAAGGCTATTTGGTCCATTAAACTTCATCATTTCTCTCCTCTTGCTCTTCAGACGATCATCCAACTGCACTTTGAACAGCCTAATGTAATTTAATCGATTAATCTGCCTGGTATTTACAAGCCTTGAGTAATGACATTTCTTCTGATAGTTTTACTCATTGAAATTCATGTCTTTCAGCCGAACCTTATTAGTTTAATGTTAAATATTATTGTTGTCTTACCCTGTCTATGACATTTAATACTTCAGTGAGGTATTCACTTAAACCTTTAAGCTACAGTTCTCCAGGGTCTAACCAACGACGCAACACCTGCCTCAGTATCTGTACCGCCGGTCATCCAGTTGGTCAGTGAAGCAAACTTGATCTCAATCGATCAATTTCTTTCCTTGTTGAGTTGGCCTCTCCTTGTGCATTCTGTGTAGCATTCAGCATTTGTGTTTATAACCTGTTTACGCACCCACTCCTTTCCTGCAGTGGATTTGCTAACTGCGCAGAAACACTTGGACGAGCCTTTTCAAATTTAAATGCCAGTGGTTTTCCTGTGCACAGAAGTAAAACACGGAGATCCCAGCGACATTAATAGGGAAAAGCATGCGATAGTCAAGAAAACACTTTGGTGCGCAGCACGGTGGTGCAGTGGTTAGCACCGCTGCCTCACGGCGCCGAGGTGCCAGGTTCGATCCCAGCCCTGGGTCACTGTCCGTGTGGAGTTTGCACATTCTCTCCGTGTTTGCGTGGGTTTTGCCCCCACAACCCAAAGATGTTGTACAGGCCATTCAGCCTGTAGGTGGAGCTAACTTGCCCCTTAATTGGAAAAAATGAATTGGGTACTCTAAATTATATTTTTTTTAAAAGAAAACACTTTGGGCCGACATGCCAGGGATGTGTAATTCAGTAACAATAATGAATGCATTGCTTTTAAGGGAGCTGTGTGAATGTAGACTTCACTGGGCACAGAGTAACTTGATGATACTTGCAGATAATCCTCTTGGTTGTGCCAGCCCATTTTGTTAGTTGGCTTTACTTGGTGGCTGTCTTCCAATGCTTGTGCTAAGTCCTTTGCTCAGAGACAAGCTCTCTGTCACCATTGATCCACAGTAGCAGAATGTGCTGACTGCTCCCAGTAGTGAGTCTGATCACAGGGGGAGACACAAGGCCCTACCCCATCACGACACCGAGACTCATCCTTATGCTAAAGGCCCTTCCTCAGAACTGTAGAATGTCAAAACACAGGACCGAGCCATTGAGGTCATCAAACCTCATCTGTGAGCTACGCCATCCAAGCTGGCTATCCTGCCTGCCAATCACACACTTAAATATTCCATTTTTTTCATGAAAAGCGCACATGTCCTTTTAAAATAATTCATGGACTCTGCTTCAAAGAGGGGTGGCCGGGTGGCACAGTGGTTAGCACTGTTACCTCACAGCACCAGGGACCCGGGTTCAATTCTGGCCTCGGGTGACTGTCTGCGTGGAGTCTGCACGTTCTCACCCGTGTCTGCGTGGGTTTCTTCCGGGTGCTCCTCCGGGTCACAGGGGGTTCAAGGATTGGGTTTCACAAGTCACCCCCCCCCCGCCTTCAATCCCACCAATAGGAGAGTGTCTGCCAAACACAGCTCGGGGTAAACCGTTTCAGCATTCCCTTTTCCAATTCTTTCACGGGATGTGGGCATTGCTGGCTGGGCCGGCATTTATTGCCCATCGCTAATCCCTCTCGAGAAGGTGATGGGGAGCCGCCCCTCTTGAACAGCTGCAGGCGGATTGGCTTCTCTGAAGGTTTTCATTGGTCATTAAAATGACCAATGAGAAAATGGATTGACAGGCGATTTGAACGAATCAGAAGGTTCTTGTACCTGGGAGATACACTGAGAATATTCTCGCAGGTGAGAACACGTGCACCCTGGGCAAGATTTTCATTTACATAATTCAACTGACCTAAATTCTGGGAAACACTGCACGCAACACAGCTCACGCTGGAGATTGACGCCCGTCCTTACGTTTGAAAAATATATCACTCCACCGAGAATGCTGACATCATCCGTCTCCGATTACCTTGTCCATTTCAGCTAATCCCTGCATACAGAAAGCGCCCAACCACTGACTGCTTCACAAGCTAGTGGAGTCATTAAAACTCATCGCAGCGAGCGTGGAAGTAATTTCCGGATAAAATGGTACATTTGCAATTCGGTACCCCCCAAAAAGGTGTTCTTCCTTGAGTATAAAATTTGTCAAGTCATGCTGCAGTCATATAGAACCTTAGTTATGCCACACTTGGTATAGAGTGTTCAATTCTGGTCGCCACACTACTAGAATGATGTGGAGGCGTTGCAGAGGGTACAGGAAAGGTTTGCCAGGATGTTGCCTAGTCTGGAGGGATTAGCTATGAGAGGTTGGATAAACTCAGTGTGTTCTCACTGGAACGAAGGTGGTTGAGGGGCGACCTGATAGAAGTCTACAAAATTATGAGGGGCATGGGCAGAGTGGATATTCAGAAGTTTTTTCCGAGGGTGTAAGAGTCAATTACTAGGGGAACCTAGGTTTAAGGCGCGAGGGTCAAAGTTTAGAGGAGATGTGCGAGGGAAGACTTTTACACAGAGGATAGTGAGTGCCCTGGAACTCGCTGCCGGAGAAGGTGGTGGATGCAGGTATGATAGTGACGTTTAAGGCGCATCTTAATACGGCACGGTAGCATTGTTGCTTCACAGTGCCAGGGTCCCGGGTTCAATTCCCACTTGGATCACTATCTGTGCAGAGTCTGCACGTTCTCCCCGTGTCTGCGTGGGTTTCCTCCGGGTGCTCCAGTTTCCTCCCACAAGTCCCTAAAGACGTGCTGTTAGGTGAATTGGACTTTCTCAATTCTCCCTCAGTGTACCCGAACAGGCGCCGGAATGTGACGGCTCTGGGATTTTCACAGTAACCTCATTGCAGCGTTAATGTAAGCCTACTTGTGACAATAAAAAACATTATCTTATTCATGAATAGGATGGGAATAGAGGGATAGGGGCCCCAGAGTGGAAAAGATTTTAGATTAGATAGCCTGCATGGTCAGCGCAGGCTTGGAGGGCCAAAGGGCCTGTTCCTGTGCTCTACTTCTCTTTCTTCTTTGTTCCTCAATAGCAGTGTTCAGTTTATGTGACATTTTCATTTGATCAAATAGTCCATCCCAGATGTCGTTAACCTACATAGAGGTCTGATTACTGGTTAGCGCCTGTCAACACAACCTGGCCCATAGGTCTCAATGTTTCAGCGTTTATTTCACTCTCACAGTACCTGGTGAGCTCACGCAGAAGCAATTTGGCTTGAGAAATGCTCATGTAGAACGGCTGGGAAGAACTATCTCCCTCTTTTATTTGGATCCATTTGAAGTGAAGTCATGATTCAGCCAACTCCCCATGGTTCTGCCTCACGCAGATACCCATTCTAGCCAGCTGCAGCAGCCTGCACAGGAACCGACTTGATGCCTTCACTTCCTGGAGTTCAGTATCAACACTGCCGTAAGAGAACACGCAGAGAGATGTTCCATCATTGTCTCTGACAGGCTGCTTCATGGAGGTCACCGTGGGGTTTAATTGACTCTGTGTGCTACTTTCAAAAACATTACGCAGATAGAAATTTAAAGTGAGTGTGTTAACCAGCTCATTAACTCTGCAGCTCAGTAGAAATGAAGGTGCTCCATCCATGGCATTGGAGGCTGAATCACTTCACTCCCGGTTTACTGGTTCCCTTTAAGCGATCATTAGGAGGGCAGAGGAAATGCCACAAGGGCACCCTGAGGGCCCCCCCCTAAATAAATGCAACATCCCCACCGACACGTGGGAATCGCTTGCCTTCGAACGCACAAACTGGAGAAGACGTATCCGCGAAGGCGCCAGTCACCTCGAGCGTCGTTTTTGGGGGGGGGGGGGGGGGTGACGACATCAATTGATGAGAATTGCCTGGGGAACCGGGGGACTGGACTGGATGAGAATTATTTTTGAACACAGTAAGTTGTTAAGATCTGGAATGCACTGGGAGATACTCGGATTCAATAGTAACTTTCAAGAGCAAAGTGGTTATGTGCTTGAATTGGAAGCATTTTCAGAGCTGTGGGAAATGAGGAGGTTTGTGGGGATGATTGAAAGACTCCTTCAGATCGAAGGGCCTGGTTCTTTAACAAAGCTTTGACCACCTGCTCTAATAGTTTCACCATTACTGTTAGTTTTTAATCTGTTAAAGCTTCTGTGAAGAGACTAGGGATGTTTTTGGTAGAGGAAGGCACAATATAAATGCAAGTTGTTGTTGTTAACCCTGACCTGCGTTTGTCCTGCATCACCTGTGTTGTTCCTTGTATCGAATAAAGCTCGTAGTCTTTATTTTGTAAAGTAGATGCTTTATTTTGAGTTTGTTCTCTCTCCAGCGCTTAAACTATGTTACATCTGTGCTGCCTGTCTGTGTCCTGCTCCCAGCTGCCGTACCTGTGAAGTGCCCTCTAACTTCATGTCAGTCTCTATTTATACCGTTCCCGTGCTCCCTCTAGTGCTTGCTCAGTTGTATTGCATCTATATTGACCCCTTGTATATATATACAGATCACTACATCCCCCTTTTTTTCTTTTACATATTTTCTGTACAGTGGTAAAGAAAAATGTACAAAACAGTTAGATTACTTATGATATGTATATCTATACAAGTGGTGATGATATTGGTTATTATACAAAGTCAATTGATATTTATGAGTCCAACCTGCATAAAAATATTTATGAGTCCAAACTTTATGAATTTGTTTGGTCAGTTTTTTTCTTTTTTTTTGATATTGCAACTCCTTTGTGAATGTCGTCAGTGTTCTTGTGTGTTAAGTAAACAACAAGTCATCCCGAGGTGTTTGAATGGTCGAACCACTGATGTTGACTGACGTGGACTTTTTTTTTCTGGCTTGTGGTATCGATTTAGTGTGCCATCTGCCTTGAAAGCTGGTGTGCTTGCTTTTTCTGGTGCAGATGTGAATCCGTGAGATTCTTTGTCATGCCATGGCATGTTTGTAGTCTTGTCATTGTTTTGCAGTGTGCTGTGGCATTGTCCTTCATGTGCAAAGTTGTACCATGTTGTACAGGTCGTTGTTTCATTGTCATTTCTGTCTTTGTTGTTTTCGTTGTCGTTCTTGTTGTTTTTCTGTTCGCGCATGTTGTTTCTGTTGTTTTCGTCGTTGTTCTTGTCGTGCTTGTTGTTGTCTTTGTTATGGTTCTTGTTGTTGTTGTTGTGCTTGTTGTTTTTGTTGTGGCTGTTGTTGTCTTTGTTATGGTTCTTGTTGTTGTTGTTGTGCTTGTTGTTTTTGTTGTGGCTGTTGTTGTCTTTGTTATGGTTCTTGTTGTTGTTGTTGTTGTGCTTGTTGTTTTTGTTGTGGCTGTTGTTCTTGTTTCTGCTGTGCTTCTTGTGGTTTTTGTGGTTCTAGTTGCGCTTCATGTTGTTTTTGTTGTTGCTGGTGTTGTTCTTGTTTCTGCTGTGCTTCTTGTGGTTTTTGTTGTTCTTGTTGTGCTCAATTAGTGTTCTGCGTGGATAATTTGAGTAATTGTCACCGTTATTGGTGTGAGTGTCCTTTGTGGTATCTGTTACATTGAGCGTTTCTTCTAGAGAATGGTGAGAATGATCTGATGTTGCATTGATGTTGGTGACATCAGTCATTTGTGGTGGATTTGATTCCTCTTCTTTGCTTTCTTGGTGTTCCTCTTCTGGTGTCAAAATCTTCAAGGTTTCATTCTCTTGTGGGTCTTGGTGCAATTCCTCTGGAGTCAAAATCTTCACGATTTCATTTTGTTGTGGGTCGTGGTTCTCCTCTTCTGGAGTCAAAATCTTCAAGATTTCTCTTGACCTGGTCTCTCTGGACTCTTGGTGCTCCTCTTCTGGGGTCAAAATCGTCAAGATTTCAATTGACGTGGTCTCTCTGGATTCATGAGTAGCCCTACTCTGATTGTTGAGTGCGTCTGTACAGACGAGCTGAGTTCTGCCAGTCTCGCTGTGATCCTGCACATCCTGCATGTCGATTGTGATCACATTCTCACTGTTTTCACATACAGTGGGTAGCCTTACGTTGTCTTCTTGTTGATTATGTGAGCTTGGTCGACTTTCATAGTCTGCTTCTGGTTGCTCAGATGCGGTGGGTAGACCTTCATGGTCTTGTTCATGCATGGCGTTCGCTAGGGAGTGTTTGCTTGCTTCCATTTTGGAGTCTGTCAACGAGCTGTCTGTGTAGACTTGCATCGCACTCTCTGTGGAGGCTTGTGTCTCTCTCTCTGTGGAGTTCTACAGTGTTCTCGCTGTAGAGTCGATCTGTGCTCTCTGTGTGGCACCATCTTCTTCTTGGGTATTGCTGTCATCCAATGTCTCAATGATCTGCCATGGCATCATGGTATTGGATTCATCTACCATGAGTAGAGTCGTGTTGAACTTTGCAACCCTGTTGCTGATGTTGCGATGAGCATATCCGAATAACTCAGCCATGTCTGAGTAGTATTGTTCGATAGACAAATCATTTCTTTTTGTTTCAGAGTTGTTATCGTTCTCTTCACTTTGGGTGGTGCAGACTGCTTGTTC
This sequence comes from Scyliorhinus torazame, assembly GCF_047496885.1. NCBI lineage: Eukaryota > Metazoa > Chordata > Chondrichthyes > Carcharhiniformes > Scyliorhinidae > Scyliorhinus > Scyliorhinus torazame. The sequence goes on from NC_092722.1 coordinate 10,223,907, forward strand.
CAGGGTGTTGTGAAAGTTATTTTCCACTGCTGGTATAAGTTCAGCCATTGTTCTGTCTTTTGAGGTAAGAAAATTGGGTTTTACAGCTTTAAGTGTCTTGTTTTCAATTTTCGGGCATTTCTCTTTTAAGTGGGCGTGTTCCGGGTCCTCTGACATCATGACGCTCGTGACGTCATGTGTAGGAATTGATTGCGCATGCGCAAATCGATCTTCCCATACTGTGCGATTTTTTTAGAATGGTGCGATCTTTACTTTCAACTGGGCATGCACGACCAAAACTTATTTTCTAACTGCGCATGCACAGAACACAAAACAGCTGATTTTAACTGCGCATGCGCGGCTTTTGTTTTCTGTGCTTGCGCCGACGCAGATTTTCGTCTTTTGTTCCCCAGAGACTGTAAAATGTTCTCAGGCGCCATTTTACAGTGGATTTCAGCATTTTTTCTTGTAAAAAATTAAAGTTACTTTTTCCTTTCGATCTGGAATTTTCACTCGCGATTTCTAGACTGAACCTTTTCTGTTCTGGTAGTGATTGTTTGAGTTTTGCATCACTCATTCCCTGTGCAATTTGGTCTCGGAGCATATACTACTCTTCAAATTCCATACAGTACTCGTCAAATTTTTTCAGTATTACTTCTAATTTGGTGCTGTCTTCACCTTTCAAGTATTTAAAGCAATTGCTTCACGTCCTGCGATGAGCAGTGCTATTTTCATTTCTTCTGAGGATGCTTCTAAATCATTAGCTATGATATACATATCGAACATATGTTTAAATCTTTTCTAGTCATTACTTAAATTACCGGTTGTGTTCAGCTGCGGTGGGGTTCCAACAAATATCATCGAATTAGCGAAGTCTTCCCATGTCGAATGTCCGGTAGGAGTTTTCCTTGCCATTTTGGTCTTTCTATGTCCGCAGCTTGTGTAATGTTATAGCTAACGTTCTGAAGTCTCCTGGTACCATGTGTTGTTCCTTGTGTCTGAATAAAGCTCGTAGTCTTACAGTTGAAGTAGATGCTTGATTTTGAGTTTGTTCTCTCTCCAGCGCTTAAACTATGTTACATCTGTGCTGCCTGTCTGTGTCCTGCTCCCAGCTGCCATTCCTGTGAAGTGCCTTCTAACTTCCTGTCTGTCTCTATTTATACCTCTCCTGTGCTCCCTCTAGTGCTTGCTCAGTTGTATTGCATCTACATTGACTCGTTGTATATATACAGATCACTACATCACCATCGTCAGTATTACAGCAAATTGGGAAAACTATAGCTGGAGAGTGAGTGACCCTGTACCCCTAAGGCCAGCAGCATAAAAAAGTAAACAGCAAGAGAGGTGAAACATCCCACAGTGTGCTGTGTTAGTCAGTGAGGCAGGGGGGGGTTCAGGGGTGAGTGAATAATACACTTACCAGCAAAGGTTGGAACGTTACTTGTGAAATCAGCTGGCTTCTGGAGCTCATGTCTGACCTCAGAATTGTATGCTTGATACTGGCCAGTGACTGCGTTCCTCCCGTCGAGCTTTTCCAAGCTGCCATACACCTTCATTTTGTTCCTGTGAATCTCTTCGGAGTCGCTGATGTTCGCCGGCGTTTCCATGGCGACAAAAGTCAGAATTTCCGTCAGGTGGTTCTGAATAACGTCGCAAATGACACCGTACTCCTCATAAAAGCTCGTCCGCCCTGCAGGAGGGAGCAACGTCAGACATTAATGACCCTGAATTAGAGAGCTGCAATTTAAAATTCAAATGCTCCACATTTTAACAGGCAGAGGGCTTCAGGGCGTTAGAGATTTGCTGCTTTGGAATCTGTCGGGGGGGCAGCGGAGTCTGTATCTCGACAGCTCACTTTGATTGAGAGAATCTTGCTGCATAGAAGGCGGCCAATGAGCCCATTGTTTCTGTAGCTGCCTCCTTGAAGGAGCAACGCAATTATGTCCCACACCTCTTCACAGAACCGCAAAATTGTTATGATGTAGAAGAAGGCCATTCAGCCCATCGAGTCAGCACCACCCCACCCTATCCCAATAGCCCCTTAACAAGGGGCAATTTATCATGGCCAATCCAGCTAACCTGCACATCTTTGGACTGTGGGAGGAAACCGGAGCACCCGGAGGAAACCCACGCAGACACGGGGAGAACGTGCAAACCTCACACAGTCAGTGACTCAAGGCCGGAATTGGACCTGGATCCCTGGAGCTGTGAAGGGCATCAGTCTGAGGTACGCCCCAACGAAAGGAACAAAAAGGACTGAGGGTCAAACACGGGGGCCAAAACTGTCCAACACGGTAGTGCAGGCTGAAAACAAGGTGGGGTTCAATTGTGATGTCCTCCACAGCTGAATAACTATTAACCCAGGTTCACAGACAGAAAATCATGATTTGGGCGCATTTCTATAGGAAATGCATTCTATTGAAGAAAACTGTCTTTAGGAGATAGGGGAGAGAACCTTTCTGGTTCTCCATCATTATTTCCATCTTATCCATGAAGACAAACATGTGCTGAACACTAGTGTTAGAATATAGCACCATCTGGAGGCAACGTTTCTGTGTGAGTTGACAAGTGACAATTTCAGTTCGGATTCTCAGTCGTTAAGACAATTAACCCCACTCTTTATTTCCTTTTTTTGTTGGTTTGGCTATTTTCTCTTTTTTTTCCTGATTTTTGAATGGCAGCTGTTCAACATTTTTCCATTCACACCTCCTCTAGGCGCATCTTTACTGGTCCCATTATCACCCCCTTTGGCCATGAAACCTCCTGTTGTTTAATACCGTGTCTTTGGACTGTGGGAGGAAATCAGAGCAGCCGGACAAAACCCACGCAGGCACGGGGGGGGGACGAGGGGGGGGGGACCAGGAATCGCACCCAGGCCTCCGCGCTGTGAGGCAGCTGTGCTAACCACTGTGCAACCGTGCCACCCTCTCCTTACTGTCTCTCCAGATGCTGTTGACCCAGCATTTTCTGTCTTGATTCAGTGAGCCCAATCAACCATTTCCAAGACAGCACTTTTCTAAGAACTATTCAAAAAACGTGTGCTTGGTTATTCAACCCTAAATGTTCTTGCAACGTTTAATGGGATAAGGTTCCCATTTTACAATACAAAATATGAATCAGGAAAGGCAGCTCTGCTGCTCAAAGCAATCATGGTCGATCTGATTGTGGCCACATTCCGTCTATCCCCGGTAACCTTTGACCCCCCCTGTTGGTCAAGAATCTATCTACCTCAGCCTTAAGAACACTCGTTGACCCTGCCTCCACTACTCTCTGGCAAAGAAAATTCCAAAGATTCATGACCCTCTGAAATCTAAACATTCTCCTCAACTCTGTCTTAAATGGGAGCCCCCTTATTTTTAAATTGTGTCTCCCAGTTCTAGTCTCTCCCACAAGGGGGAACATCCTTTCAGCGCCCACCCTGTCAAGAACCTCAGGATCTTGTACGTTTCAATAAGATCACCTCTCAATCTTCTAAATTCCAATGGATACAGGCTCAGCTTGTCCAACCTTCCCTCATAACATAATAATAATCTTTATTCGTGTCACGAGTAGGCTTACATTAACCCTGCAATGAAGTTACTGTGAAAAGCCCCTCGTCGCCACATTCCGGTGCCTGTTTGGGTACAGGGTGCTGTGAAACAACAGTGCTATCCACTGTGCCACCCTAACCCTAACTCCAAAATAACACCGCCCATCCCAGGTTGACTTGTGTAGTCATACTTGTGTAATCTTATCCTTAAGATGCTTGTCCAGAATGACTTTTATCAATTTAATTGTTAACTTTTATTCCCTTTCGTAGATAGACATCTTATAAGCACAGGTAAGGTAAAGGTAAAGTCACCATAGTCCCAGATGACCATAGGCTGTTTTCCCCCTTTGAGGGGGTGAGCTGACTGGTGGTGGTTTAACCTGAGGGTCACCACACCTCAGGCGAGGGGCAAGGTTGAGAAGGCGGGGCCTTCATGAATAACCTCAGCCGGTGCGGGGATTGAACCCGCGCTGCTGGCCTCGCTCTGCATCACAAACCAGCTGTCTAGCCCACTGAGCTGAACCGGCCTCCTCAAGGAAGCTCAGGGAACAAAAACAAATTATTCCTCGTTTGCAATGTAAATTTATAGCTAAAGAGATGCCTGCCTGGAAGCTATGGTAGTTGATCGGGAGGATTTCCCCTGTGAACTTTCACTGAATTAACAGTTTTACATTGCAGGAGGGCAGCTGATTGGAGCTGTTTGGGTTTCTCTCTCTGTATTGTTGACGCTTCCGATAATATACCAATGCCGAAGAAACCAACTGCATGAAAAAGACTTGCGTTTTGATGGTGTAATTCCCAACTGCAAGAATTCCCAATCACACAGCATAGTCACTGTTGCAATGTGGGAAACGTGACAGCCAGTATGTGCACAGGAAAGTTCCCACAAACAGCAATGTGACAATGAGCAGATCATTCTTTCTGTGATACTCATAAAGGGATAAACATTGACCAAGGCACTTCTTCAAAGGGGTCCATGGATCGTTGGCGTTCACCCGAGAGGACGGACAAAGCCTCAGTCTCATTCAAAATACACCTTCTACAGTGCGGCACTCCCTCAATATTACACTGGAGTGCCAGCCTTGATTTTATGTGTTCATGGTCTGGAGTGGGACTTGAACTCACAATCTTCTGTTGTCCACATCAGACTATAGGGTTACTCATTACCGTAAAGGAAACTGTGTCTTAGAATAATGAGAAAGTCGGCGGGGAGATGGAGGACGGGCTGTGGGTGGAAGCCCTGAGTAGGGTAAACTCAACCGCAACATGTGCCAGGCTCAGCCTGATTCAATTTAAGGTCGTTCACCGGGCCCACATGACGGTCGCTCGGATGAGCAAATTCTTTGGGGTAGAGGACAAGTGCGCTAGATGCGCGGGAGGACCAGCGAACCATGTTCACATATTTTGGGCATGCCCTAAGCTTAGGGGGTACTGGGAGGGATTTGCGGGAGTCATGTCCCGGGTGCTGAAAACAAGGGTGGTGATGAGTCCAGGGGTGGCAATTTTGGGGGTTTCAGAAGACCCGGGAGTCCAGGGGGAGAAAGAGGCCGATGTTCTGCCCTTTGCTTCCCTGATAGCCCGGCGGCGAATACTGCTGGCATGGAGGGACTCAAAACCCCCGAAGACTGAACTATGGCTTTCGGACATGTCAAGTTTTCTGGGTATGGAAAAAATTAAGTTCGCCTTGAGGGGATCTGTACTGGGGTTTGCCCGAAGATGGCAACCATTCATCAACTTCTTCGCAGGAGAGTGAACGTCAGCAGGGGGGAGGGGAGGGGGGGGGGGAAGAGGGGTAATTAGAGTAGAGTAGGAGGGATAAATAGGCGGGTAGTGTCTATGGGAGAGGAGTGGGTATGTAATTATGGTTTGGTTAAAATGTTAGTTTTCCGTTGATGTTTGCATATTTCTGTAATCTGTAACTGTTTACAATGCCAAAAAATACCTCAATAAAATTGTTTGTTAAAAAAAAAAGAATAACGAGAAAGGGAACTCAACACCTGCCAAATTACAACAATAAGGAATGTGAGAGTACACACACTGCAAAGCGGCTGGATTCTGCTTCACACAAGTGGACTGTGCAAGGCCTAAAAAGCGACTCAGAGTGACTCGTAAGTCTTGACTCCGGATTCAGATTGCATTTACACTGTTAAGAGTAACATCCACGAAACGTCACACTCCTTCGCTCCAAAGTGTTGTGCACGAAAATCCCGGCTGATACTCCAGTACCAGTGCTGAACTGTTGGAGGCGCCATCTTTTCGACAAAGTGTCAAACTTCTCTGTCATAATATCCACGCATGTATATAATGAAGTGTAGACAGGCAGTGTTTGACACGCAGGATGACCAGTAAGCACACAGTACAGTGCAGCCAATCACCAGACAGGACACCACCACTATAAAGCCAGAGGGCACTAGGTTTCCCGCTCTCTCGGGACCCAGCCACTGAGACAGTCAGAGTCCACAAGCTAGCACAGTGCAAACACCATGCGGTAGGTAGTAAGTCTGGTCAGGCTAGTACAAGGTCTCCAGTCAGTTCAGTATAGTGTCGACCCACAGTTAAATATGGATGTTAATTCTATCGTTCAATAAAACCGTGTTGGATCTTCTACAGTGTTAGAGGTCTGTTACTCGCATCGCTGCATCAAGTACAGTCCACACCGAACCGACCTGCCTAACACATCACTCTCTGTCCTTTCTAGGTGGATGTTAGAGATCCCATGGCACTGTTTCAATCAAGGGCAGGCGATTCCGCCCTGGTGTGCTGTCCAATATGTATCCCTCAATCAACACCACTAAAAGATACAGACCTCATGGTTGTCGTCACATCGTTGTGTGTGGGCGTTTGCTGTGTGTAAATTGATAGCTGTGTTTTCTACGTTATAACAGTGACGACACGTCAAAAAAAGACTACACTGGCTGTAAGAGACTTCGGGGCGTCATGAGCTCATGCAAGTGCCAGAAAAATGCAATCTTTCTTTGACACCGCCATTACAGTTATATTGTAACTGTACCACAAGTAGTTTGTTTCGGACAAACAGCCGGGGGTTTAAAAAGGAAGCATTTGCAAGGGATCCAATTTATAATTCTTGGCTTTCAGCTCCAACCCAGAGATCCCCTCAGAGATTTATTTTCTTGATGAGAATTTGAAATTGTCCCAGTTTATCCTCATCTTCCGAATGCCAGAAAGATTATTGTAATTTAGTCATTTATTAGGGGAATATTTATAGTACTAATTTTCTGGGGAAGATCAGATCGAATAATTCATGATAATAGATTGCGTTTGATTAGCATTCCGAAGGTATGATTCAAGCAATTTATTGGTGCTTAGTGATACAGGATTATTTATAAAATGATTAATTTAGTAACAGGATACATACGTGAGAATATTTATTGAGTTAAGGTCAAAGCCATTAACCTTTGAAGGACATGGAGGAAGTGTTCACTTATTGGAATAGGCCAACCAAATAATTTATTGGTGGGATGGGGCAGGGGGGGAAATATAATGATCGAGTGATGCATTTTCCTTTGCTGTTGGGAGGGTTGTAGAACAGGAAGTGTCAATGTCAGTCCTGGCACTGAGCTGATCTTCAACCAGCTATTGAGGTGTCGGCCTTGCTCAGAGATAACACTCTCGCCTCTCAGCCAGAAAGTTCTAAGCTTGGCCCCACTACAGAAGTTAGAGTGGATACTCTGCACTGACACAGTCAGTGTCTTGGTGATTACCATTGATCAGAAACTGAACTGGATTAGCCATATTAATACTGTGGCTACCAGGGCAGATCAAAGGCTAGGAATCCTACCACGAGTAACTCACCTCCTGACCCCCAAAGCCTGTTCACCATCTACAAGGCACAAATCAGGAGTGTGATGGAATACTCTCCACTTGCCTGGAACACTCAAGAAGCTCGACACCATCCAGGACAAAGCAGTCCGTTTGATTGCTCCTTCCACAAACATTCAATCCCGCCATCCACCAACGAACAGCGGCAGCCGTGTGTACCACCTACAACAGGCATTGTCAGACTCGGGGGCGCGACCCACGGGTGGGTCATGAGCGGGTGTCGGGAGGGTCGCGGAGCCGTCAATTTCGGAGCTCCCGATCGCGCTAATCTGCGCGCAACAGCCGCAGCAGCCGGCTGTTAAAAACGCCGGCTGCAAGCGGCCTTCAAAATGGCCGCGAACATGTAAAACAAATGCAGCCGCACTGCGCAGGCGTGCCAGATCATCAGCGCGCATGCGCAGTGCGGCCACTTTTTTTTTTAAACGGTCGCAGCTTTTTGTTTTACAAGTTCAGGGGGGTTTATTCATTTATTTTATTCATTTAATTTTTTTTTTTTTCATTTATTTTATTCATTTAAAAAAAAAAATTTTTTACAAGCTTTTTTGAAAAGATTTTACCGCAGAAAAATGCAGAACTTTGGACAGATGGAGACTCCATACTTTACAACACCAGAAGGCTTCACCTTCATCCAACAGGTTCCATTGGAGGAGCGTGTACGAGGGCCAAAGGGACCCAAAACCATTTCCTCCATTTTTGTCAGCAGCAAACAAGGTAAGAGAAAATGGTGGGTCGCGAAGGTCGGCCGGCGTGGGTTGCAAAGGTCGGCCGGCATGAGTTGCGAAGGTCGGCCGGCGTGGGTTGCGAAGGTCGGCCGGGTTGGGTCCCGAAGGTTGGCCGGTTGGTAAAAATGAGTCCCTGGAAAAAAAGTTTGAAGAACACTGATCTACAGGATTCACTGCAGTAACTCACCAAGGTTCCTCAAACAGCACCTTCCAAACCCACGACCACTGCCATCTAGAAGGACAAGAGCAGCAGATACCTGGGAACCCCACCTGGAGGTTCCCCTCCAACTCACTCACTACCCTGACTTGGAAATATATCTCCGTTCCCTCACTGTCGCTGGGGCAAAATCCTGGAACTCCCTCCCTGACAAGAAGGCAGCTCACCACCACCTTCTGAAGGGCAATAAATGCTGGCCTAGCCAGCAACGCTCACATCCCGTAAATGAATAAAAGGAATTACATCCTAATTAAGGTTTATAACAGCCAAAACAAAGTGTGTTAAGTAATGGGTTAAGAGACATTCCAATTAGTTGTCTCATTTATGTTAAGTGTCCAATAATTGACACTGATATGTAAAGGGGCTTCAGGTGGCCTTTGGGTCAGGTGATGTGATGTTAGAGTTTTGTGCAGAGGCTGTTGAAGTAAATTAAAGGTTTGTGGAAAAGGAGCAGAACCTTTGACTCTTTATACAACAGCAGCTAAATGTCTAACAAGTGGCAGCATGGGTAACAATCACAAATTGAGCACATTAGCAATATTAATCACAAGGCAGCCTGTTTGCCAAGCAGACACTGACGAGGACCTGACTTTCCACATTAGGAAAAGGTCAAAAAAAGGTGTTGAACTGAGTTAAAAAAATAACAATTGTGAGGGGAGATGGATTATACAAAATGGAACAGTAGAGATTCACATAACACAGTGGGAGGTCACAGGAATCCAAGAACATGTGGTTAGTTTTTTTTTTATCGTATTGAACAGCACAAAGCAGCACATTTGATCCACCACCGTAAACATTCACCCCACCTCACACCACCGACCCACTGTGTCAACTGTGCACACAATCTACAATATGCACTGCAGTAACTCGCTAAGGCTCCATCGACAGCACCTTCCGAACCCCACAAACTCTACCACCTAGAAGGACAAGGGCAGCAGATGCCACCGCCGACACACCATCCCGACTTGGAAATATATCGTCGTCCCTTCACTGTCGCTGGGTCAAAATTCAGGAACCCACCTGCACAGCACTGGGGATTCACCTACAGTACCTGGACAGAAGCGGTTCAAGAAGATGGGTCACCATCAACTGTTCAAGGGCAATTAAGGATGGGCCCACATCCCATGAATGAATAAATAGAAATATAGGCTTGTAAAGTCAACTTTGATGGATAGGACACTGTCCAAAGGGCAGAAAACCATCTTCCCCCAAAGGTCCTGTTTTCTCAACTCTCCAATAGAACATAGAACATTACAGCGCAGTACAGGCCCTTCGGCCCTCGATGTTGCGCCGACCTGTGAAACCACTCTAAAGCCCATCTACACTATTCCCTTATCGTCCATATGTCTATCCAATGAGCATTTGAATGCCCTTTGTGTTGGCGAGTCCACTACTGTTGCAGGCAGGGCATTCCACACCCATACTACTCTCTGAGTAAAGAACCTACCTCTGACATCTGTCTTATATCTATCTCCCCTCAATTTAAAGCTATGTCCCCTCGTGCTAGACATCACCATCCGAGGAAAAAGGCTCTCACTGTCCACCCTATCCAAACCTCTGATCATCTTGTCTGCCTCAATTAAGTCACCTCTTAAACTTCTTCTCTCTAACGAAAACAGCCTCAAGTCCCTCAGCCTTTCCTCATAAGATCTTCCCTCCATACCAGGCAACATTCTGGTAAATCTCCTCTGCACCCTTTCCAATGCTTCCACATGCTTCCTATAATGCGGCGACCAGAATTGCACGCAATACTCCAAATGTGGCCGCACCAGAGTTTTGTACAGCTGCAACATGACCTCATGGCTCCGAAACTCAACCCCTCTACCAATAAAAGCTAACACACCGTACGTCTTCTTAACAACCCTCTCAACCTGGGTGGCAACTTTCAGGGATCTATGTACATGGACACTGAGATCTCTCTGCTCATCCACACTGCCAAGAATTTTACCATTAGCCCAGTACTCTGTCTTCCTGTTATTCCTTCCAAAATGAATCACCTCACACTTTTCTGCATTAAACTCCATTTGCCACCTCTCAGCCCAGCGCTGCAGCGTATCTATGTCCCTCTGTAACTTGTAACATCCTTCCGCATTGTCCACATCTCCACCGACTTTAGTGTCATCTGCAAATTTACTCACCCATCCTTCTACGCCCTCCTCCAAGTCATTTATAAAAATGACAAACAGCAGTGGCCCCAAAACAGATCCTTGTGGTACACCACTAGTAACTGGACTCCAGTCTGAACATTTCCCATCAACCACCACCCTTTGTCTTCTTCCAGCTAGCCAATTTCTGATCCAAACTGCTAAATGACCCTGAATCCCATGCCTCCGTATTTTCTGCAGTAGCCTACCGTGGGGGACCTTATCAAGCGCTTTACTGAAATCCATATACACCACATCAACTGCTTTACCGTTATCCACCTGTTTGGTCACCTTCTCAAAGAACTCAAAAAGGTTTGTGAGGCACGACCTACCCTTCACAAAACCGTGTTGACTATCTCTAATCAAATTATTCCTTTCCATATGATTATACATCCTATCTCTTATAAACCTTTCCAAGATTTTGCCCACAACAGAAGTAAGGCTCACTGGTCTATAGTTACCGGGGTTGTCTCTACTCCCCTTCTTGAACAAGGGGACAACATTTGCTATCCTCCAGTCTTCTGGCACTATTCCTGTAGACAAAGATGACTTAAAGATCAAAGCCAAAGGCTCAGCAATCTCCTCCCTAGCTTCCCACAGAATCCGAGGATAAATCCTATCCGGCCCAGAGGACTTATCCATTTTCACACTTTCCAGAGTTGCTAACACCTCCTCCTTCTGAACCTCAAGCCCTTCTAGTCCAGTAGCCTGAATCTCAGTATTCTCCTCGACAACATTGTCTTTTTCCTGTGTGAATACTGACGAAAAATATTCATTTAGCACCTCTCCTATCTCCTCGGACTCCAAGCACAACATCCCACTACTGTCCTTGACTGGCCCTACTCTTACCCTAGTCATTTGTTTATTCCTGACATATCTATAGAAAGCTTTAGGGTTATCCTTGATCCTACCTGCCAAAGACTTCTCATGTTCCCTCCTGGCTCTTCTTAGCTCTCTCTTTAGGTTCTTCCTAGCTAACTTATAACTCTTGAGCGCCTTAACTGAACCTTCATGTCTCATCTTTTCATAAGCCTCCTTCTTCCTCTTGACAAGTGCTTCGACTGCTTTAGTAAACCACGGTTCCCTTGCTCGACCACTTCCTCCCTGCCTGACAGGTACATACTTATCAAGGACACGCAGTAGCTGTTCCTTGAACAAGCTCCACATTTCCATTGTGCCCATCCCCTGCAGTTTTCCTCTCCATCCGATGCATCCCAAGTCTTGCCTCATCGCATCATAATTGCCTTTCCCCCAGATATAACACTTGCCCTGCGGTATATACCTATCCCTTTCCATCACTAAAGTAAATGTAATTGAATTGTGGTCACTATCACCAAAGTGCTCACCTACCTCCAAATCTAACACCTGTCCTGGTTCATTACCCAGTACCAAATCCAATATGGCCTCGCCTCTCGTTGGCCTATCTACATACTGCGTCAGGAAACCCTCCTGCACACATTGGACAAAAACAGACCCATCTAAAGTACTCGAACTATAGAGTTTCCAGTCAATATTTGGAAAGTTAAAGTGCCCCATAACAACTACCCTGTTACTTTCGCTCCTATCCTTTGCAATACTTTCCTCTACATCTCTGGAACTTTTCAGAGGCCTATAGAAAACCCCTAACAGGGTGACCTCTCCTTTCCTGTTTCTAACCTCAGCCCATACTACCTCAGTAGACGAGACCTCATCAAACGTCCTTTCTGCCACCGTAATACTGTCCTTGACTAACAATGCCACCCCTCCCCCTCTTTTACCACCTTCCCTGAGCTTACTGAAATATCGAAATCCCGGCACCTGCAACAACATTCCTTCCCTGCTCTATCCATGTCTCCAAAATGGCCACAACATCAAAGTCCCAGGTACCAACCCATGCCGCAAGTTCACCCACCTTATTCCACCTTACTCATGACCTCACTACTCTCAACCTCCTGTATACTGGAGCTACAATTCAGGTTCCCAAGCCCCTGCTGAACTAGTTTAAACCCTCCCGAAGAGCATTAGCAAATTTCCCCCCAATGTTTCAGGGGAGGATAAAGAAAATGCTTCACAGTCACTCTGAAGCTCTCCGCAAAGCGTGGCAGTGTTGATATTAATGACTGGGAGGAGCTAGGTAGCGGCCTTTCAGAATGCCCATCATGTTGCATCACACTCCGAGTCCCGACATCTTCACGATGAGGCAGAGCGGCGGCAGAAAGGGAAGGAAAAGAAAGAAGATCCTGCTCTCCAGATCCCAGTGCCTCGTGGGACGTCCTGCCCCATCTGCCCAAATCTCTACAAGGTTGAGATTGGCCTGCTCAGTCCCACGGCAGGAACCCGACACCCCGAGTAGATGTCATCCTCGAATTCAGGGGCAGCCGACAATGACGATGGTGAACAGGCCGTGTCTGCGGTAGTCAGGTTGTTGATGGGTGAACATCCAAAATGCTGACGTGAGGGTTGATCAGCAAAGGGTCAGTTATATCAAGAGTCTGAAAGGAAACCAAAATATAAGGTGGAATTTTCAGCCCCGCCAAGATCAGGAATGGAGGCAAACAGGGCCCCAAAATAATAAGGCCGGCTGGAGTGCCGGTTTCCTAGCCTATTACCGACGTTGGCCATTTTGGCTGATGTAGGTTCAAGCTCGCCCACCCCCACAGGCTGAGGAGGTAATCCGGCTCATTCAGAGCCTTGTGGAGGGCTAGTAATCGAGATTGACTGGAGTTTTCCAGTTTCCTGAAGTAACAAAACAAAAGAAAAACAAAAGAATTGCTGGAAACACTCAGCTGATTGGATACCTTTCAGCTGCGTGGGTTCTGATGAAAAGTCATTAACCTGAAACCTTCATTTTATTTCTCCCTACTGATATATTTAAGTTTCTATATCATCCCAATGTAGTCAAGCGCACTCATGTTAATGTTAAGGAACGTATTTATACTGTACAACGTCTCATTCATAGCAAGTGGATATCCCAAAGACCTCATAGCTAATGAGCACTTTTGACCTAGTTACGGGTTATATTGTCATGTGTTGCTGTCTTGTCACGGTAACATATTTACTTCATTCAGGCGCTTCTCATTGGAAAGGTTCATTCCTCCAGATGATTTCATGATTCTGTACATTAGAACATAGAACAATACAGCGCAGTACAGGCCCTTCGGCCCTCGATGTTGCGCCGACCTGTGAAACCACTCTAAAGCCCATCTACACTATTCCCTTATCGTCCAATTGTCTATCCAATGACCATTTGAATGCCCTTAGTATTGGCGAGTCCACTACTGTTGCAGGCAGGGCATTCCACGTCCTTACTACTCTCTGAGTAAAGAACCTACCTCTGACATCTGTCCAATATCTATCACCCCTCAATTTAAAGCTATGTCCCCTCGTGCTAGACATCACCATCCGAGGAAAAAGGCTCTCACTGTCCACCCTATCCAATCCTCTGATCACCTTGTATGCCTCAATTAAGTCACCTCTTAACCTTCTCTCTAACGAAAACAGCCTCAAGTCCCTCAGCCTTTCCTCATAAGATCTTCCCTCCATACCAAGCAGGTACAAGGTGTAAGTACCTCCTATGGTGTGAAAGGTTTTTGGTGCTGTGTGAAATGAGCGGAGAGGGCAAAGCTGCAATCTTAGCCACGTGAATAGCTACTGCAATGGTCAAAGTTTTGGTTTCGAAGAAAATCAAAGTTTAAGGGGGCCTTGAAATGAGAGGTAGGGAGGGCACCAGAGAGAGAACATCCTTTTAAAGCAAGTCTATCTCCAACCAAGGACTCAGCCAGCTGGAGACACGAGAGCTTTGAATGGCCCTTTGTGTTTTAAACTAACACTGACATCGCTCCAGGACCTGCAGACACTGATCTGTGTGGAGAGTACGGTGACCTCTTTATGACACTATGGTAAATGCTTGTTGTATATTGAATTCTTATCTTCACGAGAACAGTCTCGGGGAAGAAAAATGAAAAATGAAAATCGCTTATTGTCACAAGTAGGCTTCAAATGAAGTTACTGTGAAAAGCCCCTAGTCGCCACATTCCGGCGCCTGTTCGGGGAGGCTGGTACGGGAATTGGACCGTGCTGCAGGCCTGCATTGGTCTGCTTTAAAAGCCAGCGATTTAGCCCAGTGTGCTAAACCAGCCCCTAATAATAATCACTTATTCGGCTTCAATGAAGTTACTGTGAAAAGCCCCTAGTCGCCACATTCCGGCACCTGTTCGGGGAGGCCGGTACGGGAATTGAACCTGTGCTGCTGCCTTGTTCGGCATTACAAGCCAGCTGCTTAGCCCACTGTGCTAATCCAGTCCATGAGGGACTTGTTATGTTGGTAGATTGGAGACACTGGGACTGTTCTCCCTGGAGGGAAGGAGGCTGAGAGAAGATTTGATAGAGGTGTTCAAAATCATAAAGGGTTCAAACAGAGTCAATCGGGGAGAAACTGTTCCCATTGGGGGAAGGGTCTGATGCACGATCAATTGCACAGAGACGAGAGTTGAATACAACTGAGGCTTTATTACTCTAAGATGTGTGACCTCCTACAGCAGCTGGTGAAATGGCTGCTGTATAGGGAGCACACATATTTATACTCCGCCTACTGGGCGGAGCCAGCAGGCAGGGACTCTCCCCGTACCCTGTAGTACAGCCTTACCACACATCTCCTAATATATACAACAGTGGTGATTACCACAGGTCGAAGCCAGGGGAGACTGATTTAAGGTGATTGGCTAAAGAACGTGAGGAAAAGGCTTTTCATACAGTGAGTGGTTAGGATCTGGATTGCACTGCCTGACAGGGTGATGGAGACAGATTGCAGAAACTTAAAGGGAATTAGTTAAGTACTTGAAAGGAAACAAATTGCAGATGCTATGGAGGAGCTGGACTGCACTAGTGGAGAGCTGGCATAGAATCAGTAATAATAATATTCTACATTAGTGTCACAAGTAGGCTTACATTAACACTGCAATGAAGTTACTGTGAAAATTCCCCCAGTCGCCACATTCCGGCACCTGTTCGGGTACACTGAGGGAGAATTCAGAATGTCCAATTCACCTAACAGCACGTCTTTCGTAACTTGTGGGGGGAAACCGGAACACCCGGAGGAAACCCATGCAGATACGGGGAGAACGTGCAGACTCCGCACAGTGACCGGAGCCGGGAATCGAGCCCGGGTCCCTGGCGCTGTGAAGCAACAGTGCTAACTATTGAGATGCCCAATGGGCCAAATGGCCTCCGACTGTGCAAATCTGATTCTATATTTCATTGATTTAACATTAGGCTTGCAGTCCAAATGCTGGGAAATAGGATTAGGACAGGTGCTTGATGGCTGGCGCACACAAAACGGCCTGTAGGGCATCTTTTTGTGCTGCTAAACTCAATGATCCTATAATTTATTTGTAGACCTTTTATTCTGCAAGGCGCTCCTCGCATTTCGCTATTTCCACCATTCCAGCTGAACCGATGACGCAGTGTAATCCCACGTAAACTGCAGCTGGCAAGCTCGCACAAGCGCATCGATTGTTAGGCCAGGATTTTGCGGACAATTTCAAGGTTGTGCCTTCTGAGAAATGGAGATCGTAGGCGATGAAATAGATCTGCTCACAGGAAACACTGTATAACCCAGTGAAAGAGAATACGATAAGTTCAAAGACAGAACTGCAACATGTGGAAATGATTCTGCTTATAGAACAATTTCTCAACACAAATCGATATTTCATCCAACAAATGTTTTATACTGAAAGCCCGTCGGAGGGCACAATCTATTTTTGCATCCTGAATACTGAGAAACGCCTCTGCCATGGGGTCCTGCAACGACACATTTGAACAAAGAATCTACTTTGCACCGGAATAGATTTCATTATCAAGGATTCAGAGTTGAATGTTATCAGCAAATTTGTTAAGTTGTGTCTTGTAACGGGAACACTTTCCAGAAAGTTAAACATCTTCGGGGCTACTATTACTTTGGTTTGTGTTGGGAAAGAGCACAACGTTATACAGAAAGTGATGGAGAGTTCTGGGTTCTAAACAGAGTGAAGGATGGAGGCCCGTCAAGTAAAGTTCACTTCACTCGATTGGGCGAGCAGCTGACATCATTCACTTGCCCGGATAAGTTCATGTGAAGTCTTAACTTTGGTCAATACGTTTTAAGGGCGAGCTTGTATTCGCCGAGGTCAGCAGCCCATTCTGACAACTGGTGCAAGGCAAGGACATTCTCATGTCCACTCCAATCTCGATCAGCATTAACCCTATTGAGCCATACCTGCTCGTAAAAATCCAGGGACCTGCACTGGAAAATTGAATCCACCAAGTGTGTTTGTGTGCGATTGACATACATCAAATCTATTGCTTCCTTATTGAGCGTGACTGAAAAATATAACCAGCACTAGGAGTGCGCTGGGCAAGTTAAAAAGTCAAAGATGGCCTAAACCTTCTAACCGCTCATTACAAATCTTTTTCTGTCAGTTTTAGGACGGTACTGAATCTAAAGGTAACCACTTACCATCAGGAACTGGATGGCATCTTCTTCAGTTCCCCCCTCCCTTTCTTTGATCTTTTCCACAAGAACGTTATGGAGGATTCAATATTGGATCTTTTTGAAATAATCTTTTGTATCTTAGGAGCAGGAGTGCACCATTCAGCCTCTTGAATTTCGCTGTTCAATTATATCATGGCTGATCTGTAACTCAATTCCTTCTTGACCCACCTTGACGGTAATCCTTCATATCCTCGCCTACAAAGTTTAGCACAGATGTTGACTCTCCTTGGGGTAAAGTTCCATAGCCACCTGCAGCCACTTAAAACCTTAATTGCCCCAAGGGATCAACATGTGAGCTTAGGCCTTAGACCTAGAGTATTGAGAGACTTTTCACCCGAGTACGTTTCTATTGCTAAGCTTGATCCAGTTCCCATCTGAAGGCTCCAGGACCGGTACATTCACGGCGTGCTGTTGAGGAGCACCATCTCTGGCTGATTCCCAGCCCTGCATCCCCAAACCCACCCCCCAAAGCTAGAAGCATGGAGGCCAATTCCACCGCGACCATTTTTTAAAGATTGGATCTCCGTTTAACATCTGCCAAAAGCAGATGTGGGGTGATTATTGCCCCAGCATTGACCATCTGGTTAGTCATCACCTTTAAAAGGTTGGTAACGTGCCAGCTTTCCTGGCCTTAATTCACCTTGTGAGAACCAGGATTGCAAAGTCACACCCTGTCACGGTGTGGCTAATCACAGAATCCATCTTGTTGCACAGTGCTTGGGACAGGTCCCTTTTTTCTTTATTCTATTCCTGGAATGTGGCTGTCACTGGCAAAAGCCAGCATTTGTGACCCATCCTTAATTGCCCTTCAACCGGGTGGCTGGCTGGACCATTTCTGAGGGGGAAGTTAAGAATTAACCACAATGCTGTGGGGTCTGGAGGCACATGTAGGCCAGACCGGGTAAGGACGGCAGATTTCCTTCCCTAAAGGATACTGGTGAACCAGATGGATTTGTACAACCATCAATGATAGTTTTGTGGTCACCATGACCGAGACTAGCTGTAAACTTGTTGACTGAGTTTAGGTTCCATCAATTGCCATGGTGAGATTTGAACCCATGTCCTACAGCCTGGGCTTCTGGATTACTAGTCTGGTGACAGTACCACTACACCATCTTCTGCCCACCACATCATATCCTGCTCTCCAAACATATCCTGTTGGTGTTCCCCTCTG
Source organism: Scyliorhinus torazame (assembly GCF_047496885.1). Taxonomy (NCBI): domain Eukaryota; kingdom Metazoa; phylum Chordata; class Chondrichthyes; order Carcharhiniformes; family Scyliorhinidae; genus Scyliorhinus; species Scyliorhinus torazame. Next base: position 10,242,020 of record NC_092722.1, read on the forward strand.
CTCCTTGGTATCCCAACTTCTTTTGTCTCTGTTTTGAGTAATCAGTAATGGAAAGACAGGATTACAAGTTGGCTGGGTCAACCTTCTTCTATTGGCAACGTGGAAGATCTCTTGACTTTATCTAGTGATTCACGCAGGCTGGGAAAGCCCTACTATCAATCTCTGATATGCACTGAGGTGGATAATCTCAGTTCAGGCAACGATGTGGGAGTCACAATTAGCCTCAGCGCTTATAGCCGGAAGAATCGGCATGGTTACAGCTCTCGAGACCTGCTGGAAGTGTGAGCATTAGATGAGCAAAGGATTGAGTTTGAATATGACCCCCAGTTCGATATTTGAAAGACTGGCAATGCTCACAGATGAATTTTGGATACTTGGCACAGAGACCAGACGGCAGCTGGCCCTTTCGTATCAAAGTCCATCGAGGAGCAGTGCCCATCAAGGATAGGAGGAGGAATAGAGGACTGGACATGTCTTGGTCTTGCGGCCATCAGTTACATAGAACATAGAATTTACAATGTAGGAGGCCATTTGGCCCATCGAGTCCGCACCGACCCTTGGAAAAACCACCCCACTTAAGCCCACACTTCTACTCCATTCCCGTAACCCAGTAACCCCTCCTAACCATTTTGGACACTTAACGGCAATTTAGCGTGGCCAATCCACCTAACCTGTGGGAGGAAACCGGAGCACCCGGAGGAAACCCACGCAGACACGGGGAGAACGTGCAGACTCCGCACAGACAGTGACCCAAGCCGGGAATCGAACCTGGGGCTCTGGAGCTGTGACGCCACAGTGCTAACCACTGTGCTACCATGGGACGATGCTTAGGAAATCAAAAGCACAAAGGGACTTGGGACTCCTTGTTCATGATTCTCTTAAGGTTACTGTGCAGGTTCAGTCGGCAGTTAGGAAGGCAAATGCAATGTTAGCATTCATGTCAAGAGGGCTAGAATACAAGACCAGGGATGCACTTCTGAGGCTGTATAAGGCTCTGGTCAGACCCCATTTGGAGTATTGTGAGTACGTTTGGGCCCTGTATCTAAGGAAGGATGTGCTGGCCTTGGAAAGGGTCCAGAGGATGTTCACAAGAATGATCCCTGGAATTTATCGTATGAGGAACGTTTGAAGACTCTGGGTCTGTACTCGTTGGAGTTTAGAAGGATGAGGGAGGATCTTATTGAAACTTACAAAATACTGCGTGGCCTGGATAGAGTGGACATGGAGAGGATGTTTCCACTTGCAGGAAAAACTAGAAACAGAGAACATAATCTCAGACTAAAGGGACAATCCTTTAAAACAGAGATGAGGAGGAATTTCTTCAGCCAGAGGATGGTGAATCTGAGGAGCTCTTTGCCGCAGAAGGCTGTGGAGGCCAAATCACTGAGTGTCTTTAAGACAGAGATAGATAGGTGCTGCACAGGGCACACATGACCGGAACAAGGATGAGTCGGTTTTTTGGGGGTGAGGACAAGTGTGTTAGGTGCTCAGGGAGCCCAGCAAATCACACCCATATGTTCTGGGCATGCCCAGCGCTGGAGGAATTTTGGAAGGGCGTAGCGAGGACGGTGTCGAGGGTGGTAGGATCCAGGGTCAAGCCGGGCTGGGGGCTCGCAATATTTGGGGTGGCAGAGGAGCCGGGAGTGCAGGAGGCGAAAGAGGCCGGAATTCTGGCTTTTGCGTCCCCGGTAGCCCGGCGAAGGATTCTTCTTCAGTGGAAGGATGCGAGGCCCCCCAAGCGTGGAATCCTGGATCAGCGATATGGCGGGGCTTATTAAGTTGGAGAGGGTGAAATTCGCCTTGCGAGGGTCGGTACAAGGGTTCTTTAGGCGGTGGCAACCGTTCTTAGACTTCCTGGCAGAGCGATAGACATTGGTCAATGGCAGCAGCAACTCGCGGGGGTGGGGGTGGGGGGGGGGGGGGGGGGGGGTCACTTTATTTTTTGTTTTTGTTATTTACACTGGAGGGTCTGAGGGGGTGTATATACTTGTTGTATTAAGTCGGGGTGTTAATGTTAATTTATTATTTATGTACGGGGGGGAGGAGGGTAGGAGGGTTGTTTTTCTGGACTGTGTTTTGTACTTATCATAGAATATCATAGAATTTACAGTGCAGAAGGAGGCCATTCGGCTCATCGAGTCTGCACCGGCTCTTGGAAAGAGCACCCTACCCAAGGTCAACACCTCCACCCTATCCCCATAACCCAGTAACCCCACCCAACACTAAGGTCAATTTTGGACACTCAGGGCAATTTATCATGGCCAATCCACCTAACCTGCACATCTTTGGACTGTGGGAGGAAACCGGAGCACCCGGAGGAAACCCACGCACACATGGGGAGGATGTGCAGACTCCGCACAGACAGTGACCCAAGCCGGAATCGAACCTGGGACCCTGGAGCTGTGAAGCAATTGTGCTAACCACTATGCTATCGTGCTGCCCCAAACCCCGTTGGGTTCCTTTTTCATTTTGTTATTGATCTGTTACGAAAACCTTTAATAAAATTTTTTTTTTTAAAAAGACAGATAGATAGGATTTTGATCAATAATGGGATCAGGGGTTATGGGGAGAAGGCAGGAGAATGGGGATGAGAAAATATCAGCCATGATTGAATGGCGGAGCAGACCAGATGGGCCGAGTGGCCTAATTCTGCTCCTATGTCCTATGGTGTTCTGGTGTAAACCGGCACTGTCTAATGGGTTTCCAAAGATAGACATTTCGTGGAAAATTAATCAGCAAATCTTCATCCATTCTGGGAACAAGAAAAGCGAAAGACTTTCTGCAGTTCATGCCAACAGCAAATTGATGCGATCTGCATCAATATGTTTGCATGTGCCAAACATTGCCTCCAAATGATGGCACTTCCATTTCCCTGGTTCGTTCCCAATCTATTCCATTGCTCACCGCAAAAACACAATTTCTATAGGCAATCCCACACCGGCTTAGATCGAGAACCTCACCTCGTGTGTCCCTGGGGAATAGTTCCACACAGGAAAATAATCCTCCTCATCACACAGGACAAGATGTCACATTTCACTATCTCACATGAGATACTGTTCTAACAAACCGAACAAGTTTATTCATGCAACAAGTTATTCACAAAACTGAGCAGGAGTGTAAAAGTGAAATATGCAACAAATACTGTATAAATTCGAAGTGGCTAATCAGAATGTAGCCTCGGTTATTCTTGCAGAGTTTTAGTTGAAGTAATTCTCAGAAAGCGTATATTCCTCAGGGATACTGAATAAAATCTCAATATGAATTAAAGTGTAAGATTACAATGTTTGATTCATCACCCTGAGAGAAACCAACCACGTCGGAGTTGGCAGTTCTGTGGTATTTATTCTCAGGATCTGCCTCTGAGTTAGAGATAAGTTCCTTGTTCCCTTGAGATTGCAGAGTGGCTGTAGAATTGACAAATAATCATAGAATCATAGAATTTACAGTGCAGAAGGAGGCCATTCAGCCCATCGGGTCTGCACCGGCTCTTGGAAAGAGCACCCTATCCCCATAACCCAGTAACCCCACCCAACATTAAGGGCAATTTTGGACAATAAGGGCAATATATCATGGCTAATCCACCTAACCTGCACATCTTTGGACTGTGGGAGGAAACCGGAGCACCCGGAGGAAACCCACGCACACACGGGGAGGATGTGCAGACTCCGCACAGACAGTGATCCAAGCCGGAATCGAACCTGGGACCCTGGAGCTGTGAAGCAATTGTGCTATCCACAAGGCTACCGTGCTGCCCATAATAATGTAACCAACTCAACTGATGGGCGATTCATCCAAATAGTTCTCAGGAAATGAATTGTTGGCGCATTAACACCGAATACTTGGCTATTTCAAAAGAAAATTCTTCGCTTCTCAAAGTAATTTATCCCATTTTAAAGAGGATCTATGGCAGTAACGCCGATGTCTTGGGGCTGGTTATAGGGTCCCGTAACCGGGGCGGTGGCGACCAAGTGTAAGTGTTGCATACAGATAACTGCAATTTTCTACATTATTTCTACACAGGGCCTTTGCTGGCTGGCTGACCTGCAGGAAGTGATGTCCGAGCCTGGGATAGCAAATCTAACAGGTCAGCAACTCTTAAAAAGCTGATCTGCACGATGAGAGATGAGCTTCTTGTTTGTTCGTTTCTGTTTCTTCCCCTTAGCACTCGAGTGAGGCAGCGAAGGAGTGGAAGGTGAAGGACTGCTTCTTTTCAGAATGCGGCTCTGACCGTGTTGCTGCAGGGATGGGCCGTCATCTTCAGAACTGAGGATCACACCCGTCAATCAGGATTTCCTGGATGGAATCCTCGGTGTGAGTCGATGAGGAATTGACATCCCGAGGTTAAGGGGAACTAGCCTGCTTGGTGATTGGCAAGCCAGGATACACAAACGCTTCCTGCTTGTTCAGACATGGCCTCATGTTGAAAGCCAGTTACAGCTCGATCTCATTTCTGCCCTGCTTCACTGATACAGCGTTCTACAATCAAGGCTGACACTCCAGTGCAGTGCTGCGGGAGTGCAGCACTGTCTGAGGTGCTGTGTCTCGGATGAGACACTAAGACCTGGTTTGCCTGCTCAGGGCAATGTAAAAGATCCCATTGCACTATTTTGACGATGAGCAAATAAATTCCCCTTTGTGTCCTGGCCAATATTTATCCCTCCTCTATTTGTAAATGGAGTCCCAATCTCTCAAGCCCCAATGAGACCCTGAGTGCCCCTCCAAGCCCCATCTCACTATGAGGGGGTTCCCGGACCCCCCACACCCGCGCAGGGTGCCCTCCGGCCTGATCACTGCTGCACAAAAAATGCCAGCTTGGTATCCATCTTGGCAGTGCCTGCCTGGCACCCTGGCATTGCCCCTGCCAGCTGGCAGTGCCACGCTGTCATTGCCTGGTTGCCCAAGTGACACCAGCAGTGCGGGGTACCACCCTGCCCAGAGGGCATGCACGTGGGGTCCTCCAATCCCCTGGAGACCCCCACGACTGCCATTCCATCTCATCCCTGTTTGTGGAGACCAGCACTGAACTAACCTGAGGTCTCCAAGGCGAGGAGGGGGTTAGGTCCCACCACTAGCTGTTTCAATCTAATATGCATTTTTGCCAGAAAGTGGCCCCGCCCACAATGGGCGGGTTCCGCATTGCGACATCTCGCGAGGCGCGGTGAGCCGGATAGATCCCGGAAGTGGGAATCTCCCGACATCCAGCGGCCACGTTGTTCCACGCCGCGCTGCTTTTCCGGCGCAACGCAACCGGTAGGTCCCGCCCAATATTTTGGAATATCCTGATATCCGACCCTGCAAACTCCCATGAGGAGACTCGAGGTCGTTGCCTGCCCTCTCCTCAGTGACTCACAACGCCCAATGTCACTCCAGCAACAGCACGTTCCAGCAGATGGGGACAATTCAAGGGGGTTTCCAGCAGGAGTGAATATTGAGTGAATCGCAGAGTGTGAGAGCAGAGGAGAAAATAGAAATGGAGCACAAACCTACCATTAATAAAAGTCAAATATGTTGGATGCAGTGCGGGAATCTGAAACAGAACAGGAAGAGCAGATATATCACAGGTCTGGCAGCATCTGTGGAGGGAGAAAAAGAATTAACGTCTCAAGTCCGGATGACTCTTTCTCAGAGTTGAAGAGAGGGAGAAAAGTGATGGATTTATAAAGTTTAAGAGGGGGGAGAGCAGAGTAGAAGGTCAGAGGTGAAAGTGACATGTTCCTTCGCCTGAAAGGAGTATTTGAGGCCTTGAATGGTGAGGAGGGAGGAGGTAAAGGGGCAGGTGATACACCCTCAGTGATTGCATGGGAAGGTGCCATGGGAAGTGGACAAGGCTTTGGGGGTGATGGACGAGTGGGTCAGGGGGTCATTCAGGAAGCACTCCCTGCAAAATTTGGGGGGGGGGGGGGCAGTGGAGAAGATGTGTTTGGTGATGCCATTGGGCTGGAGTTGGAAAGAGTGGCGGAGGACGATCTTTTGAAGATGGAGGCTGGTTGGATGAAAGGTGAGGGTAAGGGCGACCCTATCCTGGTTCTGGGCGGGAGGGCATGGGGTGTGGGAGATGCATGAGCCACGGCTGAGTGCCCAACTGGAACAGAAACCTGCTGGCTGGGGTGATAAGCCCAAAGAGTGGACACTGCCCTATCAGAGTTCGATGTCCAGAGAACTGACACATGGTCACTAAACGCTTCAGCACATCCAGTTCAACGGACTCATGAAACGGCAGCAACCGCTCAGAGATTGCACAGGGACGATCAAGTGGGAAACAGCCTCACTTGATAATAATACAAGGCACCTCTTTACCCCATTAGGGCTAACTCTACCAACTTGCCCAATCAAATAACTTATCTATCTCCCAGTAAATATGCTATTAATGAAGTAAAAACTGGAGGAGTCAATGGTAAAGTTGTCATTTTTTATCACAGATAGCTCTTTAAGAGAACCCTGAGGCATGGAATCACAAATCACTCAAGAACAAGGCAGACATCACTCAGTGTCTTTCTTTATGAAAGGGGAGGCAGTGACGTAGTGGTATTGTCGCTAGACTAGTAATCCAGAGATCCAGCTAATGCTCTGGGGACCAGGGTTCAAATCCCACCACGGCTGATGGTGAAATTTGAATTCAATAAAAAAATCTAATGATAACCATGAAGCCATTGTCGATTATCATAAAAACCCATCAGGTTCACAATTCTCCTTCAGGGAAGGAAATCTGCCATCCTTACCCTGTCTGGCCTACATGTGACTCCAGATCCACAGCAATGTGGTTGACTCTGGGGTGGGCAATAAATCCGGGCCCGCCGGCGATACCCACCTCCCACAAACGAATAAAGAAAAGAAAATGCAGCGACACCACCATTGAAAACTTTTGCATCCGTAAATCACTTCCAAAGATTTCGGAAAGCTTTGCCAAAATGCCAAGAAGCAAATATGCCCCCAGTCGCATTCTGCCCAAAATGACCCAATTTAAACAAGGCACGATTCCGACACTATCTAAATTACATTCAACCACATCGCAACACTCCTTGGAAAATTGCTTCAGTTGATGGTTAAGAATAGCTAAGAAAGCTTTAGGCTATTATTCCCAAAACGGATCTCGTAGTTTGTGTCTCAACCTTCTGTTCATTTGAACCGAAAAGTGGGTCAACTGTCCTGTTGGCACTGGTGCACTGGACAAGTGGCCAGTTTTGAATCAGGCTAAATCTGTGTAACCCCTGAAGTAGCAGAAGATAAAAATTAGATGGGGTGCTGCCACGGGGAACTCTCCAGCTAGGGGGACAGTGTTTCAGCGGTCACCCTGAAGGCCTCACCTCACCCATGTCACTTTAGGGGGACAGTAAGAAGTTTTACAACACCAGGTTAAAGTCCAACAGGTTTGTTTCGATGTCACTAGCTTTCGGAGCGCAGCTCCTTCCTCAGGTGAATGAAGAGGTCTGCTCCAGAAACATATATATAGACAGATTCAAAGATGCCAGACAATGCTTGGAATACGAGTATTAGCAGGTGATTAAATCTTTACAGATCTTTAGGGGGAAGAATGGGATATGAATGTCTTAAAAAGCAGAAGCAGAGGGTAAGTTGCTCTTGTACCTCAGACGCAGGTCTCTTAATAGCCGGTTTGCGACGTACCGGCAAGAGGCCTGGGAGCAGGCTGACCGCTTGCTCACCTTCGCACTCACATTTGGTGGGCGGCCAAGCGAGGAAACTGGTTAAAAATAGAGACAGGTTAACCACAGCATTGAAGAAGGGAAATTGGATATCCTGCGTGCACACACACATACACACACAGAGCATTAGTGAATTGACTGCCCCAGTTTCATGAAACTTCGAGCTTTGCAGCAACACTGATGTATCGCTCGTTCACAATGGATTCTGGGAAAGAGAAATAGAGGTCAGTTCAACTTAGAAAAGGCCATTTCTAACTCGGGGGGGGGGGGGGAAATAATCATTTATATTTTTCTAAACCGCTGATATTGGTCATGTGGTCAAGGACAGGATTTAAGTAGCACTCTGGGAAGAGCACATTAACAGAGGTGCACAAACATCACACTCAATGACAGCAAATTGTACAGGTGAATGGAACAGTGTTAGCTCTACGAGTTGCCTGCTCACGCTGTGCCTCCTCACCAATTCACGTCAGCAGCCTCTGCTCCTTCCTTGTGTCACGGTCAATGCATGAAAGACTAATTAAATGAATCAATACTGCGGATCCACCAGCCTTGGTGATTAGACGCAGAGAGGCTGACTCAGCACTGACATAGCCAGCCGAGCTGAACGAGGAGAGTTCAATGTGTCCCCTGAAATAAAACAGCAGAACACAAAGTGGTTCCTGAATAGCTGGGGGTTTTTTTCAACTATTCGGAAAGGTTTTTCATTTCAACGAAGTTGAACAAGAGAGCAACATACAACAAACACCATTACAAAATAAACACACACAAACCCATCTCCACCCAACCCCCATAAAAAGACAAAACGTAACAAAAAACCAACCCCCCCCCCCCCCCCCCCCCCCCCCCCAACAGCTGACCGTGACCAACTCCCTGGAAAAGGAGGTAAAACGCTGCCACCTCGAGTAGAACCCTTCTACCGACTCCCTCATGACCTTCTCAAGATACACAAATTTCATCAAATCACCCAACCAGGCCGAGACACTGGGTGGTACCGGGGACCTCCCATCCAATAACGAAGACCTCCGTCTTCACCCCCCCCCGTCCGTCTTCACCTCCCCCCCCCCCGTCCGCCTTCACCCTCCGTCTGCAGCATCGGTGAGTCCGAAAAACCCCAAATAGCCACCAACGGGCACGGCTCCAGCTGAATCCCCAGAATCCCCACATGGCGCTGAAAAAGGTGACCCAAAGGCTTACCAGTTTAGGGCAAGACAAAAACCTGTGTGTATGATTTGCTGACCCCCTAGAACCACGCTCACACATGTTCTCCACCCACGAGAATTAAATCATTCATCCAGCCCCAATGGGCCCAGTGCACCACCTTGATCAAGCTGAGCCGGGCACAAGAGGAGTTGTGAAGTTGACCCTGTGAAGAGCGTAACTCCAACCCACCCCCCCCCCCCCCCCAATCAAAAACCAGACCCAGTTCACCCTCGCACTTTCTCTTTACTTCCTCCAACGAGGCCTGCTCTGTCGACAGGATCTGACAATAAATCCTTCCCTCACTAAACTCGGCCAGGGGACAGGACCCTGTACCAAGTGCCAGGGCGACGGTGCCAGGGGAAATGAAGAAATGTCCTTACGCAACAAGTCGTGAACCTGCAAGTTCCCAAACACATTGGCTCTCGGAGCTGCAACTTCTCCACACCTGCGAACATCCCTTCAATCAACATCTCTCCAAACCTCTCCAACCCCTCCCTCCCACATCGCCTGAACGACTAATCCAATCCAGACGGCACAAACAAATGGTTCCTGCAAATTTGGGCCAACATTGGAGGCCAGCCTGAAATGCTGCCTAATCTGCCTCCAGGTCCTCAAAGTGAATTTTGCGGGGAAAAGAAAAGCGAGACAGGGACCAACGACCTCAGCCTCAAACCTCCATCTGCCCCCAGCTAGAATCTGGACCACTCAGCCCCCCCCCCCCCCCCCCCCCCGCCCCCCCCGCCCCCCGCACCTCTTCAAAATTTGCAGCCCAATAGTAAAATAATAAATTAGATAATGCCAAACGTCCCAACTGCCTCTCGTTGCAGAAACCTCCTGTGAATCTTGCTGGCCCAAACAAAAAAGGATATCATTTTAATCTCCCGACAAAAGAAAACTTTGGGAAGGACGCCATTTTCAAAGGGTGGCCCGATGGTGAAGCCCTGCGGCCGACCGCGCCCGCACACAACAGCCCCCTCTCCCAAGATTACCTGAGTGCCCCACCTACCCCCAAGTACAGGAGTAGCCTGGCCTGAGCTGCCCCGACCGCAAACCCCCCCCCCACAACCCCTTCACCCCCGACACGGGGACCCCTGTAACAGAGATCTGAAAAATGTGAACCTGTCTGCTTTCCCCATGGACACTAACATCTTCTGATTTTTGGCAGCAGCAGAATCTTGTTCCTTGTTCATTCAGGTTTCGATTTCTTTTTCCATTAATAATAAGATGAACTCATTGACTTATGAAGAGTCTGTATGTTGAGGAGTTAATTTTAGGGATAGGCCCAGGTTGATCACCTTGTCTTGGGAAACAACTAAAGGATTCCTTTGCACACATACCTCTTCATTATTCACTTTCTCTGTCTTTAGCTTTGACAAAGGGTCATCTGGACTCGAAACGTTAGCTCTTTTCTCTCCCAACAGATGCTGCCAGACCTGCTGAGATTTTCCAGCATTTTCTCTTTGGCCTCTTCATTTTTCACTGTGGAAGTAAGGTTCTCACATCCACTTGGCTTGTAGAATACAAATTCCTAACTTTTTAAAAATAAATGTAGATTACCCAATTATTTTTTCCAATTAAGGGGCAATTTCGCGTGGCCAATCCACCTACACTACACATTCTTGGGTTGTGGGGGCGAAACCCACGCAGACACGGGAAGAATGTGCAAACTCCACACGGACAGTGGCCCAGAGCCGAGATCGAACCTGGGACCTCAGTGCCGTGAGGCAGCTGTGCTAACCACTAGGCCACCGTGCTGCCCAACAAATTCCTAACTTGATGTCACATTTGGTTTTCTCGTTCATTATATAGCAGACTAACATTCAATTCTTCTTTTCTTTCAATCTGAATAAATTTTGTTCCTAACTTCTCCCTTGTTGTGCAGGCTGAAATTTTGGATTGTTGCTTGAGACATGTCAGTGGGCCTGGGGACTGACAGTCTGCTATCAGGCAGTTTGAGGGTATTGACTTCATGTTAGCTTATTACATAGAACTTACAACCTAGAAACAAATCACAAATCTATGCCATTGTTTCTGCACCATACCAATCTCCTCTTGTAGTGTTTTGTAAAGTGCAATGTTGTCCATACTGTTCAATTGAAGCCTCCATACAGAATTTGTACCAGAAGGGGAAGCCTACATAGAGAAGCAGAGAGTATGGAGATGCTGTTTTAATAAAGGAGCCATGCTTGCTGATGCACTTTGAATTTTAAGCTGTCTCAAGTCCCAAGAAGACATAGAGGGCGGGATTCTCTCAGCCGGCCGGGCCGGAGAATTCCTGCGACCGGCGCGAATTGTGCCACGCCACCACGATGCCGGCACGCGATTCTCCGTAGAGCGGAGAATCGGCGCCATTGGCGCGCCGCCGGTCGGGGGCCGCTCTATGCGGTCGGCGCCGACCACACCTGCTCTCAGCCGGCGGGAACTCGGCGTGGAAGGGTCAGGGGGCGGCCTGTGGGGGGGAGGGGGGTCCGACCCGGGGGGTGGGGGGGGGGGGGGGCCTCCGATGTGGCCTGGCCCGCGATCGGGGCCCACCGATCGGCGGGCCGGCCTCTCTGGCTGGGGACCTCCTTTCTTCTGCGCCGGCCCCTGTAGCCCTGCGCCATGTTGCGTCGGGGCCGGCGCGGAGGAGGAAGCCATTGCGCATGCGCGCGTTGGCGCCGGTGCCACTGCGCATGCGCGGAACCCGCTCCTGGGCCGCCTGTAACAGATTCCCAGTTGTGGAAACAGTAACATCAACTTCAACAAAAGCAATCGGTCCAAAGCTTTATGACATTTCCGCCTTTATTGGAACCCGTCAAAGATGAGATGGGACCATGGACCCCATTAAACAGCGATTCATTCGGTACATTTGCAAGCTATCTAGGTTTCCCTCATCGAAAAGTCATATTCCATTGACGCAGAGTTATTGAGGAAGTCAGGAGATTTATGTGTGCCTCGGAAAAAGTGATATGTACAGCCACAACCGAGCGAGAAGCATGGCAGTCAGAGCTGAATCGCTTTCTTTCCATTTACAGATTACTCCTCGTGTCAGGAGGGCCAGAATACAAGACCAGGGATGTACTTCTGAGGCTGTACAAGGCTCTGGTCAGACCCATTTGGAGTATTGTGAGCAGTTTGGGCCCCCGTATCGAAGGTCGGATGTGCTGGCCTTGGAAAGGGTCCAGAGGAGGTTCACAAGAATGATCCCGGAATGAAGAATAGTCGTATGAGGAATGGTTGAAAACTCTGGGTCTGTGCTCATTGGAGTTTAGAAGGATGAGGGAGGAACTTATTGAAACTTACAGGATACTGCGGGGTCTGGGCGTGAAGAGGCTGTTTCCACTTGTAGGAAAAACTAGAACCAGAGGACACCATCTCAGACTAAAGGGATGATCCTTTAAAACAGAGATGAGGAACTTCTTCAGCCAGAGGGTGGTGAATCTGTGGAACTCTTTGCCGCAGAAGGCTGTGGAGGCCAAATCACTGAGTGTCTTTAAGACAGAGATAGATAGTTTCTTGATTAATAAGGGGACCGGGTTATGGGGAGAAGGCAGGAGAATGGGGATGAGAAAAATGTCAGCCATGATTGAATGGCGGAGCAGACTCGATGGGCCGAGTGGCCTAATTCTGCTCCTATGTCTTATGGTCTTATCACCACTGGAAAGCCTCCAGCGACATTCATCTTTGCACTTCCTGTGCACACACATCCTTCCTGAGCTACCCCATGGAGCTAACGGTCAGCATGTGCACGAAGATGATCGAGAGCAGAAGGATCAAATCACAGTAAATGCAGAGCGAAACATGCAATTTAGAGCAATGCCACCAAAGACAGCGGATAAAGCCCTTGGGAAACATAATAGTCACGTGGGAGAACAACCCCTTATGACATCCAGTGATTTGTTGTGACCGACACAAAGGATCAATTATCACTGCTAAATGTGGTTCACCCATCATCACACCAAATGCATCAATCTTCAAAGCATTGGAAACACCGGTCATTGCCATTCAATCCGATTACGACAGGAGTTAAATGAGACCACACCTGATGTTGAACAATATCATACTCAGGAGAGAAGACGTCCGCCATACTTAAGTGACTACGCGTCAAGGTGAAATAATATCAGTTGGTGAACAAATCTTTCACTTCATTATAAATAACTGAGGGCATCGATCAATTCACACCAAAGTTAGAATATGTGATAAATTGAATGTTCTTGTTATGCTGAGGGATTGAAGTGTTGTAGTCGGCTTACAATGCAGAACAAGGCCAGCAGCGCGAGTTCAATTCCCGTACTGACCTCCCCGAACAGGCGCCGGAATGTGGCGACTAGGGGCTTTTCACAGTAACTTCACTGAAGCCTACTTGTGACAATAAGTGATTATTATTATTTTGAAGTGTGCAATGCTGTACATAAGTGTTGAACTGAGGCTGCCATACCAAATGGTACCAGCAGAGGCAGTCTACAAACAGAAGCAGAGAGCATGAGGCACTGTTTCGATACAGGAGCCATGTTCGGGCTTGTTTCTGGGTAACCTAACTATTTCTGTCCTCATATTCATTCTACATTTAGGTCTCTTTTTCACTGAAAATAACTTTACACTATATTGGAGCAGGGTGGAGGGCCGGAATGGCCTACTCCTAATTTGTAAATTCTTATTCCCATCTCAAACCCTTCCCAAACCACAGTACTACTAGTGGTTTTGCCCCGGGTTTTGAACTTCACCACCCCAATCAGTATAACTTCATTACGTTTTCCCTCATGTCTTTATCTAGCTTCCTGTTAAACACATTTAAAAAAAAATCTTTATTATTAGTGTCACAAGTAGGCTTACATTAACACTGCAATGAAGTTACTGTGAAAAGCCCCTAGTCGCCACACTCCGGCACCTGTTCGGGTACACAGAGGGAGAATTCAGAATGTCCAATTCACCTAACAGCACGTCTTTCGGGACTGTGGGAGGAAACCGGAGCACCCGGAGGGAACCCACGCAGACACGGGGAGAACATGCAGACTCCGCACAGACAGTGACCCAAGCCGGGAATCGACCCTGGGACCCTAGCGCTGTGAAGCAACAGTGCTAACCACTGTGCTTACGGGGCCGCCCATCTTTGCCATCCACCTCAACAGCACTAAGTAGTCACAAATACTATGTTCTAACCGCTCTCTCGATAACATAGGAACGTGAAACAACAAAGCCTGTTCCGCAACTCAGTGTTCAGTCCAACTAGCGCACAGGGATGTGGTGAGTTACGACGGCGGGTCTTGCCGATTCAGGCGGTGCTCCTAACCAGCTGCTGGGTTGAGGTGAAGTCAAGCTGGAGTTGGGCACAGACAAAGTGGTCTATTTCTACGCTGCAATTTCTCGGTAAATCTATCCTTGGCAACCCAAGGGATACAGGATTTGAAGTTAAGCTGTTTGCCTTTTTTTGAAGGACGAGGTGAAAGATTTATCAGGGAATTGATATTAATACGGTCAAAGAGGCTGACTGAAGCCTCCAGCACGCTGGCAAAGATCAAATATTAAAACAGAAAGATTTTTCTTTTGGGCAGACAGCAAGTCTCAACATCCACCTGACATCGACATTTTCCAATCAACCTCTCAATAGGGTTCCTGCAATGATTGGGGTTTCTTTTTCACTGAATGAAAAGAAATAAAAGCTTGCCTGTCAGCTAATTCCGCCTTGAGCTATGGAGAGTTAGAATGTCCTAGATATTGTCACAGCAATTCCAGCACAGTTGGAGCCCGCTGTGCCTGTATTAACTCCACATCACAGGTACCTATTCTGACAACACTTGAGCGCCCTTTGTACCGTTTAATATTTGTCTTCAAACATTTCTCCACTTTCCTCTTAAATATTGTGATTGATGAGGCTGCAATGCCCTTTATATTCTAATAACCCTTTAAATGAAAACCCTTCTTCTAACTTACCCCTTCCTGAACTCAAATTCATTCTGCAGTTGTGTCCCTTCGTCACTGAATATAATTTTACACTATATCGGAGAGGGGCCGAATGGCCTGCCCCTGCTCCTAATTTGCATATTTCCCCTCTCAAACCCTTCCCAGATTTCAGTACTACTAGTGATTTTCCCTCGGATTTTGGCTTGGGGTTTGCAGCAGGAATGATGGGGTAAGAGTCCTTCCCGTTTATATCCTTTTTTTTCCCATTTATTTTATTTTTGTATTTTTGGTCCAATGACCCATAATCGGGATGTGCCTTTAAGTAGAAGAGCGCTTGCCGGGACAGTGTGTTCCTAGGTTTTGTGTTTTGCAGAGGAGAAACTAGACAGGTCGGCGCCGAGTGAAACCTCGTACCCGGCTTTGGAGGAAGTCAGCTCGATTGGCTAACTGGGAACCGGTGGGTTAGCCAGGGACATTGTTCTGCCCGGCAACAGTCAGCGATTGGTTCCTGCCGGGTGTTTTTCTCGGAGCGAACTTGGTAGAAGCTTCTAGACCCTCGGAGGAAGAAGAGCTGTGTTCTCCCTCTCTCTGCTGTCTTTATGAGTCTGCAGTGAAGATCATTACAAACTGAAGGAAAGAAAGTTCCCAACTGATGGCCTAACCTTGGGAAAGAAACTAACTGGGAGACATCCATCTGAACCAAAGATTCTTTATCCTTTTATGTTACTAAATTTCCTTTTACCTCTCAACCACCTTTTCTTCTGTGTTTGTACGTATATACAGAGAGAGAGAGAAAGTATGTGTGGGGGGGGGGGGGGGGGGGGGGGGGGGGGGGAAGAGTTAGAAAGGGTACGAGTTGGAAATCACATGGTGGATATCCAGTTATATTTTGCCAGATTAATTATAATTACTGTTAATAATAAATAGTTATGTGTGTTTCACTTTGACAATGCTGGTGACTGTGGTCAATTTAACTCAACCAAATTATTACTGGCCGGCGAATGTGGAGAAGGTACGGAGCTGGGTTAGAGGGGTCGACTCCCAGTGAGTCAGAATAGAGGAGAGTTTGTGTAGGGGGTCGGGGTTAAAGGCGCTAGCAACAGCCCCGCTCCCGACGGCCCTGGGGAAATACGCAGGGAGTCCGGTAGTAATAGCTTCGTTGAGAATTTGGAGGCAGTTTCGCCAGCCCTTCAGGTTGGGGGCAGGGTCAAGGGAAATGCCGATTCGGGGGAACCATAGATTTGAGCCAGGGAAGTGGGATGGAAATTTTCGGAATGGGAGGAGAAAGGAATTAGGACACTAAAAGATTTGTTTCTTGGGGGTCGGTTTGCAGGATTGAAGGAGCTGGGAGCGAAGTATGGGCTGGAGCAGGGGGAAATATTTAGAAACATGCAGGTTTGAGTCTGTGCCAGAAAAGAGATACAGATGCTCCCAGTAGAGCCGGCCTCCATATTGCTGGAGGTGGTGCTGACGACAGGGGGACTGGAGAAGATGATAGCATCAGCGGTTTACGGGGCTATTTTGGAAGAGAAGGCGCCGCTGGAAGGGATCAAGGCAAAGTGGGAGGAAGAGTTGGGAGACGGTATGGAGGAGGGGTTCTGGTGTGAGGTGCTCCGGAGGGTGAACGCCTCCACCTCGTGTGTGAGGTTGGGGCTGATACAGCTGAAGGTGGTGTACAAAGCGCACCTTACAAGGGCGAGGTTGAACCGGCACTTTGAGGGGGTAGAAGATGTGTGTGAAGTTGCGGGGGGGGGGGGGGGGGGGGGGGGGCATATTCGGGGTATCGGACCAGCCGGGGTTGGAAACGGGTGAGGAGACAGATGTTGTAGCCTTCGCCTCGTTGATCGCCCGAAGACAGATCCTGTTAGGGTGGAGATCAACCTCTCCACCCTGTGCCCTGGCGTGGCGGGGGGACCTGCTGGAATTCTTGCCTCTTGAGAAGGTCAAATTTGAACTGAGGGGCAGGATGGAGGGGTTCTACAATTCATGGGCGTTATTCATTATGCACTTTTGAGGAGTGGATTACATCGAACATAAGGGGGGGTTGGGGGCTGGGAGGGTTGGGGGGAGGGGGGCCGGTGTGTTATAATTGTGACTATGGGTGATTCCTGATTCCTTTTTATCATTTGTTTATGTTAACATGCGGGCTAATGTTTGGGGGTTTGGTGGGAGGATGGGATCGTTGTTATTGATTGACATTATATTCATTACTGATTATTGTTTATTGTTGGGTGTAAATTTGGGAGAAAATGTGAAAAAGGAGAATAAAAATATATTAAAATTTTTTTTTAACTCAACCAAAGCCACCGGTATTAATATAAAATCTAATTTCACCTGTGTTGTGGCTCCTGCTCAGGTGGGGCTGGAATTGACTGCGTGCTATTGGGTTGGATTTGTTTATTGTCACGTGTACCGAGGTACAGTGAAAAGTATTTTTCTGCGAGCAGCTCAACAGATCATTAAGTGCATGAGAAGAAAAGGGAATAAAAGAAAATACATAATGGGCAACACAACATATACAATGTAACTACATAAGCACTGGCATCGGGTGAAGCATACAGGGTGTAGTGTTAATGAGGTCAGTCCATAAGAGGGTCATTTAGGAGTCTGGTGACAGTGGGGAAGAAGCTGTTTTTGAGTCTGTTTGTGCGTGTTCTCAGACTTCTCTTTCTCCTGCCCGATGGAAGAAGTTGGAAAAGTGAGTAAGCCGGGTGGGAGGGGCCTTTGATTATGCTGCCCGCTTTCCCCAGGCAGCGGGAGGTGTAGATGGAGTCAATGGATGGGAGGCAGGTTCGTGTGATGGACTGGGCGGTGTTCACGACTCTCTGAAGTTTCTTGCGGTCCTGGGCCGAGCAGTTGCCATACCAGGGGGTCGCGATAATGGGGAAATTGGCAGTGTTTACCCCCACTTCATCTCTGAAACTGACAAGAACTTGCCCTTTTGCACTGATTGCTTCGTAGTGAAAACCCTTGTCAGCTGATCCTGGTCCATGTCAACAACAAGTCCAGTGCTGGGTTAGCACAGGGCTAAATAGCTGGCTTTTAAAGCAGACCCAAGGCAGGCCAGCAGCACGGTTCAATTCCCGTACCAGCCTCCCCGAACAGGCGCCGGAATGTGGCGACTAGGGGCTTTTCACAGTAACTTCATTGAAGCCTACTTGTGATAATAAGCGATTTTCATTTCATTTCATTTTTCATTTCAAGCAACACCCCTGGAAAGCCTCTCTAACTGAGGTTAGTAAATGATGGTTAGTTTTCTGCTGTGGAAGGGTACCCAGCAGCAAATACGCTGAAGCCATGATTGTTTTCACTCTTAGTAGTAGTTTCACTCTTCAAACCTTTCCAAAAAACCCCATCTTGGGATGACATTGAGAATTCCACTTGACTAAGTGTGCATATGTTTCAGAAGGATTTCTTGCAGTGGCCATTATCCTTACCTTTGGAATCCACAGTCTCTTTCATGACAATTTCCACTCTTTCAATGTGATGTTGGTTCCAGATGGGATCCAAGGAATGCCGATTGTCATGCCGGAATGGTAAAATATGGGCGATGGCCTGAAACCATGATTAGGAAAAAGAGAAAGTCATGAATAGAAATATTGGGGCATGTAAACACTGTTGAGGCGGAAGAATCTGCGGATTCTGGGCCTCCCGGAGGGGCTGGAGGGGCCGGACGTGGGGGCCTATGTGGTCAATGTGTATGCTCCGAAGGTGCATACCGAGGGTGGTACTGGTCAATGTGTATGCTCCGAACTGGGACGATGCGGGTTTTATGCGGCATATGTTGGGTCGGATCCCAGACTTGGAAGTGGGGGGCCTGATAATGGGGGGAGACTTTAACACGGTGTTGGATCCGGCACTGGATCGCTCCAGGTCTAGGACGGGTAGGAAGCCGGCGGCGGCTAGAGTGTTGAGGGGATTTATGGACCAAATGGGAGGGGTGGACCCTTGGAGGTTTGCAAGGCCAGGGGCTAGGAAATTTTCATTCTTCTCACATGTCCATAAGGCTTATTCTCGAATCGACTTTTTCATTTTGAGTAGGGCGCTGATAGCGAGAGTAGAGGATACCGAGTATTCGGCAATAGCCATTTCGGACCACGCCCCGCATTGAGTGGGCTTGGAGATGGGGGAGGAGAGGGACCAGCGCCCGCTGTGGCGCTTGGAGGTGGGGCTGTTGCCGGACGAGAAGGTGAGCGAGCGGGTCCGAGGAAGTATGGAGAGGTACTTGGAGACCAACGACAACGGGGAGGTCAGAGTGGGGATGGTATGGGAGGCACTGAAGGCGGTGGTGAGCGGAGAACTGATCTCCATTAGGGCCCACAAGGAACGGAGGGAGCGGGGGGAGAGGGAGAGGCTGGTGGGGGAGATGGTGAGGGTAGACAGGAGGTATGCGGAAGAGCCTGAGGAAGGATTGTTGAGGAAAAGGCGCAGCCTCCAGGCCGAATTCGACCTGGTGACCACCAGGAAGGCGGAGGTGCAGTGGAGGAAGGCCCAGGGGGCGGTCTACGAGTATGGGGAAAAGGCAAGCCGGATGCTGGCGCATCAGCTTCGGAAGCAGGACGCAGCTAGGGAGATCGGGGGAGTTAAGGACAGGGGAGGGAGTGTGGTGCGGAGTGGGGTTGGCATCAATGGGGTCTTCAGGGACTTCTACGAGGAATTGTACCGATCCGAGCCCCCACGGGAGGAGGGAGGGATGGGCCGTTTCCTGGACCAATTGAGGTTTCCAAAGGTGGAAGAGGGACTGGTGGTGGGACTGGGGGCCCCGATTGGGATGGAGGAGCTGATCAAAGGGATAGGAAGCATGCAGACGGGGAAGGCACCGGGGCCGGATGGTTTCCCGGTCGAATTCTATAAAAAATATATGGACCTGTTGGGCCCACTGTTAGTTCGGACCTTTAATGAGGCAGGGGGGGGGGGGGGGGGGGCTTTGCCCCCGACGATGTCACGGGCACTGATCTCCTTGATCCTGAAGCGGGACAAGGATCCCCTGCAATGTGGGTCTTACAGACCGATTTCCTTGCTAAATGTAGATGCCAAGGTGCTGGCAAAGGTCTTAGCCACGAGGATTGAGGATTGTGTGCCGCAGATCATCCATGAAGACCAGACGGGGTTCGTGAAGGGGAGACAGTTGAACGCGAATGTGCGGAGGCTTTTGAATGTTATCATGATGCCGGCGAGGGAGGGGGAGGCGGAGATAGTAGTGGCGATGGTCGCTGAGAAAGCCTTCGATAGGGTAGACTGGGGGTACCTGTGGGAGGTGCTGAAGAGGTTCGGGTTTGGGGAGGGGTTTGTCAGGTGGGTTAGGCTGTTGTATGAGGTCCCGATGGCGAATGTGGCCACAAATAGGAGGAGGTCCGAGTACTTTCGGTTGCACCGAGGGACGAGACAGGGGTGTCCCCTGTCCCCCCTGCTCTTCGCACTGGCGATTGAACCCCTGGCCATGGCACTGAGAGAGTCGAGGAACTGGAGGGGGTTGGTGGGGGTGGGAAGGAGAATAGGGTGTCGCTTTATGCGGATGACCTGCTGCTGTATGTGGCGGACCCGGTGGGAGGAATGCCAGAGGTAATGAGGATCCTTAGGGAATTCGGGGACTTTTCGGGGTACAAGCTCAATATGGGGAAGAGCGAGCTGTTCGTAGTTCAACTAGGGGACCAGGAGAGGGGGATTGGCGAGCTCCCACTAAAAAGGGCGGCGAGGAGCTTCAGATATTTGGGGGTCCAGGTGGCCAGGAGCTGGGGAGCCCTGCATAGGCTTAATTTCACAAGGCTGGTGGAGCAAATGGAGGAGGAGTTCAAGAGGTGGGACGCGTTGCTGCTGTCCTTGGCGGGTAGGGCGCAGTCAATCAAAATGACGGTGCTCCCAAGGTTTTTGTTCCTGTTCCAGTGCCTCCCCGTGTTTATCCCGAAGGCTTTTTTCAGGCGGGTTAACAGGAGTATAATGGGGTTTGTGTGGGCGCGAGGGACTCCGAGGGTGAGATGGGTGTTCCTGGAGCGGAGTAGAGATAGGGGGGGGGCTGGCGCTGCCCAACCTCTGTGGGTACTACTGGGCCGCCAATGCGACAATGGTGCGCAAGTGGGTGATGGAAGGGCGGGGGGCTGCATGGAAGAGGCTGGAGATGGCGTCCTGTGTGGGTACGAGTCTGGGGGCGCTGGCAACGGCGCCGCTGCCGCTCCCACCAAGGAGGTATACCACGAGCCCGGTGGTGGTGGCGGCCCTCAAAATTTGGGGGCAGTGGAGGCGGCATAGGGGGGAGGTTGGGGCCTCGGCGTGGACCCCATTACGGGGTAACCACCGGTTCGCCCCAGGAACAACAGGTGGAGGGTTTTCGGGGTGGCACAGGGCAGGGATACGAAAGTTGGGGGACCTGTTTGTGGACGGGAGTTTCCCGAGCCTGGGTGAGCTGGAGGAAGTACGGGCTCCCCCCGGGGAACACCTTCAGGTACTTACAGGTAAGGGCATTTGCCAGACGGCAGGTGGTGGAATTCCCGCGGCTGCTGCCACACACAGTACAGGACAGGGTGCTCTCGGGGGGGGGGGGGGGGGGGGGGGGGAGTGGGGAAGATCTCGGAAACTTACCAGGTGATGCAGGAGGAGGAGGAGGCCTCGGTGGTGGAGTTGAAAGGTAAGTGGGAGGAGGAGTTGGGAGAGGAGATCGAAGAGGGGACGTGGGCAGATGCCCTAGGGAGGGTGAACTCTTCCTCTTCGTGCGCGAGGCTCAGCCTCATACAGTTTAAGGTGCTGCACAGGGCACACATGACCGGGACAAGGATGAGCAGGTTCTTTGGGGGTGAGGACAGGTGTGTTAGGTGCTCAGGGAGCCCAGCAAATCACACCCATATGTTCTGGGCATGCCCAGCTCTGGAGGAATTTTGGAAGGGCGTAGCGAGGACGGTGTCGAGGGTGGTAGGATCCAGGGTCAGACCGGGCTGGGGGCTCGCAATTTTTGGGGTGGCAGAGGAGCCGGGAGTGCAGGAGGCGGAAGAGGCCATAATTCTGGCCTTTGCGTCCCTGGTAGCCCGGCGAAGGATTCTCCTTCAGTGGAAAGATGCGAGACCCCCAAGCGTGGAATCCTGGATCAGCGATATGGCAGGGTTCATTAAATTGGAGAGGGTGAAATTCGCCTTGAGAGGGTCGGTACAAGGGTTCTTTAGGCGGTGGCAACCGTTCTTAGACTTTCTGGCAGAACGATAGACATTGGTCAATGGCAGCAGCAGCTCGGGTTGGGGGGGGGGGGGGGGGGGGGGGAGGCGGTTTAATTTATTTTTGTTTATGTTATTTACACTGGAGGGTCTGAGGGTGTGTGTATACTTGTGTTAAGTCGGGGTGTTAATGTTAATTTATTATTTATGTACGGGGTGGGAGCGGTTTGGGGTGTTGCTTTTTTAGACTGTGTTTTGTACTTAACCCTGTTGGGTTCTTTTTTCTTTCTCATTTTGTTATTGATATTTAATGAAAACCTTTAATAAAATTTTTTTTTTAAAAAGTGTGCATATTAAAATTTGAAGTCTGCGGTTTTACATCAGCTTATTATCCCTTCATTAGCACTAGGCACTCCCAGCATTTCTTCATCAATATTTCGAAACAATGAGTCAATTGTTTGCTCAACCAGAGCTCCCATTACCACACTACTTTAGGAAATGCTAAAAAGGCGAATGCAGATTTCCCCAGGATTATGTTTACCCTCCGCCGATAATTAAACTGATTTGTAGAAACACGAGTTACAAACAGGAGCAGGGGCCACTGGGACCATCAAGTCCACCCCACTCCAGACAACTGCAGCCTCGTACACCACACACCTATTCCTCCTAACCCAGCCTGCCTCCAATTCAGGACATCCCTCTCCAACCTCCACATGCAATCAGGAAAGGCTCCAGCAGATCACAGTCCCCAGCGACAGATCCTGTCTAACTGGAAACAGGCTCTCGAGAACCTGCTGTGCTTCTTTTGTACGGACGGAAGAAAGCCTTTACCAACCACATGTTGAAGAAGTCCCTATATAAAGAGATCCTTCCTGATGTGTAGCCTGACTAATTCAGATTGTGTAATTCAACTCCACCATCTCGCAATCCAGTTTTTGGGAGTTCTTTGAAGGTGTTTGGTGGTGGGTTTCCAGGAGCAGGTTCTTGTTCAGAGAGCAACGATGGTGAGTGTGCCTTTTGTTACTCTCGAGGGATAGATGATTGGGTTGGTTGGGGGGGGGGGGGGGGGGGGGGGGCTCTGGGTCACTGTCCGTGTGGAGTTTGCACATTCTCCCCGTGTTTGCGTGGGTTTCACCCCCACAACACAAAAGATGTACAGGGTAGGTGGATTGGCCACGCTAAATTGCCCCTTAATTGAAAAAAGTTAATTGGGTACTCTAAATTTATAATTTTTTTTAAACATGAAATTTTTTTTTAAATGCGAGCTTGGCAGGCTAGTTAACGGGAGTAGCACAGTGATAAGCACTGTTGCTTCACAGCGCCAGGGTCTCAGGTTTGATTCCCGGCTTGAGTCACAGTCTGTGCGGAGTCTGCACGTTCTCCCCGTGTCTGCGTGGGTTTCCTCCGGGTGCTCTGGTTTCCTCCCACAGTTGAAAGATGTGCAGGTTAGGTGGATTGGCCATGATAAATTGCCCCTTAGTGTCCAAAATGGTTAGGTGGGGTTACGGGGATAGGGTGGAGATGCGGTCATAAGTAGGGTGCTCTTTCCAAGGGCCGGCGCAGACTCGATGGGCCGAATGACCTCCTTCTGCACTGTAAATTCTATGATTCTGTGATTCTTGTCTGATAATGGGAGCCAGGCTCACCTGTTTACCAAGATAATGGTCGATTCGATACATCTCCTCCTCTCGAAGAACCTTCTGCAGCTCCTCGGCTAACTGCTGAGCTGAATTAAGGTTGTGTCCAAAGGGCTTTTCTAGAACAACACGCAGCCAGGATCCTCCCCTCGGACGGCAGGACGCGTTGACCTTGGTTGCTATGTCAGTGTAGGCAAAAGCTGGAACCGAAAGGTAAAAAATCCGACCTTCCTCCTCCAACTCTTCTTGCACCAGCATTTCCTTCACCTTCTTGTCCAGAATGGAGTAATCTTCCTGTGTGTCCAACTGCTGGTATCGGGTCAGTTTTAGGAACTGATCCTTGAGCAGCGCACATCTGACCGACGGCACGTTCGACAAGCAGGACAGGCCTTTCAGTATCTCGTACATGGCTGGCGAGCCTTGGGCGGAGCTGAGCCGAGTGCCACCGTAAAAACTCAGGCTGTGGGGGCCCCCGACCTGGTCCGTGTATGACTGGAATAAACCTTGCCACAGATACTTTTTAGCCAAGTCTCCGGTGGCCCCCACTAAGATTACAGTAACGTGAGACTTAGATTCTGTAGTGAGCACCTGCAACAGTGCACAGAGAAGCAGCCCAGGTGCAATTTGTGTGGAGATCATTGTTACGTCACGGTGAGTGTCCTCCAGGCCCCTTTAAAATAAAGACATAAAAATTAAATGATTTGCGATCCCAGTTCCTACAAATAAAAGCAACAATTTTTCATCTCTGCTACACCCAACGACAATGCACAGTAATTTTGAAATAAATGCAATTTATATGGTGAAAGCAAAATAGTAGGGATGCTGGAAATCTCAGATAATGATGATGTTGGGGATGTCCAGAACTAGGGGCCGCAGCCGAAGAATAAGGGGTAAGCCATTCAGGACTGAGATGAGGAAGAACTTCGTCTCTCAGAGAGTTGTGAACGTGTGGAATTCTCTCCCACAGAAAGCTGTTGGGGCCAGTTTGTTGGATACATTCGAGAGCGAGCTGGACATGGCCCTTGCGGCTAAAGTGACCAAGGGGTACGGAGAGAAAGCGGGAGTGGGATACTGAATTTGCATGATCAGCCATGATCAGAGTGAGTGGTGGTGCAGGCTCGAAGGGCCGAATGGCCTACTCCTGAATCTATTATCCAGAACCTGACTTCGCAGCGCTAGGGTCCCAGGTTCGATTCCCCGCTGGGTCACTGTCTGTGCGGAGTCTGCACGTTCTCCCTGTGTCTACGTGGGTTTCCTCCGGGTGCTCCAGTTTCCTCCCACAGTCCAAAGACGTGCAGGTTAGGTGGATTGGCCATGCTAAATTGCCCTTAGTGACCAAAAAGGTTAGGAGGGGTTATTGGGTTACGGCGATAGGGTGAGGGCTTAAGTGGGTCACTGAGAGACACGTTGAGAAGTAAACCGTGGTTTTAATCAGCTTACAACTGAGCCTGCCTGTGACCGGTACAACAATGAATGCGGCCCCGCAGGTCAGCTGCCTTTATACTTCCTGTAAGGGGTGGAGCCATGGGCAAGCCCGTACATGCCCCGACATATCCCCCTGTGGGTGAAGCCGTACAATGGCCCATAGGTGGAGCCCACAGGGTTAAACACATAACGTAACACGATACAGCAGTAACATGATATCACAGTGCACTGGTGAATTAACAGTAGTCCCATTCACCACATGTCGGTGCAGACTCGATGGGCCGAATGGCCTTCTACTGCACTGTATGTTCTATGTTCTGTATTCTATGTTTCTTTCACAGAAAGTGCTGGAAGTACTCAGTAAGTATTATTCTGACACTCACTCTGGACAAATTCTTTACTACAACCATCACCATTCCCCTTGCCTTCTGTTCCGTAACATCTTTGTCATTTAACCTCTCCAGCGCTCTACCGTATCCCAGACCTTCCCTTTTGCTTATCCTTCCCCCCTACACCCACCTTTCATAAAACCCATCACATTTGTGAAGAAGTCTTATTGGACCCGAAACATTAACAGGGTTTTCCTCTCTCCACAGATGGTGCCATACCGGCTGAGAATTTCCAGAACTTTCTGTCATTCCTATGCTGTCTTATCATAACCTCAGGGGTGTCCCAAAGTGTTGCAAATGTAATGGTTTATTTTTGAAATGCAGTCGCTGTCTTGTGAACAAATGTGGCAGCCAATGTGCACTTGGTGAGGGCCCTGATGCCCGATCAATTGCACAAAGATTAAAGTTGGGTACAACTGTGGCTTTATTACAGTCAGATGCGAGGCCTCCTGCTGCAGCTGGCGAAATGGCAGGGCCCTGGGGGTCATGCATATTTATACAGTTCTCCGTGGGCGGAGCCAGCCGGCAGGAGCTACCGGCGAACCTGTAGTGCAGGTCCTACCTTACATCTCCTATTACAGTGGATCACCACAGGCCCAGAAACAGCAAACGAGTTGAATGACCAGCTAATCTGGTTTTATACCATTGGTTCAGGGACGAATGCTGGCTAGGACCCTGAGAGAACTCCTCTCTCTTCTTCAAGATGGTGCCATACTATCTCTAATGGCTGCCCCTCCAGGGGAACAGGACACGGGCAGTGGCTGGAGGTGATCGAAGATTGGAAACTTTGATCACTTCCGTCCTTCCCCAGATGTTTTTGTAACTCTGATCCCTCAGCACTGAGCTGGGAAGCTATGTCAATGCAGAAAAGTGTGTTTTGCACTCGTATCTATCAATGATGGATTAGCAATCACCGCGTAGGTGTTGCGTGTTCTTTAAACAAGAAGCTAAAAAGAAATAGCCCATCAGGAGGGCTGATTGGCGCTGATGTACCCGGGAAATGTGGCACACTGCACCTGCTCAGACTGCACGATCCAAATGAGCCCGACAAACTCACAGCCCTGGGTAAAAAGATCTAAATCAAACCCCAGGCTTCAGTGAGAAGCTTAGTCCTTCAAATTAAAAACTTTAAATGAAGGATTAAAGCCCGCAAAAACAATTTGGCCGATACATTTATTCTTCTTACTACACGAAAAACATGAACTGTTTGGTTTTAAACCTTTTATGCGGACTTTCGAAATGTCTTTTTTTTTTTCATAGAATTTACAGTGCAGAAGGAGGCCATTCGGCCCATCGAGTCTGCAACGGCTCTTGGCAAGAGCGCCCTACCCAAGGTCAACACCTCCACCCTATCTCCATAACCCAGTAAACCCCACCCAACACGAAGGGCAATTTTGGACACTAAGGGCAATTTATCACGGCCAATCCACCTAACCTGCACATCTTTGGACTGTGGGAGGAAACCGGAGCACCCGGAGGAAACCCACGCACACACGGGGAGGATGTGCAGACTCCGCACAGACAGAGACCCAAGTCGGAATCGAACCTGGGACCCTGGCGCTGTGAAGCAATTGTGCTATCCACAATGCTACCGTGCTGCCCTATTGACTGAAAAGAAATCAGGATCAAACACCTGGAATGATCTGTGGGGATTCAGTAACCAGATTGTGCAATCATCATGGTCATGTACACGCACTCATCAAATAGTCACTCTGGGCAGAATCTTCTGCAGGCGACAGGGGTCTTGGCCACAGGCTGGATAGTTAGCGAGATCCTCCTGTCACTTCTTTTCGAGAAGGCCAGCCACATCTTGTGCCACTCAGGCATTTAGCAGGTCAACAGCAGCGGGTCATTCCCCGGGATCAAGGACCCCGAAGTCCCGCCCAACAAGAGCTGCCAGCCACTCCGAGACCAGCAGCTATTCTGCACTCCGCAGCAGCAGCATCACTCGGGTGGTGGCAGCCACTGCCAGTCCCTACCTGAGGCCTAAGAATCACGGAGGGACCCAGGCACAGGCAATTAATGACAGGTGGGGCGTAGAGGAATGGTGGCAGCAGAGAAGTGGTGGTGTGGGTTCAACAGCACGGATAAGGGGTAGCTCTCAGTGGTCTCTCCTCTTTCACACTGCCAGACCCCTCGGTCAGACACCGAGTACCTTAAAACAAGGGACCGGCCCCTACCCCTGGAGACTACAATCAAACAAACTAGGTATAGCCAGCAGTGATGGGGCAGGAAGGCCTCCACATGTCTTCCGACCCCTGACTTTGCTGGCAGGGTCCCCACCTACCTCCCTCTTACCCGTTTAAGTGCCCCCTCCCCCATCAACCCAACCAAGGGGGAGGGCTAAAGAGTCCACCCTATGTGTGTGAGGCAGTGTGACACTGTTCACAATATAAAGACAGACCACAGCACCACTTGAAGGAGAACCAGGTTCGCTCATGAAACAGTTTCCCCACAAGGCAATCCAACCTCCCAATGTGCTACACAGAGAACTTGGTCTCTTTTACCCCTCTGCTGCCTTTGTGGGGTTTTTCCCCCTCTCTATCCTATGCTAGTCTCTCTCCTTCTCTTCTGCTTTGCTATCTTCCCTCTTACTCTCCTCACTTTTGGTTTTGGGGTGGGAGATGGTAGACAATGCGGTGTAGTGCAGAGGTGAAAATATTTTGTAACAACAGCAGGCTCCGCTTAGGGTGGAGAACTGAAGAAAACTGTAACCCTCATGGCTCTGTAGCCACCTGGGTTGGCCAACTCCCGACGTAAAATGGAGAACAGCAAAGGTTGAAGGGAAATTCAGCCAACACAGGCAGAAACTAGCAGGTACACGTTTACTGTGTATTAAACTCTGCAAAAGCCCAGACAGCATCGATACAAGCAGCCATCTGCATAATAATGTAGCAGCCATCTACATACTAATGAGTGATCCCCGGGAACAATCAAAACATTTGGGATAAACAAGGCCAAGCCAGACTCCTCGGCGCCAGCAGGAGCCAACGCAAAAGAGGTTAACGGACACCTCAAGACCGCCCATCGATCAGGGAACCGCTCCAGTATTGGAGAAATCGAACCAAGCGATTGGAACGAAGTCCAATCATTTGAAACCAGGTACAGGGTCCGCCCCGAAAGGCGGGAAGCCCCTGGGGACTATAAAGTTAAGCCCCAAGTTCAAATTGTCCTTCTTGACCGGGTCACTCAGCAACGCGAACCAACCCTCGACAGTGACCAGTTCAGCTACCGCCAAGAGCCCGTAAGTCTTAAGTCAACGCTCGCTACGAGATAGGCGCTCCTAGCTACCAGTCTGTACCAACTTTTGAATCCCGCAGACTCAGAACCCGAACAAAAGGCCATTTGTTCCCCTGACCTGGTGGGCCAGTCCGAAGCTAAGTATAGGCCTGTTAGTTGTAGACGTAGAATTTATGCATGAGTAGCGATTACTGTGTATAATAAATGTGCTTTGATTTTAATCTTACTAATTGGTGTATTGAGTTATTGATCATTACTTGAACTTGAACCTCGTGGCGGTATCATAAAGATACCTGGTGACTCGAGAGCAAAGGTTATAAAACAGAGCCAATTGAACCAACCAAAAGTTAGCAACAGCTCCCTTCCCATCCTTCCTCTGAAAGTTTCATACTTTCCTCCCCTAAACCTGACTATTACTGGGGTGAACCCCCCCTCCCCCCACCCACCCCTTGTCAATGTAGCAGCATACTTTGGCAATTGCATTCTTAAGCTAATTGCCTTACTAAGACGGGCGATAATTATTAGCTCAACCTCCAAAAGAGTATAAATGGCCACAGCTGGGACAGTTGTTGCAGGGGAACCATAAGGAGTTTGGATCTCTATGAGCTGTATGTAGAATAAACTTGTTGAAGGTAAAAGGCAAACTGCTGAATTATTTCTCTGTTAAATACTAGCATCGAAACTAACACTCCCACCCACTAATCCCCTCCTTTTTGGCTACCAACACTACCCCTATTGTTTCCACTTTGAATTACCTCCTGAACCCCTGTAATCTTCTCTAGCTTTATCATCAATTATCTCATAGCTTTATCATCAATTATCGACTCTGTACTGACCCTCTGAAGGAGCACACTGCTTAGGCCCAATCCAATCCCCCACCCTATTGCCCTATTCCCACCTAGGGACAATTTAGCATGGCCAATCCACCTAACCTGTACATCTTTGGACAGTGGGAGGAAACCGGAGCACCCGGAGGAAACCCACACATATACACAGGGGTAAAGTGCAAACTCCAGATAGACAGTCACCCGAGGCTGGAATCGAACCTGGGTTCCTGGCGCTGTGAGGCAGCATACCCACTGTGCTGCCGTGCCTCATGTGGTGGTTGGTGAGATAGTTAGTTGCTGCTGTTCCGTAGTCAATTACTTTACTTCCAGTTTTAATACATTCTGATAACCCAGAATGCTGCTCCAATGCACCACTTTCACAAATCATTTGTCACCACCTACCAAACTCTTATGGCTTCACTAGTTGTTTAGCTGTCACCTTCAGAGCAATATTCACTCCTGAAGTTAACAAGCTCATGTAATATTGTTATGGGCCAGGGCTTAGAAACTCCAAAGCGTATTATGAAGTTCACCTGATCTATAACTTTTATGTTGAATTTGGCTCAGATGAACATAAGAGCTTTCAAACTTGTCCTTGTTGTCTGTGGGAGCTTGCTGTGCACAAATTGGCTGCTGCATTTCCTACATTACAACAGTGACTGCACCTCTAGAGTACTTCACTGGCTGCAAAGCAGCTTGGGATGGTTTGGGGTTACGAAAGGTGATATATAAAGGCAAGTGTACTTCCTTATCGAAGCCTGGACAACGTAGTTCTCTAGGCATGCTCCCAATCACAGGCATATTCTGTTAGAATGCAGTGGGTTTGGAGATTTGTAACCATTGTTTTTGTTGCTGATGCCTCTGGGGTGGATAGATTCCAACCCAGAACGCCAAGATCTTTCAGTATCAGTAACTGGAGATACTTACAAATCAAAAGTTGCATTGATTCAAACTTTATACCCACCCATCTCTGAGATGCCACAGTCCACGGCGACAAGAGAAGTTTGGACTCCCCGCCCAACAGAATCCCAAAATTTCACAATTCAACACAAATTTGTTTTGTATCTTCACCGCAGAATATACTCCATGAAGTTATTGGGCTGATACAGCAATCGCACCTCCCAAATCTTTTGAAAACATTCCACAACAAGAACAGATTTGTGGAAATGCCACCATAATTTTAAATATATAAACGTGGCGTAAGTATTCTGCTGAACAAAGAATAAATGAGATGAATGCTCTCACTGAAGCATGGTCACATTCTGCCAACACAGATAGTAAAATACTGCCGAAGCTGGAATCTGAAACAAAACCCGAGAAAGCTGAAACACACAGCATGCCCGGCAGAGAGAGAAAACAGAATTAGCATTCTGAGTCCCGCATGGCCCTTCTTCAGAACTAAAGAGAGGGGAAAATGGGATTATTATTTTTTTACATAAGAGTGGCTAGAACAGCGATTAGGGGGAACTGGGAGATTGCAACATAGATGTAGCAAACGTAAGTACAAGTGACAGATGGCCCAGGTTGAGGGGGGGGGGGGGGGGGGGGGGTTGCATAGGAACAAAAAATTCTAGGATATAAAAAAAGGTTAAGATGGAGGGGAAAGGGCAGCACGGTAGCACAGTGGTTAGCACTGCAGTCTCACGGCGCCGAGATCCCAGGTTCGATCCCGGCTCTGGGTCACTGTCCGTGTGGAGTTTGCGCATTCATAGATTATCATAGAATTTACAGTGCAGAAGGAGGCCATTCGGCCCATCGGGTCTGCACCGGCTCTTGGAAAGAGCACCCTACCCAAGGTCAACACCTCCACCTTATCCCCACAACCCAGTAACCCCACCCAACACTAAGGGCAATTTTGGACACTAAGGGCAATTTATCATGGCCAATCCACCTAACCTGCACATCTTTGGACTGTGGGAGGAAACCGGAGCGCCCGGAGGAAACCCACGCACACACGGGAAGGATGTACAGACTCCGCACAGACAGAGACCCAAGCCGGAATCAAACCTGGGACCCTGGAGCTGTGAAGCAATTGTGCTATCCACAATGCTACCGTGCTGCCATTACGGGCTCCCCAAACGGACATTCTCCCCGTGTTTGTGTGGGTTTCGCCCCCACAGCCCAAAGATGTGCAGGGTAGGTGGATTGAACACGCTAAGTTGCCCCTTAATTGGAAAAAATGAATTGGGTACTCTAAATTTAAAAAAAAAAGATGGAGGGGAAAGGTCACCGTCGAAAGTTGTTGAACTCAATGTTGAGTCTTGAGAGTTGTAACGTACCTAATGGGAAGATGAGGTGCTACTCCTCCAGTTTGCACTGAGTTTCATTGGAGCATTGCAGCAGCCCGAGGGCAGGCATGAGAGCAAGGTGCAGAGTTGGCAAGCAACAGGAAGGTTGGGGCCATGCTGGCGGGCTGAGCAAAGGTGTTCCGCAAAAGTGGTCACCCAGTCTGCTTTTAGTCTCCACAATTTAGCGACCGCCGCACTGGGAGCAGCAAACACAGCCGACCAAATTGAAGAAAGTTCCAACAAAATGTTCCTTCACCTGAAAGGAGTGTTCGAGGCCTTGAATGGTGAGGAGGGAGGAGGTAAAGGGGCAGGTGTTGCACCCTCTGTGATTGCACGGGAAGGTGCCGTGGGAAGGGGATGAGGAGTTGGGGATTACCGAGGAGTAGACCAAGGTGACACAGAGAGAGGGGTCCCTGCAGAATGCTGACGGGGGTGTGAGGGGAAGTTGTGTTTTGTGGAGGCATCATGTTGGAGTTGGCGGAAATGGCGGAAGATAATCCTTTGAATGCGGACTCTAGTGGGCTGAAAAATGAGGACAAGGGTGACCCTGTCAAGACTTTGGGAGGGGTGGAAGGGATGAGGGCAGAGGTGTGAACCCAGCTGAGTGCCGTCTTGGTTAAGAACTTGGAAAAACATTGGTTTAAAAAAAGCAAACATGTCAGACGCGCCATTTTGGAAGGTGGCATCATCAGAACAGATGTGATAGAAGCGGAGATAGAACTAGGAGGACGCAATGGAGTCCTTACAGGGTGTGAGAAGCGGTATTGATGTAGCTGTGGGCGTCGGGGGGCTTGTAAGAAATATTGGAGGTCAGTCACGGGAAATGGAGACAGAGAGGTCAAAGAGCAGAAGTATCAGAGATGGACCATGTAAAGGTGAGAGTGGAAATTGGAAGCAAAATCGATACATTTTTCCAAGCCCAGATGAGAATATCAAGCGGCGCCGATACAGTCATCGATGTAACAGAAGAAGAGTTGCAGGAGCGAACTCGTGTAGGCCTGGAACAAGGAGTGTTCCACTCAACCCACAGAAAGACAGGCCAATCACACAAGGCATTTGTTCCAGGGAATGTCAAGCAAGGTGGAATAACATGGGTTGGAAATATAGCGAAGCGCTCTTAATGCAAAATTTTATCCCCTCAATACATCCCAGCGTCTGATCCTCTCCTCGTTTCCAAATGCAAATTCTAAAGTAACTCATCAATGCTTACACAGAATATTATTAAACCTCATTAAAACTAACCAGAATTGAGAATTACTGATTTTAAAAGTTGTGCTCAATCCTCATCTGGGCCGGGATTCTCCGAAAATGGGGCTATGAACCCAAGACCACCGGAAAACGGGTGCGAAACACTTCAGACTTTTTTCAAAAAGTCCGGAGTGATTCTCCGGTTTTAAGAGGGATGCTGCCGGTTTGGGCGGCACGGTAGCACAAGTGGCTAGCACTGTGGCTTCACAGCGTCAGGGTCCCAGGTTCGATTCCCCGCTGGGTCACTGTCTGTGCGGAGTCTGCACGTTTTCCCCCCTTGTCTGCGTGGGTTTCCTCCGGGTGCTCCGGTTTCCTCCCATAAGTCCAAAGATGTGCAGGTTAGGTGGATTGGCCAATGTTAAATTGCCCTTAGAGTCCAAAAAGGTGAGGTGGGGTTATTGGGTTACGGGGATAGGGTGGAAGTGTGGGCTTAAGTGGGTCGGTGCAGACTCGATGGGCAGAATGGCCTCCTTCTGCATTGTATGCTCTATCTTCTATGATAGCAGGGTCCCGGCGTGCGCCGCGCACTCCTGCTTCCGATACGGGTCCCTGCACTTCTGGCCGCGGGTCCGCACATGCACGCGGTGGCCATTTTTGCGCCGCCCCCGTGCAATATGGCGGAGCCACACAGCGGGCCAGCGCGGAAGAAGATAGGACCTCCTCCCGGATCACGCGCACCCACCGATCGTTAGCCCCCGATCGCGGGCCTGTCCTTTGTGGAGGCCTCCCCCGGAGTCTGATCCCGCCGTCCCCCCACTAGGACGGCCAGCACAGCCACGGGTCTGAGCTCCCGCCGGGTGGAACCAGGTTGGAACCATGCCGGCGGAACTCTGCGGGAACTCGGCCGGTCGATCACGGAGAATCGCCGCAGTGGCCTATTTCAACGGCCTCGACCAGAGCTGCATCGAACGCGCATGCGCGGCTGGCAGCGATTCTCTGGTCCATGGAGAATCGTCCCGGCGCCACTGGTCTAAGACCCCTTTCTCCGCCCCCGCGCCGAGCGCGATTTCGGTGCGGAAGCTCGGAGAATCCAACCCTGATCTCAACAGACCGTAAATAATTCTAAATAGTAAGGAATTAGACAGGAGCCTGGATGTCCTTGTCCAAATGTCACTAAAGGCTAATGGAATGTTAGCCTTTATCACAAGAGGATTTGGTTCCAGGTCAGGTCTTGCTTCAATTGTATAGGAGCTGGGTTAGACCACACCTGCAGTACTGTGTGCAGTTTGGGTCCCCTTACCTCAGCAAGGATAGTATCGTCACAGAGGGAGCGGAACAAAGCTTCACCAGACTTGTCCCGGGGATGACAGGATCGTCTTATGAAGAGGGGTTGGGCAAACTGGGCCTATATTCTCCAGAGTTTCGAAGAATGAGAGTTTAGAACCAGGGGGCACAATTTCAAAATAAGGGGAGACGCCACTTAGGATGGCGAGAAGGAGAAATCTCTTTCCACAGAGGGTTACGAATCCTTGGAATTCTCTATCCCAGAAAGCTGTGGAAGCTCAGTCACTGAGTATGTTTAAAGCAGAAGATTTCTGATTAACAATGATGTGAAGAGTTATGGGGATACTTATGGAAAAAGGCATTGATCGTACTGAATGGCGGAGCAGGCTCGATGGGCTGAATGGCCTCCTCCTGTTCCTATGTGCCTATAATCAACCTGTTTGACCATGTTATGTCTTCAGACATATAGAGTGAGAACAGCCGGAACATTCCAGCCATGATATTGTTTCTAAATCATTGCAACTTGGTTTGCTTATTTTTGATAGGTAAGGGTATTACGATTACGGAAGCAAGGCAGGTAGGTACGTGGAGTTAAAGTGCAGAACAGTCATGCACCAGTTGAATGGCTGAAGGGCTGATTGTTCACCTCTCATTCCTGTGTTCCTTAGTGAGTGTGGAAGCACAAATTCAAGTGAGGAAGGAGATGCTCCGCGGAGCCAGGCGCACTCAACGAATCCCCCTCATTCTCATTTCAACGCCAAAGAAATAACACTTGGATCTTCAAAATGGCACAGCGTGCACTGCATTGAAATGTAGCAACTCTCGGATGTATAAAGATAGCAGCCCTCGGCTCAGAGTAAGGACAACAATTATTGATCAATTTCTTTTGCCTTGCTTCATTTATTCTAGAGATCAAACTGAAGGTTTCAACTGACCTAAGGTCTGATCCGAGTGGTGCATGTGTAGGTTGTGATGTCTCTTTGCAAAGGAGAGAGAAATAATGGACAAGGATCACGTTTCTGGGTATTAACCTTCCCTTTAGAGAACTGTCAGACGGGAGGATTTTAGACATTAGGAAGAAAAACGGTTTTCAATAGGCAAAGTTGAAAGGCAGGTCGATTTATGGAATTCAAATCCCTTTGTGACTTCGCCCCCTCTTCATCCTGGTAATTACCTTCCAGCCCTACAGTCATGACTCCTTCGCTCTATCCCGTATCCCAATTCACACCAACTCTGTGTTCCTCTAATTGGGCCATTGTGTATCATTGCCTTTGACCCACTAATGCACTTACAAGTCGAGCATCCTTTATCTGAAATGTTTGGGGCCGAGTGTGTATTGGATTTTGGAATTTTCCGGATTTCTCTATATAATGTGCGTGTTGGGAACTGCGCATGTGTGGTGCGTTGAAAACTGAGCATGTGCAATGCATTGGGAACTGCACATATGCAGCACGTTGGGAACTGCACATGTACGGTGTGTTGAAAACTGCACATGTACGGTGTGTTGGGAACTACACATGTGCAGCACATTGGGAACTGCACATGTGCGCCGCATTGGGAACTGCATATGTACGGCACGTTGGGAACTGCACAGATGCAGCACGTTGGGAACTGCAGAAGTGCGGCGCATTGGGAACTGCACGAGTGGCACGTTGGGAACTGCACGTGCAGCACGATGGAAACTACGCATATGCGGCACATTGGGAACTGTACATGTGCGGTGTATTGGGAACTGCGCATGTGCAGGGGAACCTACCCAGAGCCTTGCGGAATTTCCCACAAGTGATGTCACATCGACGTTCGAAACAAAGTGAGGATTTTGGAATTTTGGAGTTTTCGGAATTTCGGATAAGGGACGCTGATCCGGTATATCTTCACATACCTGGCCTCTAAACTGGGATGGACTAGAACTAGGGGAATAATCTCCCATTTAAGATGGGGAAAAAAATTCTCTCCGAGGGTGGTGAGCCTGTGCCACTCTGTGCGCCAGAGAACACTGCAGGCTGGGACACTGAATATTTTTAAGGCTGAGCTATTTATAGTCTTGATGGAGGAAGGTTCGATTTGGAGGATTCAAAGAAGAATTAGAACGTTATCTGAAAAGGAAGAATGTGCAGGGTTGCGGGGAGAAGGCAGAATGGCACCCGGCGAGTTGCTCATTCAGAGGGCCGGTGCAGAGACAATGGGCTGAATGGCCTCCTTCTGCATCATAACAATGTGACAAGGGGGGGGGGGGGGGTAAAGGTTATTGGTGTAGGAAGGATTCTGGAGTTGAGGCCACAATCAGGTTGGCCATGACCTTGCTGAATGTGTAAGCAGGCTCAAGGGGCCGAATGGCCAACTCCTGGTCTCAAAACTCTGGAATTCCCTCCCTAAACCTCTGTGACTTTCTCTCCTCCTTTAACACTCGCACAGGAACCTGCTCCTTTGGCCAAGCATCAGTCCTCCTAAAGCTGCGTTCTTTGGCTCAGTGTCAATTGTTATTTGATTCCGCTTTTGTGCAGGGCTTTGGGATATCTTTCCGTTAAATGTGCTAAATAAATGACTTAAAATGATGCGGCACACTGAAAAATGACATTAATTAGATTTTTAAAAGGTTTTCCCAAGTCTTGTCACTTGCCTGCGGTTATTTTAGAAGTTCCGTCCAGCATTTCACTAGCACCGTATTTTCCTTTTGATTCGGTCTCAGATCCAGGATTGTCACCTGGTGTTTTACGAGCTACTGCTTTAAGAGCCACTGACTTTAACTGCCCAGGGGGCAGAAGCAATTCTGCTGCAAGAGGATGCAATCAGGCACCACCAAACAAGTCAGCCTTTCTTCCACATTGAGCCAATTGATTTTGAAGTAAATGTATAACTTTGGCCTAAATATGCCTGTCACACCCAAATTCATCTCAAAGATTTGAGAGGTCTGAAGTCAGGCAATCAGACACAGACGTTGCTAAGATAATCACGACTGTCACTGCTACCGGCTCCTGTAACAGGAGAGATGGTGCGAGCTGGAGTGGCGTTACTGCGGGTGACGAGGGGAAGAGGTGGGCACAGGGAAACATGGAGGGAGGCGGGAGAAAACAGAGAGGGGCAGAAGGAAAAGAAGAAGGGCATGGAGGGGAAAGAGAGAGGGGGGGAAAGGCTTGGGAGGGAAGTGAGAAGCCGAATAAATAGCAGGGAAAGCAAGGAGGAGGAAGCAAAAGAAAGAGGTTGGGGGAGAGAGGGGGAGATGCTCAGAATGAGAGTGAGCGGACAGAGAGAGAGAGACAAGACAGGAAAAGAGGAATAGAGATTACATGAGACAGGGAGACATACAGGGAACGAGGGAGATCACACAAGAAGGGGAGTGAAAATCAAGAGACACAGGAAGGGGAATATGATACAGGAACCAACAACAAAGGAGAAGGAAGGAAATAGAGAATGGGACATAGAGACTATTGATAGGTGAGATATGATTTCAAATATAAACAATGTTTACTGAAGTAAACTTATGGGCTTGCTGCCGAAGGTTTGGAGAATATCATCGAGTTGTGACATTTGTTGCCGCCTCACTATCTTGATCTGCAGAATCAGTCACCCTGGCTCCAGAATAAAATTTTAATTCGCCCGACTCTCTAAAACTAAATTGCAGCCTTACTCTCCAGCACGGAGGAGCTGCAAACACGGCAACAAGGCACCTTGTCAACAACAAGTGTTTAACCACTCACCTGTGATCTTTCACCCTTGTCTTCTCTGCTTTTCGGCTGCACCACACATGCGCTCCCTTCAAACCAACCTTGGACTTTATACCAATTTGCCTCTGGGCAAAGTTCGGGTAATCCAAATTTCGGATTACAGATGACGGAACAGGAGGCAACATCAGCATCTGAAACAGGAAGACAGATTTATGTTTGCATGAAGCATTCCCATCCGGATGACACTCGGGTCTTCCCTCTACCGCTTCCTGACAGCCATTGCAACCATCTCCAATGTCCAAGTCGGCATCCAACTCTGGATATGCCAAACCTTCTCCAGCATGAATTGGAAAAAGTGTAGCCACCCTCTTCAGCTTGGCAAACAGCTGTAAGGCCCGGCCTAGCTGCCAATACATCCCCTGACCATCATCACAGGCTCAGCCCAGAGATCCTATAGTCGCAGTTCAGCCTCTCCCCCCCAGGTCCCTATCAAGTTATCTCTCCCGGCCACCAAAATCCTTATCTATGGATGTATTAAAACACAACGAGATTCTTGTCACCTTCCGACCTCTCTGCACAGCCTACAAGTGAATGAGGATACATCACTTCCTGCCTTCACCCATATTCTGTGACCCAATGCTTCTGTCCTAACCAAATCCCCAAACAAACCATTTAAAGATGCTCATCCTCGTCTGCCAACCCTTCCATGATTGACTCTAGCCCTTTGCCTCTGCACAAAACCTTGGGCCCTCCAATACCAGCCCATTTGTCATTCCCCACCCCCCTCAATTCTGACATTGGAAAACCAGCTCCTGCCATTGTTTGCAGCCATACACAACCCATCTCTGCCCTGCCACCTCCCGCCAGATGGCCACACAACCACTCAAATCCATTTCCGGATATACCACCTCAGCAGGGTCACAAACACAGGGATGGGGGCACTGCATCATCAGATCACTAAACGCTTGTGAATGATGTCTATCTGTCCCCGAGCTGACACTTCAGCAGCCAAAGTGCAGAGAGCCTGAATTTTCCCTTTGATCGAGAGTCACTGAGGTCAAAGGTAGCCTCTAACATTCTGCTCACGAGCACCTAGCTCAGCACAACCCACAAACTGGGCAGAGAGCCCCATGATCGGCACAGCTCCACGCGCACACACACCGATTGACGTATTCTGTTGTGGGGCGGCTGGGGTAGCAAATTTAAAGCCAAAATATTAGCATTTTCCACTCCATTGTGCAAAGGTCCGCAGATCGCACATGGGACTCAGCAGTCAGCTCGGAACCCATCGGGCCTGAGCAGCAAAAACGTGTCGATCTCAATCCCGAGGAACTGTCTAAGACAGAAGAGCATTGTTTTGTGGTGAGTTGAATGTTTTTCTAATCTACATTTTCTGAGGAGTTGAGTCCCTGATAGGGTACAGGTTATGAGTACTGGCACCCTCGGCTCCCTCGCCCTAATCTCTTATTAATCGAGCTTCATGATATTTAGCTGTAAAAAGCATCACCCCAATCAATTGCAACATTCCTTTCAAAGTTAAGATCAAAATGCTGAACAGGTGACTTCTCTTAGCCATCAGGACTTGCCGTGCGCAGCGATATTTTGTGCTGTTTAATACTCCCATTGATTTTAGAAAAAGCTGGCCAACTACAAGGTGCAAGAATACGCATGGTTACGAGGAGAACGTGGGGGGACGGCACTGGAGATGTTGCTCACTCAGAGTCAATGGGCTGAATGGCCTCCTTCTGCGCTGTAACAATTCAGTGATTCAATCAACCTGACACAAAAACATCTAAAAAGAATAGGAAGCTAGCCCTGGAGAAATAGAATACTGGAGCAATAACAAAATCTGCAGTCTCAGACATCAATTCACACACAATTTCCTCATTTCCCAAACAGGCCAATGAACTATAGAACCATCCCACAGAATCCCTCCCTAAAGTGCAGAAGGAGGCCATTTGGCCCATCGAGTTAGGGCAGCATGGTAGCACAGTGGTTAGCAGTTTCTTCACAGCTCCAGGGTCCCAGGTTCGATTCCTGGCTTGGGTCACTATCTGTGCGGAGTCTGCACATCCTCCCCGTGTCTGCGTGGGTTTCCTCCGGGTGCTCCGGTTTCCTCCCACAGTCCAAAGACGTGCAGCTTAGGTGGATTGGCCATGCTAAATTGCCCTTAGTGTCCAAAAAACGTTGGGTGGGGTTACTGGGTTACCAGGATAGGGTGGAGGTGTGGTCTTGGGTAGGGTGCTCTTCCGAAGGGCTCGTGCAGACTCGATGGGCCGAATGGTCTCCTTCTGCACTGTACATTCTATGATTCATCACCAACCCTCCAAAAGAGCACCTTATCCAGGCCATTCCCCTGCCCTATTCCCATACCCCCGTGCATTGATCATGGCCAATCCACCTAGCCTGCACTTCTTTTACTATCAATGCACCTACCATGTGTGAACAGAAGATCCAAAATGTGAGATCCATGTTTTTCAAATTTAAACTTGTATGAGCATTGTTCAAACAGTACCACACAGGTCCCAGTCCCAGGT
The DNA here is from genome assembly GCF_047496885.1 of Scyliorhinus torazame. NCBI lineage: Eukaryota > Metazoa > Chordata > Chondrichthyes > Carcharhiniformes > Scyliorhinidae > Scyliorhinus > Scyliorhinus torazame. Next base: position 10,282,383 of record NC_092722.1, read on the forward strand.
ATGGGGCGAAATTCTCCGGAAACGGCGCGATATCCGTCGACTGGCGCCCCAAACGGCGCAAATCAGACAAGCATCGCGCCGCCCCAAAGGTGCAGAATGCTCCGCATCTTTGGGGGCCGAGCCCCAACATTGAGGGGCTAGGCCGGCGCCGGACGGATTTCCGCCCCGCCAGCTGGCGGAAAAGGCCTTTGGTGCGCCGCCAACTGGCACGGAAATGACATCTTCGGGCGGCGCATGCGCGGGAGCGTCAGCGGCCGCTGACAGCATTCCCGTGCATGCGCAGTGGGAGTCTCTTCCGCCTCCGCCATGGTGGAGACCGTGGCGGAGGCGGAAGGGAAAGAGTGCCCCCACGGCACAGGCCCGCCCGCGGATCGGTGGGCCCCAATCACGGGCCAGGCCACCGTGGGGGCACCCCCCGGGGCCAGATCGCCCCGCGACCCCCCTAGGATCCCGGAGCCCGCCCGCGCCGCCTTGTCCCGCCGGTAAGGTAGGTGATTTAATTTACGCCGGCGGGACAGGCATTTTAGCGGCGGGACTTCGGCCCATCCGGGCCGGAGAATCGAGCGGGGGGTCCGCAAACCGGCGCGGCGCGATTCCCGCCCCTGCCGAATATCCGGTGCCGGAGACTTCGGCAACCGGCGGGGGCGGGATTCACGCCAGCCCCCGGCGATTCTCCGACCCGGCGGGGGGTCGGAGAATTTCGCCCATGATCTTTAGTCAACTTGTATTTGTGTATTTTAATTGAATTGAATTTGATTTATTCTCACGTGTACCGAGTGAAAGTATTGTTCTGCATAGAGTCCAGACAGATCATTCCATACATGAAAAAAACAGGACGTACGATAAATACGCAATGTAAATATATAGACACAGGTTTAGGGTGAAGCATACGGAGTATCGTGCTCCTCAGTAGAGAAGATGTGTGAAGAGATCAGTTGCGTCCATAAGAGGGTCATTCAGGAGTCTGGTAACAGCGGGGAAGAAGCTGTTTTTGGTCTGTTCGTGCATGTTCTCAGACTTCTGTATCTCCTGCCTGATGGAAGAAGTTGGAAGAGTGAGTAAACCGGGTGGGAGGGATCTTTGATTATACTGCCCGCTTTCCCCAGGCAGCGGGAGGTGTAGATGGAGTCAATGGATGGGAGGCAGGTTCGTGTGATGGACTGGACTGTGTTCACGACTCTCTGAAGTTTCTTGCGGTCCTGGGCCAAGCAGTTGCCATACCAGGCTGTGATGCAGCCCGATAGGATGCTGTCTATGGTGCATCTGTAAAAATTGATAAGGGGCAGCACGGTGGCGCAGTGCTTAACACCTGGCCCCTGGTCACTGTCCGTGAGAAGTTTGCACATTCTCCCCGTGTCTGTGTCAGTCTAACCTCCGCAACCCAAAAAGATAAGCAGGGTAGGTGAATTGGCCATGCTAAATTGCCCCATAATTGGTTGGAAAAAAAAAATTGGATACTCAGTTTATTTTTTTTAAATGTAAATATTGTTAAGAGTCAATGTGGACATGCCAGATTTCCTTCATTTTCTGAGGAAGTATAGCCGCTGTTGTGCTTTCTTGGTCATAGCATCGACGTGGGTGGACCAGGACAGATTGTTGGTGATGTGCACACCTAGGAATTTGAAGCTGTCAACCATCTCCACCTCGGCACCACTGATGCAGACAGGGGTGTGTGCGATACTTTGCTCCCTGAAGTCGATGACCAGCTCTTTCATTTTGCTGACATGAGGGATAGATTGTTGTCATTACACCATTCCGCTAGGTTTTCCATCTCCCTCCTGTATTCTGACTCGTTATTATTCAAGATCCAACCCACTACAGTCGTGTCATCAGCAGTCTTGTTGGAGTTGGAGCCAAATGTTGCCACACAGTCGTGTGTGTATAGGGAGTATAGTACGGGGCTAAGTACACAGCCTTGCGGGGCCCCAGTATCAAGGACTATCGTGGAGGACGTGTTGTTGTTTATCGACTGCAATTCGCATACAGCCACAACTGGTCCACAGCAGACGCCACTTCCCTGGCCCTACACTCATTCCTGGAGCATCTCGACAACAAGGTCTCCTACATCAGACTCCTATTTATTGACCACAGCTCCGCGTTCAACACCATAAATCCCAGCCAAGCTCATATCAAAACTCTGAAACTTCGGATTTGGTTCCTCCCTCTGCAACTGGATCCTCAACTTCCTGATCCATAGACCACAATCAGTAAGGATAAACAACAACACTTCCTCCACGATAGTCCTCAATAGTCCCACATGGCAGACATGCTGCATGCTTTGTAGTCCATTGTGTTGTTTAAGCCTTGCCACAACCAACGAGAGTTCATGTCGGTAGTCTGTGACTCTAGCTTGGTCTGGTATTGTCTCTTGGCATCCTTGATTGCTTCGGTGAGCATTCCAAGAACTTTCTCAGAGACTGAACGGTCGTAACAAAGGCATAATTAAAGAAACGGGTTTCTAGGAAGGTGGGGAAGAGAGGCAGGAAGGCTGTAGGTTTGATGGAATTGTGCCGAGAATACAGCCTTACTGGCCAAGGATAATGGTGGCACCGAGGACATTTTTTTATGCCGATCACAGGCTAGGCTCAGAAGAGGGTAGGACACTTAGATCTGGGGTATGGCCATAGAGGGATCTGTTAACAGGGGTCTCAAATCCATTGCATTGCAGGATGGGTCAGGAAGCCAATTAAAGTTGGCAAGAGGAGGTTTTAGGAGCAGGGAACAATTAGTCCAGGTCCACGCCTGGTCATTCACCCCCATTAAAAACCTTGTCCACGTTTCCATGTACGTTGAAGTGTTAGTGCCAGAAATTAATTGACAAATAATAATCTTTATTATTGCCACAAGATGGCTGACATTAACACTGCAATGAAGTTACTGTGAAAATCGCCTAGTCACCACACTCCGGCGCTTCTCTGGGTACACAGAGGGAGAATTCAGAATGTCCAAATTACCTAACAAGCGTGTCTTTCGCGACTTGTGGGAGGAAACCGGAGCACCCGGAGGAAACCCACGCAGACACAGGGAGAACGTGCAGACTCTGCACAGACAGTGACCCAAGCCAGGAATCAAACCCTGGTGCTGTGATGCAACAGTGCTAACCACTGTGTTACCGTACCACCCAAATGGTGAAGCAGAGGAAAGCAACATGGGAGAGTGTCGGGGCAAGTGACGAATGAGGATTTCAGTGAGGCTGAGGTGGGGATGGGGGGGAAAGTCTGGGTGACGGGCAGGAACCTGAGATTTTAAATGTAGGGGCCTCACTGTATCCACAACCCAGGGGACCTTCCTCCATGGGGTGCTGCACACAGGTATATCTGACAGGGACATAGACTCGATCCTGAGCATCCCGCCCCTCTTGGGACACTGAAAAATGAATGTGAAACGAAAAGAGCAAATGCTGGAAACATTTAGATCGGCCCGCGTCCATGGACAGAACAGCATGTTTAACACGAGTCTGATACATCCTGCTCTGTCGCTCCAGTCACGCCTGCAAGATAAACATCTCGCCACGTATACTCACTATAACACCCCCACCCACCCCTGTCCTGCGGACAGCTTTGGGCGGATTTCAGGTCTATTTTCAAACCTATGCACCATCAATTTGATTTGAATTGAAACCCTGTCCTTTAAAGGTGCCACACTGCTGTCAATTTCAGCCTAACACATAACAGAGAGTATCTGCTGTGAATATTGTTACTGTATCCCCGCCACTGGCTACAATGTCCAGCCCCAGCCCCACTGATCCGCACCAGCAACCGCTCCAAGCCTTTCCCGTCGTTATGCAATGACACTGGACACACATAACCCCCACCCCAAACCAAAGGACAAATTAAATCCACAATCTTGCACCAACCTGCACCAATCCTACTTCCTTATCCCTGCCACACTAGCCAGCGATTGGTGGGAGGGCAGACCTCCGTTTGATTACTGCTTCCGGCCTATAGGGGAGACCGGTCCTTTGAGAAAAATGTTGCATTTTTGCAGCTTTTTCACATTCACACACCGAGTTATGCGGGTAATTACAGAGTGTGTGAGTGTGTGCCTCTGGTTGTGTAGCCTGGACATTTACACTCAGGTTGCCCTTATTCTGGGTGAACCCCCCCCCCCCCCTTGGAAATTCCTCTATCTTCCTTCCCGAGGATTAGCCCGAGCCCGAACAGTTTACAGGTTAAAGAAGCAGCCAGAAAAGGAATTCCAGCGCCTTTTATGCACTGCCCTTGTCCAGTCTTCGACATTCCCCAAAAATGCATCACAGACATTGATGCCACCTGGTTTGTGCATAGCAAGATCTCACAGAAAATGATGAGTTCATCTGTTTTGGGTGCTGTTGGTTAACTGAAATGTGACCAGGATGCAAGGATCCCCTGCTCTTTACGAATCAATGTCTTAAGATCCTTCATTCTGAACAAAGTCTATGGATTCTCTTAAGTTGGTTCTTTTTCAGGGTCACTCACATCTCTCGTTCTAATCAACTTCTTAAACACCTTTTGCAAACTAAGAGTGTCCCAAAGCGCTTTCCAGCCAACGAGGGACTTCGAAGTGTTGTCACTGTTGTACAGTAGGTACAGGAGATGTTTACTCCTTATTGGATAGATTCAGGGCGCATGATCTCCAATACGCTCCACCAAGTCATCATGTGCATCCCATGGATGGTGACTATTGGCAGGGGCGGATCTACTATGAAACTAATGAAACTTAAGCTTCAGGGCCCCTAATCCCGGAGGGGCCCCCGAAACATAGAACATACAGTGCAGAAGGTGGCCATTCGGCCCATCGAGCCTGCACTGACTCACTTAAGCCCTCATTTCCACCCTATCCCCGTAACCCAATAACCCCTCCTAACCTTTTTGGTCACTAAGGGCAATTTATCATGGCCAATCCACCTAACCTGCCACACTCCGGCACCTGTTCGGGTACACTGAGGGAGAATTGAGAATGTCCAATTCACCTAACAAGCACGTCTTTTAGGACTTGTGGGAGGTAACCGGAGCACCCAGAGGAAACCCACGCAGACACAGTGAGAACGTGCAGACCCCTCACAGAGAGTGACCCAAGCGGGAATCAAAACCGGGTCCCTGGTGCTGTGCAGCACAGTGCTAACCAGTGTGCTACCGTGCTGCCCAATTAGTCTGCTACTCTGATCTAGCAAGTGTCATTTCCATGTTAATATTTTGTTTGTGGTGAATATGGTGGCACAGTGGTTAGCACTGCTGTCTTACAGCACCAGGGTCCCGGGTTCAATTCCGATCTTGGGTGACTGTGTGGAGGTTGCACGTTCTCCCCGCGTCTGCGTGGATCTCCTTCGGGTGCTCAGGTTTCCTCCCACAGTCCAAAGATGTAACAGCCTCCCCGAACAGGCGCCGGAATGTGGCGACTAGGGGCTTTTCACAGTAACTTCATTTGAAGCCTACTTTTGACAATAAGCGATTTTCATTTCATTTTTCATTTGCAGGTGGGTAGGATTGGCCATGCTAAATTGCCCCTTAATGTCAAAAGGTTAGGTGGGGTTATGGAGATAGGGCAGGAGACTGGGCCTGGGTTAGGGTGCTCTTTTGGAGGGTGGGTGCAGACATGATTGGCCAAGTGGCCTCCTGCATTGCAAGGATTTTATGAGTTTAACATTTGCACTGTACCGTAAACCTAAGTGATAATAGCACCTAGCATTTATATAGCACCTTTAATGTAGTAAACCGTTCCAGGAACATTATCAAACAAAACTGATTACTGAGCCACGTAGGGAGATATTAGGACAGGTGACCAAATGTTGATCAAAGAGCTATGCTTTAAGGAACAGAGGTATGTTAAGAGGGATGTTTCAAGGAACAGCATAAAGAAGGTGAGAGGTCAGGGAGGGAATTTCAGAACTTAGGGTCAAACATCTATGAGAAAATTCTTAGACAGCACAAAATCCTGGCTCTCAGGGACAATTCTGAAGATGTATTTCACTGTGAAATGTCAACTGATTTGTTAAAAATCCCAGTGAACATCTTTCATGACATCAGCTAATTCATTACAAATAAGAAGGAAGATGGCAGATGCTCGAAATTTGAATAAAAACTTTAAAAATCTGTAGCTACACACCAGATTCATCAGCATGGGATGATAGTTTGGAGACAGTTAGGTTGAGTAGCTGGAGAAAGTGGGAGCACTGGACAGAAAGTCTAATAGGCAGCATGTGATCAGGGGCATCAACCAGGGTCTGAATTGGGGCCTCAAATGCTCTCTGTGTTCATTAAGGATTTAGATGGTGGGATGGACAGAGAACCACATATCCAAGTTTGGCCACGGCATGAAGATAGATGGCAATGGAAATGGATGCAGAAATTTACAAAGGAATATTAATAGATTGAATGAATGGTCAAAGCTGCGACAAACAGATTTCAATGCAGCCAAGTGTGAGATCACAAAAGGATAAATCCAGGCACTTTCTAAACAGTGAAAAGTTAGGAGTTGTGGACACCCAAAAATATTTGGAGGACCATGGATATAGGTCATTAAAATGCCATGGATAGATACACAAAAAAATCTAAAAGGCTAATGGAGTCCCAGAACGAAATTGAAGCTGGTTGAAAACTGTAACCACTTATAACTGGAATAACCACTACGCACTTGGGGGGGGGCAACCAGAACAGCTGGGAAATCCAACACAGACATCACTCGGCCATCGATTTTGACAGCTGATACAGGCAGTGGCCGGTTGTGATTTACTGGGGAGCAGTTAACTTGAACTGGGGACTGATTGTCTGAGGTCAAGCATTCTTGTCCCGGTTCATTAGCAGGAGTGTGAACAGTTGTTAATATTTCAGGTCAATGACCTTTCATAGGAACTGCGAGGAGTATAGTTGGGAAACACTTGTCCTTGCAAAAGGTGGTAGATGTTTGGAATTCTCTTCCTCAAATGGAAGGTCGATGCTGGGTCAACTATTAATTTTAAATCTGAGATTGGTGGATTTCTGTTGACCAATGGTATTGAAGGAGATGGCGCAAAGTTGAGCAGTGGGGTTAGGTCGCAAATCATAGAGTCATAGAGGTTTACAGCATGGAAACAGGCCCTTCGGCCCAAATTGTCCATACCGCCCAGTTTTTACCACTAAGCTAGTCCCAATTGCCCGCATTTGGCCCATATCCCTCTATACCCAGCTTACCCAGGTCTAAATGCTTTTTAACAGACAAAATCGTACCCACCTACTGCCTCTGGCAGCTTGTTCCAGACACTCACCACCCTCTGTGTGGACAAATTACCCCTCAGCCATGATCCCATTTAATGGCAGAACAATCTCACAGGGTGAGATTTACTCTTCGTTAATTGATATTCATGAATAATAGTGTATATTGAAGATGATTATGCAAAAAGGGCACCTTTAGGCAAATATGAACTGTCACCTTTCATGTTTTCTTTATTCACAGTGGGCGTCGCCAGCTGGGCCAACATTTATTGCCCATCCCTGAGATAAGAGACAACCACATTGCTGTGGGTCTGGAATCACATGTAGGCCAGACCAGGTAAGGACAGCAGATTTCCTTCCCTAAAGGACATTAGTGAACAGATGGAACAGATGGGTCTTTACGACAACCGCAATGGTTTCATAGTCATCATTAGACTTTTAATTCCAGATTTTTATTGAATTCAAATTCCACCATCTGCCATGGTGGGATTCGAACCCGGGTTGCCAGAGCATTACCCTGGGTCTCTGGATTACTAGTCCAGTGACAATGCCACTGTGCCACTGCCTCCCCATCTCTGGAGTTGTGAAGTGTGTCAGTATCATTTTGAAGGTAATTTCATTTAATACTGGGTTAATTGTAGAGCTTTATCCATTTTCTGCTGCATCATCTCTTTGTGTACCTTTTATAAAGTTACTGCATAAAATAAAAATATACAATAATATGTTACGAGACACTGGGATATAGGGCAGACAGGATGAAAATGCTGAATGATTTTCAGTAACTAATACAACATCCAGGTATATTCTCAATGATCTTTGACCTCCCAGTAGCGTCATCTGGTGGATCGCACCCTAGAAGCCTGCTCCAAAGCTCTTTAGCAAGACAGCACACTTTTCCTTGGCTGAATGCATTCCAAATTTATAATTAAACACAGGGGGCGAGATTCTCCGACCCCCCACCGGGTCGGAGAATCGCCGTGGGCCGTCGTGAATTCCGCCCCCGCCCGCCGAATTCTCCGAAGGGAGAAAAGTCGGCGGGGCGTCAATCGCGCCGCACGCCTCGGAGAATGGCACGGGTGGGCGCGAGGCAATGGATTTCGGGGCTGCCGATATTCTCCCGTCCGGATGGGCCGAAGTCCCGCCGACGTGACCCATGGTCAAAACACCTTTCAATCGGCGTCAACCAGTGCTCAAGGTTGACGCCGACCAGCGTGGAGGTGGGTGACGGCCTGGGGGGTTGGCCGCTGGGCAGGCGATGGCGTGGCCGCAGTCTGAATGTGTGGGGGAGAGGTGTGTGTAGGGTTGTGTGTGTGTGTGCGGCGGGGGGGGTGGTTAGAGTGGGCTGAGCACCGGGGGAGTGCCGGGAGGAGGGTGAGTGCCGGGGACGGGAGGATGACTGCTAGGGAGAGGGACGGGGGGGGGGGGGGTCCGTGCCGGGGAGGGGGGGGGTCCGTGCCGGGGAGGGGGACGGGGTCCGTGCCGGGGAGGGGGACGGGGGTCCGTGCCGGGGAGGGGGACGGGGGTCCGTGCCGGGGAGGGGGACGGGTCCGTGCCGGGGAGGGGGACGGGGGGGGTCCGTCCCGGGGAGGGGGACGGGGGGGGGGGTCCGTGTCGGGGACGGGGACGGGGTTCGTGCCGGGGAGGGGGACAGGGGGGGACTGTGCCGGGGAGGGGGGGTCCATGCCGGGGAGGGGGACGGGGGACGGGTCCGTGCCGGGGGGTGGGGTCCGTGCCGGGGAGGGGGACGGGGGACGGGGGGGTCCGTGCCGGGGAGGGGGACGGGGGGTCCGTGCTGGAGAGGGGTGGGGGGGTCCGTGCCGGGGAGGGGGGGATGCGAGGGCAAGTGAGTTGGTCCAGCTGGCCAGGTGTCAGCCTCCAACAGTCGGACCCATGCGGTCCATGCCACCTGGCTGGGGGGGAGGAGGGGGTATGGGCAATGATGACATGTCGTTGTCGTCGTCCCCCCCCCCGCACAGGCCGTCATGTTTTCCGGTCTGCCAGCGATGTTGGCCCAGCTGCTAATGTCCATGTTGCCCTGGATGAGGAGGAGGATGAGGAGCGTGCCAGAGAGGCGGCGCAGGCTGCCGCAGAGGGGCAGGTGGCAGCCGACCAGGCTGGTGGGGCACCTGACGGACAGGACGAGGAGGGGGAGGAGGACGTCGCGGCCCCATGGCAACGGAGGCACCCGATGACGCCCCGTGTGTACCGGCCCCGGCAGTCATACCAGGACCTCACGGACCGGGAATGCAGGAGGAGACTCCGGATGAGCCGGGAAACCGTGGCACACATCTGCCACCTGCTGGCGCACCTGTCACCGCGTGCCACTGGCGGGGGACACCCTCTCCCCGTGTCCGTTAAGGTTACGGTGGCCCTGAACTTTTATGCAACGGGGTCATTCCAGGCACCGAGTGGGGACCTGTCCGGCATATCGCAGACATCGGTGCACCGGTGCATCCGGACAGTGACAGATGCCCTATATGCCATGGCGCACCGCTACATCTGCTTCCCTGTGGACCGGGCCAGCCAAGATGCCCGGGCCGTGGGCTTCTCTGCCGTGGCCGGGTTCCCCATGGTCCAGGGCGCGATCGATGGGATGCACGTCGCCATGCGGCCACCTGCAGAGAACAGGGCCGTGTTCACTAATAGGATGGGGACCTATTCGATGAACATACAGGTGGTCTGCGACCACCGCATGATGATACCGCATGTCTGCGCCCATTACCCGGGCAGTGTACACGACTCATACGTGTTGTCACGGTCATACATCCCCGGCATGTACGAGGGACGCCATCCCCAGCTGAGGGGCTGGTTGCTGGGCGACAGGAGCTACCCATTGCGATCGTGGCTGATGATGCCTATACAGAGGCCACGCAATGAGGCGGAGAACCACTTCAATGATGCCCATGTAGCGACAAGGAGAGTGATAGAGAGGTGCTTTGGCGTGCTGAAGATGCGTTTCAGGTGCCTGGACCTCTCTGGGGGCGCCCTCCAGTATCGGTCAGATAGGGTCGGCCGCATCATTGTGGTGTGCTGCGTCCTGCACAACATAGCCCAGCAGAGGGGCGATGTGCCGCAGGCAGAGGAGGGCGGAGTGGAGGAGCAGCAGGAAGAGGCGCAGTCCTCCCCAGATGAGGGGGATGGGGGCAATGGTCAGGGCAGACGGGGTAGACACGGGCGGGTGGCTGTCCACCGTTACCGGCTGGCCCAGCGGGCACGGGACAGACTGATAGACGCCCGCTTCACTGACTAGATGGGCGTGGGAATCGGGTAGTGTCGCCACAGACCGCACACCATGGCAACACCCGACCACCCACAACCCCCACCCATCCACCCACCCAGCACCCTCACCCCCCTCCCCAACCTCACCCACCCCACCCGCATGCACACCACCCCCCCATTGCCGATCCACCTGCAGCACAACGGGCCGGGCTCACACAGTTGCCGGTGGACGCGTGTCTATTGCAGGCCATGGAGGATGATGACAACCCGCTCTGCGATGAGCTCCTGGCTCCACATCGTTGGACTATGTCTGACCCATGGCCACAGTACCACCATCCACCCGGACCATCCCTGCATGCGGCTGTGACACTGCAGCGCACGGTCCCGTCCTCTGCCCGGGGGATGTTGATGGCGGCCCGGGGGAAGGGGGCAGACTCACCTGGGGCTGAGGTAAGACCACCCCTCACACACACACTTGCGCTCAACGTACATGACACCCCCGCATGCCTTGGACAGAGCACAAAGGCAGCTTCTGTAGGTGTAACATTGACTTTAATAACCAAAGGAGTTCATGCACGTGCCCTAGCCCCTAAAACTCATCTGTGCCCTGCACCCGTGCCAACTTACTCAGTGTCTAATTGTTGGGCCTTACGGGCCCTTTGACTACGCCTAGGTGGTTCCCCAGACGGTACAGCGGAACTGGAGGTGGACTCCTGTGATTCCTGCCCTCTGACACTGGATCCCTTTGGCGGCCGTTTCCTGGGGCGTCCTGGCCTAGATGGGCCAGGCTGCGGCCCGGGCGACTGGGATGGCGAGCTGCCAGCCTGTCCTGCCCGTTGCTCACCCGATGCACCTGGGGCGGCAGGGGGGGAGCCCGAGGTGTTGAGGTGTTCTGGGACCTCCCCTACAATGGGACCCGGAACAGGCCCCAGCACCTCCTCCTCCTTCGGGGTGCCCGATGGCCCCCAGGCCTCTACATGGGTGGGGGATGTGAACGGACTGGCCATCCGACGCCCCCCCGACATCGGGCGCTGCCAGTCCTGGAGGCCCGTGCTGGTATCGACAGGGGTCTGCAGGTTCGCAGCCATGGAGCTCAGGGAGTTGGCAATCCCTGTCTGTGACTGTGCGATGCCGGCTAGCACATGGGCAATGGCGCCGATGCCCTCAGCGATGGCCTGCTGACACTGGGCCATGACGTTGAGCGCCTCTGCCATCTGCCGCTGGTGCTGGCTCATGGCCTCCTGTGAGAGGGCAGCCATGTCCTGGGCCACAGACGCCGCCTGCACGGAAAGCCCCAGGCCTCGCAAACCGCTCCCCATGTCTGACACCGTTGCACCCATTACCTCCACCGCGGACGCCACCCGTGCAGTGTCGGCCTGGGTGGCACGCATGACCGGCACCACTGCCAGCTCCTGGACGCGGGTGGACTCCTCCACCTGCGACTGCAACCGCCGCAAGCTGGCCGTTACCCTCTTCGCTCGTCTCCGGGTCGGTGGTTGCATCGGATCTATGTGTGGGTGTGGAAACTCCAGGAACCCGGGATCCATCTGGGCGGCAGATGTTCGCTTGGGCTGGGCTGCCCTCCGACCGCCCGGCCCCTCTGCTGCTCCTACCTCCTCCTGCTGTACCGGGACGGCTGTGTGGACGCACCAGTGAGTGTACCAGATGCCTCATCACTAAAGTGCCCAACCGAGGTGAGCGTCTCTGCGATGGTGGAGGGTGTTGGTGACAGCAGTGGCGTTGTGTCGTGCGCATCATCCGACTCTGAGTCCATGGCACTTTGGGGTGGCGGTTCGTCTCCGCCCATCCAATCTGTGTCACTGTCCTGTATTTCAGTGTCCTGGGTAGGGGTGTCCTGGGTAGGGGTGTCCTGGGTTGTGGTTTCGTGGCTTGGCTGTGACGGGGGCCTGTGGCTGCCCCTCTCGTCGCTGGGTGGCACACGCCTGCGTCACCGCACCCGCATGAGACGGGGCGCCGTCTCCCTGTTGCTCCAGGTCTCTCCGTCTCCCATGGTCTCTGAGGGGCATCGTGCGGGCGTCGCATGCCAGAGGGTCTGTGTCTCTCCGTCCCCCGTGGTCTCCGAGGTGCATCCTGCGGGCGGTCTGCATCTGCGGGGATGGGTGCCTCGACGTTTGCTCCTGCGATACACAATGAAGCATGCATGGTTAGACACGCAGGCAGTGATCAGGTGATATGGGGGAGGGGGGATATGGGGGAGGGGGGATATGGGGGAGGGGGGATATGGGGACGGGCTGTAGGTGGCTCACTTGCTGGTGGGCCCCCGACCTCTGCATCAGCAACCTCCCGGTCCTCAGGTCCGCCAGCCAGTTCCAGGGCCCTTCCCTCATGTTCGGTCAGTGGCCTCTCATCAGCTGGGACTCCTCCAGTCCTTACATGCTCCCTGTTGTTGTGTGCGCGCTTCTCCTGTGGGGGGTGGTGGCAGGGGTAAAAGGCAACAGTGTTAGACAGGTATATGAATGCACGCCATCGGTTGCGCGTGCATTGCAGAGGTTAAGGTTAGGGCTGGATTCACTTGGGGAAATGGGGGAAGGCGGATATGGGGGAAATGGGGAGGGGGGTATGGGGGATATGGGGAGGGGGATATGGGGAGGGGGATATGGGGGAGGGGGGATATGGGGGTTATGGGGGAGGGGGGATATGGGGGAGGGGGAAATGGGGCATATGGGGAGGGAGGATATGGGGAGGGGGGATATGGGGGAGGGGGGATATGGGGGAGGGGGGATATGGGGGAGAGGGGATATGGGGAATATGGGGGAGGGAGGATATGGGGAGGGGGGATATGGGGGAGAGGGGATATGGGGAGGGGGATATGGGAAAGGGGATATGGGGGAGGGGGATATGGGGGAGGGGGGATATGGGGGAGGGGGGATATGGGGAGGGGGGATATGGGGGAGGGGGGATATGGGGGAGGGGGGGATGTGGGGGAGGGGAATATGGGAAATATGGATATCGGGCAGGGGGAGGCTCACCCTGGCTGCCCTGACGAGGTCGTTCACCTTCTTGTGGCACTGGGTGCCTGTCCGTGGTGTCAGGGCCGCAGCGCTGACGGCCTCTGCCACTTCCCTCCACAGACGCCGGCTGTGGCGTGGGGCAACTCTGCGGCCGTGTCCGGGATACAGGGCCTCCCTCCTCTGCTCCACTGCGTCCAGGAGCGCCTCAATGTCACGGGACTGGAACCTCGGGGCTGAGCGGTGGGCGGCCATCCGGTCGGGTCTTCTGGTCGTGTTGGGGGAGCAGCACGTCCTTAATGAGCCGTCACGCCACACAGCGTGAACCACATGAGCCAGCGCGGATAGCGTCACGTCGCTGCTAGCCCATTCCGGGCCGGAGACATAGCGACGTTTGGGGCGGCGTGATGCAGGTGGGATTTGCGCCGTTTTTGGCGCCGGTCGGCGGACATCGCGCCGATAACGGAGAATTTCGCCCTAGTTTTTTACAGGAGCCTCACACTCCTGATGATGGGCAGTTAAATAAAACTGCAATCACGCTGACAAGGTTAAGTGTCATCTTTTGAGCGCTGGTTTGAACATAGAACATACAATGCAGAAGGGGGCCATTCGGCCCATCGAGTCTGCACCGACCCTTACTTCCACCCTATCCCCGTAACCCAATAACACCTCCTAACCTTTTTTTGGTCACTAAGGGCAATTTATCATGGCCAATCCACCTAACCTGCACGTCTTTGGACTGTGGGAGGAAACCGGAGCACCCAGAGGAAACCCACGCAGACATGGGGAGAACGTGCAGACTCCGCACAGACAGTGACCCAGCGGGGAATCGAACCTGGGACCCTGGCGCTGTGAAGCCACAGTGCTAACCACTTGTGCTACCGTGCTGCCCCAAGTAACAACAGTACAATTTCATTTGAGTTTGAAGTAAAACTACGCTAATACCAGTCGCTCAAAACCTGTCGCAATTGGCTTTAGTTGGTATTAATTTAGCAATCCCACGGACAGGGAGAGACAAGGTGGAGATGGAAATGCATATTGGTGCAGTAGATGGCGTTTTGGGGTTAGGAGTTTAACTCCATTCACAGCTTTGGAGCTCTCTGCATTAGTTTGACTTGACATATAGATGCAGTTACAAAACAGTATTCTTTTTTAAAAAAATAATTTTTATTAAATATTTTCATAAAATATCAATAACAAAATGAGAAAGAAAAAAGAACCCAACAGGGTTAAGTACAAAACACAATCTACAAAAGCAACCCCCCAAACCCCTCCCCCTGTACATAAATAATAAATTAACATTAACACCCCGACTTAACACAACAGGTGTATACACCCCCTCAGACCCTCCAGTGTAAATAACATAAACAAAAATAAAGTAAACCCCACCACCCCCCCGCGAGCTGCTGCTGCCATTGACCAATGTCTATCGTTCTGCCAGAAAGTCTAAGAACGGTTGCAACGCCTAAAGAACCCTTGTACCGACCCTCTCAAGGCGAATATCACCCTCTCCAATTTAATGAACCCTGCCATATCGCTGATCCAGGATTCCACGCTTGATGGCCTCGCATCTTTCCACTGAAGGAGAATCTTCGCCGGGCTACCAGGGACGCAAAGGCCAGAATTCCGGCCTCTTTCACCTCCTGCACTCCCGGCTCCTCTGCCACCCCAAATATTGCGAGCCCCCAGCCCGGTCTGACCCTGGATCCTACCACCCTCGACACCGTCCTCGCTACACCCTTCCAAAATTCCTCCAGCGCTGGGCATGCCCAGAACATATGGGTGTGATATGCTGGGCTCCCTGGGCACCTAACACACCTGTCCTCACCCCCAAAGAACCGGCTCATCCTTGTCCCGGTCATGCGTGCCCTGTGCAGCACCTTAAACTGTATGAGGCTGAGCCTCGCGCACGAAGAGGAAGAATTCACCCTCCCTGGGGCATCTGCCCACGTCACCTCTTCGATCTCCTCTCCCAACTCCTCCTCCCACTTACCTTTCAACTCCACCACCGAGGCCTCCTCCTCCTCCTGGTAAGTTTCCGAGATCTTCCCCACTCCCACCCACCCCTCCGAGAGCACCCTGTCCTGTACTGTGTGTGGCAGTAGCTGTGGGAATTCCACCGCCTGCCGTCTGGCAAACGCCCTTACCTGTAAGCACCTGAAGGTGTTCCCCGGGGGGAGCCCATACTTCTCCTCCAGCTCACCCAAGCTCACGAACTTCCCGTCCACAAACAGGTCCCCCAACTTTCGTATCCCTGCCCTGTGCCAGCCCGAAAACCCTCCACCTGTTCTTCCTGGGGCGAACCGGTGGTTCCCCCGTAATGGGGTCCACGGCGAGGCCCCTACTTCCCCCCCTATGCCGCCTCCACTGCCCCCATATTTTGAGGGCCCCTAGGTGAACTACGAACAGCTCGCTCTTCCCCATATTGAGCTTGTACCCCGAAAAGTCCCCGAATTCCCTAAGGATCCTCATTACCTCTGGCATTCCTCCCACCGGGTCCGCCACATACAGCAGCATCCGCATAAAGCGACACCCTATGCTCATCCCCACCCCGCACCAACCCCCTCCAGTTCCTCGACTCTCTTAGTGCCATAGCCCGGGGTTCAATCGCCAGTGCGAAGAGCAGGGGGGACAGGGGACACCCCTGTCTCGTCCCTCAGTGCAACCGAAAGTACTCGGACCGCCTCCTATTTGTGGACACACTCGCCATCGGGACCTCATACAACAGCCTAACCCACCTGACAATCCCCTCCCAAACCCGAACCTCTTCAGCACCTCCCACAGGTACCCCCACTCTACCCTATCGAAGGCTTTCTCAGCGTCCATCGCCACCACTATCTCCGCCTCCCCCTCCCTCGCCGGCATCATGATAACGTTCAAAAACCTCCGCACATTCGCGTTCAACTGGCTCCCCTTCACAAACCCCGTCTGGTCTTCATGGATGATCTGCGGCACACAATCCTCAATCCTCGTGGCTAAGAACTTCGCCAGCACCTTGGCATCTACATTTAGCAAGGAAATCGGTCTGTAAGACCCACATTGCAGGGGATCCTTGTCCCGCTTCAGGATCAAGGAGATCAGTGCCCGGGACATAGTCGGGGGTAAAGCCCCCCCCCCCCCCCCCCCTCCCTTGCCTCATTAAAGGTCCTAACTAACAGCGGGCCCAACAGGTCCATATATGTTTTTATAGAATTCGACCGGGAAACCGTCCGGCACCGGTGCCTTCCCCGCCTGCATGCTTCCTATCCCTTTGATCAGCTCCTCCAGCCCAATTGGGGCCCCCAGTCCCGCCACCAGTCCCTCTTCCACCTTTGGAAACCTCAATTGGTCCTGGAAACGGCCCATCCCTCCCTCCTCCCGTGGGGGCTCGGATCGGTACAATTCCTCGTAGAAGTCCCTGAAGACCCCATTGGTGCCAACCCCACTCCGCACCACGCTCCCTCCCTGTCCTTAACTCCCCCGATGTCCCTAGCTGCGTCCCGCTTCCGAAGCTGATGCGCCAGCATTCGGCTTGCCTTTTCCCCATACTCGTAGACCGCCCCCTGGGCCTTCCTCCACTGCACCTCCGCCTTCCTGGTGGTCACCAGGTCGAATTCGGCCTGGAGGCTGCGCCTCTTCCTCAACAATCCTTCCTCAGGCTCTTCCGCATACCTCCTGTCTACCCTCACCATCTCCCCCACCAGCCTCTCCCTCTCCCCCCGCTCCCTCCGCTCCTTGTGGGCCCTAATGGAGATCAGCTCTCACCTCACCACCGCCTTCAGTGCCTCCATACCATCCCCACTCAGACCTCCCCGTTGTTGTTGGTCTCCAAGTACCTCTCTATACTTCCTCGGACCCGCTCGCTCACTTCCTCGTCCGCCAACAGCCCCACCTCCAAGCGCCACAGCGGGCGCTGGCCCCTCTCCTCCCCCATCTCCAAGCCCACCCAATGCGGGGCGTGGTCCGAAATGGCTATTGCCGAATACTCGGTATCCTCTACTCTCGCTATCAGCGCCCTACTCAAAATGAAAAAGTCGATTTGAGAATAAGCCTTATGGACATGTGAGAAGAATGAAAATTTCCTAGCCCCGGCCTTGCAACTTTCCAAGGGTCCACCCCTCCATTTGGTCCATAAATCCCCTCAACACTCTAGCCGCCGCCGGCTTCCTACCCGTCCTCGACCTGGAGTGATCCAGTGCCGGATCCAACACCGTGTTAAAGTCTCCCCCCATTATCAGGCCCCCCACTTCCAAGTCTGGGATCCGACCCAACATACGCCGCATAAAACTCGCATCGTCCCAGTTCGGAGCATACACATTGACCAGTACCATCCTCTCTCCCTGCAACTTACCACTTACCATTATGTACCTACCGCCATTATCTGCCACAATGCTCGACGCCTCGAATGACACCTTCTTTCCCACCAAGATCGCCACCCCTCGATTTTTGGCATCTAGCCCCAAGTGAAACACCTGACCTACCCACCCTTTCCTCAGTCTTACCTGGTCTGCCACCTTCAGGTGTGTCTCCTGGAGCATAACCACATCCGCCTTAAGCCCCTTCAGGTGCGCGAACACGCGGGCCCGCTTAACCGGCCCATTCAGTCCCCTTACATTCCAGGTTATCAGCCGGATCAGGGGGCTACCCGCCCCCCCCCCTCCCCCGCCGACTAGCCATGACCCCTCCTCGGCCAGCCACGCGCCCGCACCCTACACCCGGCCCGTTCCCACAGCGGCATACCCCCGTCACGACCCCCTCCCCCCCAACTTGCTCCAGCTCCTCCTTGACCTTAGCAGCAGCAACTCGATCCCCCACCCATCCTAGCTGGTTTACTCCCCCCATTGCACTTCCGCAAGTCAGCTGACTCCTGCTGACCCCGGCCACTCAAAACAGTATTCTTAATGAGTAAATTAATAAAATAAATTTTGTTTTTGCGGGAGGCAGGAAATCTGTACAAAATTAAACTAATAAAACCCAAGCACAAGGACTTGAACGAAAAGGAAGTGCACTAAACCATCTTAGAACTGTTCTGGAGTAGGTGGACATGTGATGAAATTTAACAGCATTCAATATTTACTACCTATCCAATCATAAGAACCTTTCAGATTCCTGTTAACGTTTCAAAATTGACAAATCAATTCTGGTTATTAAGGACACCAGAGGGGATAACAAAGCAAAATTCCTGCACTAAATCTTAGAGATCTATATTTACTCGAGATTTATCGAAATGTATTGCGGAAAGTACAGTTCAGTGTGGACTTAACGGGAAAAGGGTCTTCATTTTTCAAAAGTTTTATTTTACAGAACGTAACCCGATTACGTAAACTGCCACAAAATGTACTCATTGTGCCACTTGCATGGGATGTTACCATGATTAAACCAACACTGTGAAAAGAATTTGCCAAAGAATTTTGGCGAAGGCTGTAGCCCTTTAACAAATTGAGGAAATGGGGTTTGACAGGCAAAATTCCAACTTCAGACAGATCAGGAGTAAAAGAAGTTGCATCCAGGGAGGCAAGGTGGCGCAGTGGTTAGCACAGCTGTCTCACGGCGCCTACAACCAGGTTCGATCCCGGCTCCGGGTCACTGTCCGTGTGGAGTTTGCACATTCTCCCCGTGTCTGCGTGGGTCTCACCCCCACAACCCAAAGATGTGCAGGGTAGATGGATTGGCCACGCTAAATTGCCCCTTAATTGAAAAAAAAGAATTGGATACTTTAAATTCATTAAAAAATATTTTTAACAGTTTATAAATGATACCCTGGGATAGTGCGTAGTCAATTCCAGCCTTACTTGATCCGGAATGACAACACAAGTGACATTAGATTTTATTTTTAAATACATGAGGTGCTTGCCTAAGCCCAATAAACCGCAGTCACCAGGTTTGTAACTTTAACACAAGTAACCTTTTATTATGTACAGTATTGTAATTAGACTGTCAGAAAATGTAACTGACTCTCTAATACCCCTTTTCCGACCCATCCCTTCTAACTACCCCCACTCTCTACACACTCACTGACAACACAGTGACGAAAGGGTGATTGAGAGGTAAAGAAAATATTAATAAAAATAAAAGGAGCTTTCATGCACTATGATGTTCTGCAGTTAATGTCTTCCTGGGTTTCAAGCTTTTGTTTCGGTACTTCTTCCTTCAAGGCTTGAGATGGTTTTCTCTGGCAAGGTTACTTTCTCTGTAGATTCAGGATTAGTTCAAGTTCCCTGGTTTTAGAACAATAAAGCAATTCTTTACTCAGTCAGACAGGACACTGCCCCTGGCCAACCCACAGGTTGCCAGCCAACCAATTGAACCGATTTCCTCTAAAATTCACTCGCGCCCATTTGTTTGAGGAGCTGGGCGGAGCTGAGAGAGAGAGAGAGAGAGAGAGACACAGACAGACAGGAAATGCTGTTTTGGACTGTTACAAGCAGAAGGCTGTGGTAATTGAGCAAAGAAGTTACCGAGGCAGACTTTGAAAAAAACGGCTCCGAACAAATGCCACCAACAGAAGAAAAGTGCTTCCTAAATACAAGTATTGCGTTTGGCTGCCTGTAAAAGTGGCACGGGAGCTGTATTTTCATGTACAGTGTGGTTTAATTGGTAATCGTATGTTAAGGTTAAGAAACTGCATGTAATCAGTTAGTGTTAACCGAAATAGAAGTTTAAATATTGTTTTCTTTTGTTTTAATAAAGTTTGTTTATAAAATAAAAAAAGGTCCCCTTGATGTCAGTGAGTCTGTTTCTCCTCTCCAAAATACAAAACCCTAGGAACACCATGTCCTGACAAGCATATTGCTTCCACTTGAGTCCTCTGTTTAAAGACACATTCCAAATATGGGTCAACGGACCCAAAATAATAAAAATAAAAGAAATGGAAACAAAGGAAATAAACAGGAAGGACTCTTACCGAAAAGGTTATCCCTGTTTTTCTCTCTTCACTTCAGCTGCCAGTCCACCTGAGTAAATCCAGCATTTTCTCTTTTTATTTCAGATTTCCAGCACCTTGGGCAGGATTCTCCCCTACCCGGCGGGGCGGGCAACTCTGGCAGGAGGGAGTGGCGTGAACCACTCCGGCGTCGGGCCGCACCAAAGATGCAGAATCCTCCGCACCTTCAGGGGCTAGGCCCGCCCCGGATTGGTTTGCGCCCCGCCGGCCGGCGGGAAAGGGGCTTGGCGCCACGCCAACCGGCGCCAAAGGGCCTCCACCGGCCGGCGCATGTTGCCGCATGCGCGGGAGTGCCAGCGTGTGCTGGCATCATCCCCGCGCATGCGCAGAGGGCTTCGTTTCCGCACCGGGAATGGCGGACCGGTACAGCCTCCGGTGCGGAACAATAGAGTGCCCCCACGGCACAGGCCCGCCCGCGGATCGGTGGGACCCGATCGCGGGCCAGGCCACGATGGTGGCACCTCCCGGGGCCAGATCCCCCCGTGCCCCCTCAAGAACCCCGGAGGCCGCCCGCACCAGGTCCCGCCAGTAAGGACCTACTCCAATTTACGCCGGCGGGACGGGCAACAGACGGGCGGGACTTCGGTCCATCATGGGCCGGAGAATTCGGGCAGCCCCGGGGCCCATTGAGTCGCGCTGGACCCCATCATTCTCCGAGGCGGGCGGCGTGACTCACTCCGGGCCGATTTTTGGGGGGCCGGAGAATTTGCAGGACGGCGGGGGCGGGATTCACGCCGACCCCCGGCGATTCTCCGACCCGGCGGGGGGTCGGAGCATCCCGCCCCTTGTTCTTGGATTTTTTTTTTTAATTGGTGCCTCTCTTCGAGGGGGAGTTTTAGCCCATCACAGGCCCCATGCGTTAGCTTCTGCCTTGGAGATAAAGAGTCCTCCGCACCTGTTCCACCTTCTAGATTTTAATTTTGAAACAAAGGGAAACATTTGCTCTGTTGGTTTGTTCAAAACTGATTTATAACCTTACATTTATGGTCGTTGTGGCTCAGTTGGAAACTCTCTGAGTCACAAGGTTCCAAGTTCAATTCCCATTCCAGGACTGAAGAACGGCAGTCTGGATTTACACTCCCGTGCAGTGCTGCACCACCGAAGGTGCCATATTTCTCATGAGATATTAAACTGAGACCTTAGGGCAGGTGTAAAAGATTCTATGGCCCTTATTCTAAGAGAAGGGGGTTGTGTCCTGGCCAATATTTATCCCTCAATTGACATCACAAAAACAGATAATCTGGTCATTGTGTTTTGGGCCAAGGTTTAGAGAACCCCAAAGTGTATCATGGAGTTCACCTGACCCACAACTTTTACTAGATTGTGGTATGGGGAGCACACGGCCCACTCTACAGGTGTGGTACAGCAGAAATGGAAACTTTTTTTTTCATAGAATTTACAGTGCAGAAGGAGACCATTCAGCCCATCGAGTCTGCACCAGCTCTTGGAAAGAGCACCCTAACCAAGGTCAACACCTCCACCCTATCCCCATAACCCAGAAACCCCACCCAACACTAAGGACAATTTTGGACACTAAGGTCAATTTATCAAGGCCAATCCACCTAACCTGCACATCTTTGGACTGTAGGAGGAAACCGGAGCACCCGGAGGAAACCCACGCACACACGGGGAGGATGTGCAGACTCCGCACAGACAGTGACCCAAGCCGGAATCGAACCTGGGACCCTGGAGCTGTGAAGCAATTTTGCTATCCACAATGCTACCGTGCTGCCCTGCCCTGCTGTTTTTAACAGCAAAACAATCTTTATTCTATGAACTCAAGTTAACCTTTATAAAACATACAGTGAACATCTTAGCAACCATTAATTCAAATACAACCCCCAAAGACTACAACATTAAGTAATCCTTTAAGCTTTCCTTTTAACATCCATACGACTTAAAACACCTTGTACCAGAAGCACATCAGGTTAAAATAATTACTAGTATTAGTTTTAAATCACCAGGATCGATTTACAGTCTTTATATTACAGAGAGAGATTCATACACCTTCTGGCTGTGACTGCAGCTATCCAGCTCTGAAAACGAAACTAAAACACACCCTGCAGCCTGCTCAAAAACGAAAGTAAAATGCTGACAGACAGCCCAACTCCACCCACTTTCTGACATCGCTGCAGTAGTAAACACCTATTTCTAAAAGATACTCTCACTACAGATATTTATATACACACCCATTTATAAATACCCATTTCTTAAAGGTACTTTCACATGACAATTGCCACATTGCTGTTTCTGGGAGCTTCCTGTGAGCAAATTGGCTACTGCGTTTCCCACACTGCAACAGTGACTATACTTCAAAAGGTACTTAATTGACTGTAACATGCTTTGAGATATCTAGTGGCTGTGAAAGGCCCTATATAAATGCAAGACTTTCTTTCTATTTCCCTGATTGATCAGGGTAAAGTCAGCCATCAAAGCTGATTCAGATAAACATTTCTCTGCAAGTATCCAATTTGTTAATCACGGTTTTATTTTTGTTGCAGCGGAATTATCAGTTGCCACGTGTGTCTGATGTGCACGAGTGGAGGTTTTTAGTCCTCTGCCAGGCAGGAGTGATATGATATGGCACACCAACCGTTAAGTGCGGGGTTCTGTGTGAAATGACTTTAAACTGCAGCAAGCCGGGACGAACAAACTTTGAATGAAAAGATTTTAGGATCTTCGTCCTGTTCTTGGGAGAATGGAAATTAGCCTGTTTAGTTTCCATGGTAATACCTTGATAAATTATCAAAACTAATCTCTTAGACCCCAGCCAATTGAATTGATCCACTTCTTTGCAGCTTTACACACTCGTAAGTAACAGAAAGGGGGCAATCCGATTAACATTCACCAGATTTACCCACTTGCCTTGAGGTTGACAAATATTTTTAACACCATCAGCACCACTGCATTAACTCTTGAGTAGTCGAGGGTGGTTTCAGAATTGATAATAATAATCTCCATTGTCACAAGTAGGCTTGCAATAACACTGCAATGAAGTTACTGTGAAAAGCCCCTAGTCGCCACATTCCGGCGCCTGTTCGGGTACACAGAGGGAGAATTCAGAATGTCCAATTCACCTAACAGCACGTCTTTCGGGACTTATCATAGAATCATAGAATTTACATTGCAGAAGGAGCAATGCAGCCCATCGAGTCTGACTTGTGGGAGGAAACCGGAGCACTAGGGGCAGCACAGTAGCATTGTGGATAGCACAATTGCTTCACAGCTCCAGGGTCCCAGGTCCGATTCCGGCTTGGGTCACTGTCTGTGTGGAGTCTGCACATCCTTCACGTGTGTGCGTGGGTTTCCTCCGGGTGCTCCGGTTTCCTCCCACAGTCCAAAGATGTGCAGGTTAGGTGAATTGGCCATGATAAATTGCCCTTAGTGTCCAAAATTGCCCTTAGTGTTGGGTGGAGTTACTGGGTTATGGGGATAGGGTGGAGGTGTGGACCTTGGGTAGGGTCCTCTTTCCAAGAGCCGGTGCAGACTCGATGGGCCGAATGGCCTCCTTCTGCACTGTAAATTCTATGATAATCACCCGGAGGAAACCCACGCAGACACAGGGAGAACGCACAGACAGGGGCCCAAACAAGAATCAAACCCGGGACCCTGGCACTGTGAAGCAGCAGTGCTAACCACTGTGCTACCGTGCCGTCCACCCAACTTGGGTGCAATGCAACATTGATACAATTAGTTTTGCCCAAATGTTATTTTTTTCAATTGGCCGGGGGGGGGGGGGGGGGGGGGGGGGGGGACACCACAGCCTAAGACCCTCCTGCCAAAACAAAGCGAGGAGCTATAACCCACACAAAAACCCCTGGGTTAGATGTGTGACATGAAATGTAGGTTGCAAATATAAATTGTACATATATTATAACTATAAACTAAACTATAATGAATTGTCAGTGTAGTGAGGCACCTGATAGACTACTTTGAAATAAAATTGAACCTTTGTGCACTTTATGTCATGTCAAATTTGAACTGTTGCATAACGCGCTGTTAGAAAATGTACGAACAAGACGTAATTTTGCAATAAACGGAAAATGAAAAGAGAAAATGCTGGGAAATATTCAGCAGGTCTGCTTGACAGCAGCTGCAGAGGGGGAACTGCTCTGAGATAAGTCCTTGAACCTGGAACGTTAACTCTGTGTCTCTCTCCACAGATCCTTGCTGGCCTGCTGAGCATTTCCAACCCTTCCTGTTCGTATTCCTGATTCAGGGGAATGACCCACAAAGACAGATGATAAAAAAAACAAAAGGTTGCAAGGCGGGGGAATATGGGGGGAAAGGTGCTTAAGAGAAAAAAGCAATTAGACAAAAATAATGGAGGCTGAAATTTGTGAGAACAGAGTGCAAAATGTAGAAGTGGTAATAGTCGGAGACCGTAGATGAGAGAGAGACATTCCATCTGCTCTCATAACTCCTATAGAATCATAGAATTTACAGTGCAGAAGGAGCCAGTTCGGCCAATCGAGTCTGCACAGGCCCTTGGAAAGAGCGCCCTACTTAAGCCCCACACCTCCACCCTATCCCCGTAACCCAGTAACCCCACCTAAGCTTTTTGGACACTAAGGCCAATTTAGTATGGCCAATCCACCTAACTTGCACATCTTTGGACTGTAGGAGGAAAACAGAGCACCCGGAGGAAATCCACGCAGAGTCGGTGGAGAGCGTGCAGACTCCACACAGACAGTGACCCAAGACGAGAATCGAACCCAGGTCCCTGACGCTGTGCAAAAACAGTGCTAACCACTGTGCTCGGTGCTAACCACTGTACACATCTTGGTTTTGGATTTGGATTTGTTTATTGTCACGTTGTACCGAGATGCAGTGAAAAGTATTTTTCTGCGAGCAGCTCAAACTATCATTGAGTACATGAAAAGAAAAGAAAAGAAAAGGAAAACACATAATAGGGCAACACAAGGTAAAAGATTAGAACGATTATAAGAGATGTAAAAAGAGGATCTATTTGGGAGAGCTCGCAGAGAGTCGCCACCCTCCGGCGCCATCTTGGAACCAAAGTTTCCAAAATTAGCTGAACAAACAATAGTGAAATAGGAGAACATTTAATCAGAACCCTTAAGGTGGAAAGGCTGTCTGCTTCGGTACTTTTGGTGAAAGTGTAAATATAAGAATGTTGTACCTCATATAAATTCCCTTGCTGAAATCAGCAAAACAACAGGTACGCAGCTTTTCACTGTGAAGTAATCAAATGAAGAAGTAGTCAAATGGAGAACTATTTTACTTCAAGTCCGATTTGACATTAATGAGTTTAATAAATTGGAACGTGACTCGCCACAGCAGCTACAAACCAAACAAAGCTCACAGGGTTACTTTCCAGAAGTTTATCTGTCTGTTACTCTCGGATAGTACATTAGCCATGTCAAGCTGAGCAATTACATTGCACCATGTGTATCACTGTTACCAATTGATTGTTAGTTTGCTTCGGTGGTGAAATCCGTGCCTATGTATAACAAGGTTGTGGATTCAAGCTCAACTCTCAGATTTGAGAATATAGTGGAGCACTGTCCTGCACAGGAAACCATCTCTAAAGACATTTTTCATGCTTAAATTAGTACTTTTTTTTGCCTAGTATCACCAGTATGTTCACACAAACCTAACGCTACAGCTGTCTAAGTATGAAAACAACCTTTGGCCAAAGCGCTTGAGCTGTGGAGTCGAATGCCATTTTAAGTAGCATTGTTCTGCAGCGGGAGGATTTGATGTGAAAGCAATTCTTGTAGGTTCATTATTTACAGCCCGAACCCAGATTGGAATTCCCCGTTTGAGAACCACAGACTTGAACTCTCATCCTAATCTTGTGCCCAGTTGGGTTTTGGGGAATCTAGGAGTAACATTGATGCTGGTGACGTCGTTTACATTATTGCCCAGAGATGGTGTCACTGTTGCTCTCTGTGGTGCCCAGACCAACACGCACACATACTCCCTGCGTCCATCCGCCCTCCCACTGCGAATGTGGGGGAGGTAAGTTGCGAAGCAATCATCAGCTTGCAAACCACTGAGTTGTTCTCAGGGCTGGAATCTGCCACTTACCTCCAGGGTGGAATAGCTTGACAATGACACAGTTATAGAACGCAGAATCTGGGAGGCGGCACAAAACTCCGGCCCACTGGCAGCCATTCCTTACCCAATTGTCATTTTTCAGTGGCGGGGAGAAGGCTGTTCCTGCACCTGTCCCCATCCCAACAGCAAAGAGGGTGTATCCAGCAGAGTTCCCAAGCAACTCTGGGAATTTTGTCCAATGTGCGGTGCAGTGGCACAGCGGTTAGCACTGCTGCCTCACGGCACCAAGTACCCAGGTTCAGTTCCAACCTTGGGCGACCGTGTGGAGTTTGCATATTCTCCCTGTGTCTGCGTAGGTTTCCTCCGTTTCCCTGGTTTCCTCAGAAAATGGTTGGGATCTGGAATTCTCTGCCTGAAAGGGCGGTGGAAGCAACTTCGATAATAACTTTCAAAAGGGGATGCGATACCTGGAGGGGAAAAGATTGCAGGGCCTTGGGGGATAGAGCAAAAGAATGGGACTAATGGATTGTTTGTTCAAACAGCACGATGGACCGAGTGACCTCCTTCTTTGCTGGAATGTTCTACGGTTTGACCATTGGGGAGGTTACACTCAAACCCAATCCCAAGACTCACAAACTGGCAGCGGTCACAAAATAAGGAATAGGAGCACAAACGTTGACTGATTTTCCACTCCTGAATAGCTCCTAGCTATTCTCAATTGTAGTATTCCTAATGCTATTCCGGCTCAAATCAGATCAGCATTTGCCAGCGACAGAACTGAAAATGTAGACGAGAAGTGAGCCACTTTTGTGCGTCAACCCTCTGACTTTATAGTTTAGCTTAAAAACCTCAATGACCAGTAGGAAGACCTGGATGGTAACAAGGGCCAGGCACGGGTGTGTTTTTAAATGTGCTTTGTGTTGCTTAAAAAGATTCTGACCTTTATGTTGCAATACTAACCACAGATATTTCATATAAACTTCTTATAATCGACGATGAATCACGTTACAAGCATAATGGGCTCAAACGTGCAGTGAAAGAGGAATAAATGACCTCAAGCAAATAATATTCATGAGGTGGAAGTTTCGCTAGTATACACAGTGAAGGAATGGACTCGGTCCACAGGAGTGATGTTACTTCTCACATTGATAATATTTTCTGGCTGAACAATGGGTTTTCATCACAGCTTCACCCAGTACTTAGTGTAATACCAAAAGAGGCTGGGCTTCCGAAATGGGATTGACTGGAATAAACTTAGAAAATGCCGGGAATGTTCAGGAAGGCAGGCAGCTTGTGTGGGGGAGGCAAATTTGTTTTTTTATGTTTCACGTCTGATGACACTTTGCGTCTGGCGTATGGTCCGTGACCCGAAACATTTAACCTCACCTTCCTCTTTCCCCAAAGGCTGAACATTTCGACAAAACAAACTTGTACTTATTTGGCGCTTTTAACATAATAAAACATCTTAAGGTTAGGCGACATGGTGGCGGCCCAGTGGTTAGCACTGCTGCCTCACTGTGCCGAGGACCCGGGGTTCGATCCCGGCCATGGGTCACTGTCCGTGTGGAGTTTGCACATTCTCTCCGTGTCTGCGTGGGTCTCACCCCCACAACCCAAAGATGTGCAGGGTAGGTGGATTGGCCACGCTAAATTGCCCCTTAATTAGAATTAAAAAAAAAAAAACATCCTAATGTGCTTCCCATGAACACTATAAAACAAGATTTGAAACCAAGGCACTTAAAGCGACATTAGTGCAGGTAACCATAACAATGCTCAAAGCCTTGAAGGAGAAAAGAGAGGTAGAGAGGTGGATAGGTTTGGGAAGGGAATTCAAGAACTTGCAGCCTTAGAAGCGGAAGGTGGTACAGGGATCAAGAGAGAGGTTGCTGGGGTAGAGCTGGGTGTTATTTACAGCATTCTCCATTCTTATTCCCAATGTGCAGCAGCTGCAGTATTTTGTGGTTGGGGATCAGCAAGGCAATTAGCATAAACATGGTGCTCACTGTCTACTTCACCACTTTCCAACTGAGTCCAGACTGTAACTCACAATCCATCACAAACTACAAGAAAGACAACTTGGGGTGGATTCTCCGTTTGGGAGACTAAGGTCCCACGCTGGCGTGAAAACGGTGGTGGGGGGGGGAGCTAGCAGGCACGCAGTGTCGAGCTCCCAGCTCTAGCTGCCGGTACGGCCCGGAGCATTGCCGGGTCCGTGGCCGCGCACGACGGTGGCCTGCAGCAACCGTGCTGTGCTTCATGGCGGACTCAGCCCGGGGACCCAGACCGCAAAGATAGTACCCATTTTTGGCCACCTGAGCACCCCGGATCACCCCACCACAGTGCTCCCAGTCCCGATTGAAGCCCCCTCCCCGCCCCCGGATCGGCCCTCCCCCAACTGTGCTGGCGCCGGACTGAGTCCGCAGCCGCCACGCTGAGTTCCCGACGGGTGAGACCACGCTGTCGGGAACTCAGCCAGTCGGGGACGGAGCATCGCGGGGCAGGCCTCAGGCAATGGCCTGAGGTCCTGGACGCAGCGTGTGGGGTACTCCTAGAGTATGACGCTTTTCAGGGGGCGGAGTATCGTGAAAGCGGCACCGCCCCCGATTTTGGCATCATCGGGGATTCTCCACCACCTTGCCGAACACACTTTTGGAGTCGGGGATCGGATAATCCAGCCCAAGCATTTTAAGTGGAAAGAGCAGTGCATAAAACACTCAATATCTCCAAATTCTTATTTTGCCAAATGCTCAAACGAGAAGCCTAGAAAAGGAGGTTTCATAAAACAGGTGAGCAGGTAAGTAGTTAAAAATGCATTCTGATACAGTCGCTGAACAACCCCCATAACATCGCTCAGAAAGCCATTATTCACCTATGTCTGCTACATCAACCGCATGGCAGATTCTGCAACACTATTTGTACATTTTGATTTAAGCTCAAGGCATTTACATGGCTGGGGTGGTCCAGTATGTATCACAACTGTGCACACAACTCTCTTTACAAACCAAAAGAACAGCCTTTGGCAAGACCTTTTTAACCAAACCATGGAATAGCCATTTCATTAAGTTGGCAGGTCATTGAAATACTGAGGAGGGAAGGCGAAGAGAATAGCTTCAGTTGCACACTGTTTTAGAAAATATACTTAAAAATCAAACAATGCAAAGGGCAGCACGTTGGCACAGTGGATAGCATTGCTGCCTCACGGCGCTGAGGTCCCAGGTTCGATCCTGACTCTGGGTTACTGTCCGTGTGGAATTTGCATGGGTTTCGCCCCCACAACCCAAAGATGTGCAGGGTAGACGGATTGGCCACGCTAAATTGCCCCTTAATTGGAAAAAATGAATTGGGTACGCTAAATTTATTTTAAAAAATCAAAGTGCAGAACATCACCAAGTTTGCAATGGTGGAAAAGGGAGGACAAGGTGAGTGAGAAAGTATCGATTAGATGCTATGCCATGGGTCGCTTGCCAATGATGCAGCAACACTGTCTGAGCTGGATTGAATTACCACGATTTGCCACGTTTTAAGACCCGACTTCAGTGTAGTCAGCAGATAGATCATCTCTTTAAAATGGCATGCTCCGGATAGACTATCAGGAATTTCAATTCAGCGACACAGCCACAGGATGTCGGGAGACCAGAAGGAGGTTTCTAAATAGATACCCTGCTCCTTCCCTCATTGGGCTGATGCCAGTAGGTCATAGCGCCCACACCACCCAGCACAGAAGCTACCCAACCAAGCTCAGCTTCTTCTTACCCAACTCTACATTTCCCAGTCAGGGCCAGAGGCTGAGATTCTAGCACAGGGCCACTCTGGCTAATTATATTGCCTTGTCTACTGCCCATCAGAAGTACTGACAAGGAACTAAACCTCTTATTCCGTTTAATTCATTTAACCTACTAACCCACCCAGAGTGATCGGGGCCTCAATGGGGAACTCCCCAATGATACCCTACTTAGTCCCATTTCCTGCACCTCTAACTCCTCACAGCGAGCATCGTGGACAGGATAATATAGGGCCAGTGGTTGGGGGGCCCAACCGACCCCAGGCCTCGAAGACCAGATACACTGTGCTCCATCTAACCTGATGTACCCAACCTCCAGATCGAGGTTACGAAAGCATGTCAGCCAATTTTCAAACTCAATCAGGAACTCGCGTCCCACATTTCACCAGGGACCAGGCTCCCTCACTCCTTGTCGGGCCTCAACCTCCCAAACCTGTCGTGATAGACAACACACCATGCAGCAGGATCTCAACGAATCGAAGGTGGGACCTCACCAGTGCTCCATTGACTGCAAGGATTATGTCCTGCGCCTCCACCATTCTCCCGAGGATACCTCGCAGTTCCTCAGCATAAGCTCCAAAGACCTGCACCAGGAGCCGAGATCTTCACCTGGCCCAACATTCTCAATGGTGGCCACCATCCCGAGGCACACAGCACGGTCGGGGGGGGGGGGGGGGGGGGGGGGCTTGCTCGGCAGCAACACGCCACTGCAAGCTGAGCCCCAGCCCAGCCCAACTCCAACCGCCACGGTCAAACGCGATTCTCTACGATTGAACTCAGCTCCTCATCGTAAGACTCCAATCAGGATCATCCGGGGACATACCAGAAGACATATATACCCCTTCCCCCCAAAAAAGACAATAATGAAATGTGCTCTAGGATAAAATAAAGGAATAAAAGACGAGCCGAGCCAGAGCTCTGAAAACGCAACCGTTCCCGCGCTGACATCACATGACCTCCCCCGCCCCGCAGTCTGTTTGGGGAAACTTGTTCAATAACCACACAAGATTCCAAACCAGGCTGGGGGGTAGGCAGGCCTCGGTCTGGCATTAGCAATCTTTTTTTTATTCGTGTCCAAGTAGGCTTACACTAACACTGCAATGAAGTTACTGTGAAAAGCCCCTAGTCACCACATTCCGACGCCTGTTCGGGTACACAGAGGGAGAATTCAGAATGTCCAATTCACCCAACAGCATACCTTTCGGGACTTGTGGGAGGAAACCGGGGCACCCGGAGGAAACCCACGCAGACACGAGGAGAACGTGTAGACTCCGCGCAGACAGTGACCCAAGCCGGGAATCGAACCTGGGACCCTGGTGCTGTGAAACAACAGTGCTAACCACTGTGGTACCAATAACCACACAGCAAGATCCCAAACCAGTCAGGTGGGTAGGGAGCCTTAGGTCAGTCATTAACAACACTTTCTTTGCAACCCAAGCCCACCGCCAAAGAAACACGAACTTTGCCCAGTGACAATTTCAGGAACATTAGTGTCTCCAGACTCAGAATATATTTGTGGACACTGGTCACTGCAGAAAGGTATCCCCCTTGCCTCAAAGATCCCCTTCCCTCAATCTGGCCAAATGAGTCCAACCAGACATGAAACTTGTCCAAAAACCCTCCCTCCTGATAACCACAGCTCAACTTCCTGACATGTCCTGACTTGCCCTTAGAGCTTGTCGAGAGAGAGAGGGAGAGAGCCTCTGCGTCCTTTGAAAAGCTGGAAACCGCGAGATCATCGAGCCATAAATATTGAGAGGGGGAAGAATGTTTTAACCTCACGGCCACGCAATTTCTGATTCATTTGTGGGTTTCAAAACAAAACTGCGCAGCTACCTAACCTGGGTGGGGGGGCGGGTGAAAAGAAGCATCGATCAGCCGCAGACATCAAGACCCATTAGATTGTGTGTTCTTTTAAAAAAAAAAACCCCAAAATTGATGTGAACGCGTTCCGGCTCGTCTCAATATTCAGACTGTAACCACTGTGTTAGCACAGCATCCGGAGCAGGGAGCTAGCAGAAAGGTAACTTTCCTGGGGAGGGCAGTTGGGTTGATGGTGGAGTAAGATTTTCTAAAATCTGAATACATTCAGTTCAAATCGGGCAATTCAATATGGTCAGAAATTAATTGATTTTAATTAATTGATTTTTCCAACAGAGAAATGAATTGCATTTGACATTTTGTTGACAAAGTGTCAAAACCCACCTGTCTATCTACATATATAGAGCAAATTTAATTTAGCATGAAGTTGACGTTTAATCTCCAATCGTTTCTGGTGGTGGCGGGGGTATTGTAGCGAGAGACAGAGTGTGCATTGTGTGTGGAATACATTGTACTTTGTAATGTAACTTTACTGCAAAGAGGGGTGCAATTGAGGAGGAGTTCCTGCTGGCAAGTGTCGTACTGCGAAATGTGTCTCCTTGAGTTGTCCGTGGCACAGCAGAGGCTGGGACACATTGGAGGGAGCAGGCACTCTACATGCTGCGAAGTTGCTGTTCTGCTCCATTCCAGCCTGCCTGCCTCTGTGTCCCACACACTGGGGTCGATTTCATCCCTGCGGCGGACGCGATCATCACCTAATGGGTGCAGTTTAAGCAAAATCAAAGACCTTGGTAAGTTTGCATTTTAAATACTCTTCCTGGTCTGCGGTGGTTGTGTGTGTGTGTGTGTGTAGGGGGGGGGGGGGGGCAATGGGAACTTTGTTAAAGGTAAAGTCCTCTTTCCTGGTGCTGTGTGTCTGAACATTGGTCACTCTCTTATGTCTGGCAAAATGCTACCTTGCTGCATTCGCTCCCCCCCCCTGCTCTAGTGCAGCATTTAATGCCCTTGTCCCTATTTATGTTTTAACTGCAAAGCTGATCTGCCCTCCAGTGGCGGTGGTGGTTGCAGCTGATTTATTTTCTCTCGGCCCAAAGGAAAAAAAAAGCAACCCCCCCCCCCCCCCCCCCCCCTCGTACCCAGAAGAAGGACTCCAGGCTCCCTCTGCTGGTCCTCCCCTTTAAGAGAGGCTGCTTGATATTGTGCAGCTTCCAGTCACTGCAGCCACTGGACCTGCTCGCACTGGCGTGGAGGAGGAAAGTTAGCAGAACATCGCTGCTGGTTCCTGCACAGCCAACATTCAAGCCTGATCTTCCCCGCAAGGAGAAGGCGACCCAGGGGCTAATGTGTAAGTATCGCTGCTTTGCAGGAAATCTCTTAAATTAAAAAAAGAGTGCTTTATTACAAATGACCTTCAAACGATTGCACTGCCTGAAAGCGATTCTTGACACATCGCATTGCATGTATGCTGATGTCATTGGAAGGCAGACCTTTTTATCTTTCATCTTTAATTCTAATACTTCGTGTTGGATTTGTTCTTGCCCCTGGAGTCAATCCTGCAATATCCAACTGCTATATTCTACTGCATGCAGCATCTGAAAGATCCTCCATTTGTTCCATGTACAACTTTGCAGCATTGCAGCTCTCTTCATTCATTTATCTCAGAGAAAGTTTTTTTCATCCTTCTTCCCTTTTCCCTGAACTTGTACTCTTAAAAGCGCCTCTCCTTGTTTTGGGTGTTAAAGATGGAAAGTTTGGTACATAATCCACTTTCTGCTTTGAGGTTTGTGTCGTAGAATCCCTACCGTGCAGAAGGAGGCCATTCGGCCCGTTGAGTCTGCACCGACCCTCTGAAAGAGCACCCTGCCTAGGCTCGATCCCCTGCCCTATCCCCGTAACCTCAGCTAACTTCTGGACACAAAGGGGCAATTTATCGTGGCCAATCCAGCTAACCTGCACATCTTTGGACTGGGTGTGGCGTGTGTTCTACTTGACGGTTGAGGTCAGGATCAGAATGGGGATTCACATCTGATGCCCTCACTGTTGTCAACTGGACCTTCTGGATAAACGCAGTTTCAGATACAGTGACACCTCAAGTATTGATTCTAAAATGGATCTCCACATTGGGGCTGCTCCATTTGCATTTTGAGCGAAGGTTTAAAAAAAAATTGTCACTGACCAAAGACTCTCTAATATCGGCACATAATTTAAAAGAAAGGGGCGTCAAGGTCGCACAGTGGTTAGCACTGCTGCCTCACAGCGCTGAGGACCCGGGTTCGATCATGGCCCCGGGCCACTGACCATGTTGAGTTTTCACATTCTCCCCGTGTCTGCGTGGGTCTCACCCCCACGACCCAAAGATGTGCTAGGGTAGGTGGATTGGCCACGCTAAATTGTCCTTCAATTGGAAAAAAAAAATTGGGTACTCTAAATTTATTTTTAAAAATAATTTAAAAGAAAAATCTGCTTTAAAACCTTTCAATTGGTGCAGAGTTGAACTCTTGTTTAAATTGTGCAAATAAAGTGCTGCTCCACCAGATTCCATTCTCCAGCGTGTGTGTGCAGGACTATGTGTGTGCACATATGTGTGTGTATATATGGTTGCACTGATATAGAGGCGTCTTGCCCCTTTAAGAAGGCTGGGTTGGTATTGTCGCACCCCAGGTCACTGCAGACAATGGACCCATTCGTTAGAAGCATGTGCGCCTGCTGTGGAGTTGGATGCGTTTTTGCATGTTGCTCCACCCTGCTGAAACCTAACCACATAATTCAGGGCCCAGCACTCACAGCTGGTTTTGGAGCATACGTCACTTGGTCAGCTCCACGTTATGTTCTGGCGCTTTTCAAACACATGTGCTTACAGATGTTGCATCAGTTATATGCAGTTGAAAAACAAAGATATTTCCAGTGGAGAATATGGGAGGAGAAAATTTGCAGTGAAGATTAAGTAGGGGTGTCGGTCGCCAGTTTACACTGAGTATCAGTGCCAATGGTCAGCTGTGCTCTGGGAAGGACTTACTCCAGTGGCGATGAAAGGGAGGGCTCGTTGCTATTTAATAAATGCCAGAATAGAGGTGTTTTTGCTTAATAATGAACAGGAACTCTCCATCCCACAATTTTAGTTGAGCAGACCCATATCAATTGCTGTCCAGCACCTTCAAAGTATGTTAAATAGGCCTAGGGGCATTTGTATAGTGGAGGACTCCTGATGTTCTGCATCTCCCGTAAGTCTGCAGCACACAGGGTTGTCAGTGCCACCTAGAACCATGGAATTGTGCATCTGGAGGTGTTGACGCTGGAGTGCGGCAGTGCATGGCAGAGACCTTGCCAACCCGCTTTCACATTAGCCAGTATAATTGGGTACATTACGTGGTCTCAAGAGAGGGACAGATTTTAAAAGGTGCACGCGTGAGAAAAAATGATCTGTACTTTTGTTTTACTGTGAAAAGGAGGCGGTGACAAGGCGGGGGGGTGGGGGGGGGGGCGTGCAGATGATTATCTCAACACAAGCCGACCCCTCCCCCTCTCCGGCACAGAAACCCAATGCTGCAGTATGGTAAATCTCACTGGCCAAGGGGCTATTTAAAACAAACCCATCCTCAAACAGAAAAGGCAGCCAGTGTCTTGTGGGTCCCTTTAAAGTTGGCCCTGAGGCAACATTCGGCCTCCAGTGTGCCATTTCCCTGTGCCATGGATCGGGAGAGGGCCGCTGCGGATTTGAGCCCCGTCCTTCTCGAGTCTCAATCTGGAACTACATCGGGCGGCGCTAAGCAGAGATCGTGGTGGCGGTGTTCAGCAGGGGGGTGGGGGAAATCAGTTGGAAGAGCAATTGCGCCTGGGTGATATTCCCACGTCCCTCGTTGACTGTTTCACTCCACTGCTCTCGGTGCAGATGTGTCAGGCCAGCGGGAGGAAGAAAGAGGATGAAAATGACAGGAGAAAGTTTGGAGAAATGACCCGAGGCTGGCCCTCCGCCTCCCCCCCCCCCCCCGCCCTCCCCCTCACAACACCCCCAGGAAAAAAGGTTGAACAAAGGGCATTACAGCATCAGTTTTCCTCATGTTGCCTTGAACCCTTTCGTGATAGGCACCCAAATACATATTTACAGAACGTCAGTGAAAAGAAAATAACTGTTTTGTTAACGCGAAGAATAGCAAAGCAGGGGAATTGAAACACTCGGATCGTATTTTCCAGGCTGTTACGAAAGGAAAGCATGGTGGTGTAGAGGGCAGGTTAGTTCTGCTGCATGGAGATGATGCTTCAGAGCTACCCATCCACAGGCACGTTTGACCTTGCTGAACAAATTCTCCACAATTGATACAGTTTTACATTCTAATGAATGGAAATGGCACCCAGATTCTTAATCTTTATCCGAGCTGAACTCGTAAGTGTAATCAGGCGATTGCAAAAGAATGTGACTTTTAAAAACATTTCTCCTGACCTTCAAACCAAGATCAAAAAAATGAACAGTTCCTGCAGAGTTCCACTTCCTCAATTGAAAAAAAAGTATTCAAATTTTATAAGGGGAAATAGAAGAAAAGGATAACCTTGTGCCTTGGTTTAAAATTGATTTTAAAATCAATGCAGACGTCCTACTTTATGCAATAAGCTGCCTTACTTTGCATTAATGTACTAGCAAATCATTTAATACGGTTGGAACACTGCAGGTGCTCCCGCATGTGGCAGTTTTCATTAGCAGAAGTAGGTCACAAACGTTCGCTGTAGCCACAAGTCACCTTTCGGCCTACAGCAGGTCAACTTCTCCTGTCTGAAACCTTTGATCTCCTGTGGTGTTCTGGCAGACGTAGACTGCGAACAGGCTGGAATACCAATGTCTGGCGACCCGTCTCCGCTGAAGCTGTCTGCTCCCTTCAAGGGCCAGCCGTGCCCGGAAAGGTTTGGTGTGAGACCTTTTTTTTTAGAAGGAGGCATGCGGTGGGGCGGGCGGGGGGGAATGTGTACCCGGTGGGTGATCCAGGTCGGAGATAACTGAAGGGGGTGCTGCCTCCTCAGCAGTTCCGGCAATGTAGTGGGTACCCTTCGGAAAGGCCTGAATTTGAGCGACACCATTCATGTCCGTTGACAGGGTGAGTGCACTGTGTCTATGATATTTAAGCGTGTGCTGTATTTCATCACGCACCCCGGGCCCAGTTTCAACTTGCCGATCGGTGTGTGAAATTCCGGACAATTGAC
This sequence comes from Scyliorhinus torazame, assembly GCF_047496885.1. Lineage (NCBI taxonomy): Eukaryota > Metazoa > Chordata > Chondrichthyes > Carcharhiniformes > Scyliorhinidae > Scyliorhinus > Scyliorhinus torazame. The sequence continues at coordinate 10,319,478 of NC_092722.1, forward strand.
TTAATCCCACCGATCTTCACACCTACTTTATTGGCCAAAATTGAGGGTGAAAAGGAGGCTTTTTTCAGCTGCTTGGTTAAGATGTTGCAGAGTATAAGGATTCCCAGGAAAGCATACTGCAATCCGAAGGGAATGGGGAGGGGGGGGGTGGGGGGGAGAGCAGACGGGTCAGAACACAACTGCATGCTGCATTGACAGTTTTTCTTGAGAAATGCAGCAAAGTCAGTTGGTGGGTTGGGGGGGGGGGGGGGAGAGAGAGAGAGAGTGGTGCGGTGATAGTGGTGACTGACTGCAAAGCAGCATTAGCGTCTGCTGCAGAGAAAACCTATGCACGGCTAGCATTCCCAAAAGCTGGAACCACAATGCAGTACTGGGAAAGGAAAGCAGATACATGAATACGTTTTTTAAAAACGTGCATGCAGCATTTCAATGATGTAAACGGGGCTGCAGTTTTGCAGATGCCTTGATTGGAAATACGTTGAGTGCTGTATAGGACAGTCAGTGCTGAATGTTTAGTTGAATTGTAGCACTCCAGAAGTCAGTTGCCCCCTTTCAACTCTGAATACAAATCCGTTTAAGGGCAATTATTTTGTGCAGTGGAACTGTATCCTCAAAGGCACTGCGTAAATCCTTTTCAAGGAGACCTGAGTCGGTTGCAGGGTCTGCCAAGTCACTTCAGTTCCTTTGCCCGGGTTTGCAGGGGGCAGGATGTTGGGGAACAGGAAAGGGGTGGTTTGTTTTTTGTTCAGTGGAGTAGCCATTCCTTCCGCACACGATGCAGGGAGTACCGGAGTCTCAGATTGCCAAGACGGTTAGGGATGGGCATTGAAGATGCTGGCCTAGCCAGCGACGCCCGCATACCGTGAAAGAATTTAAAAAAAAATATATCAGGAAGTCTTGTTCTCGCGGAATGCACTATGTCGCACTGCACTGATGTACGCAACATTTATCTTGATGCGCCTTAATGTTCCAGTACTGCGAATCAGTCAGGTGGACTTAATGTTTTTTTTAATGTCAGCATGAGCAATTGGACCAACTTACAAAATGGTGTGGTTTTGACGTACAACTGAAGAGAGTTGGGAGTTGCATCATGCCGTGCATTCAAACTTGCCACCTTTCTGTCAGCTAGCCAGCAGTGGCACGACCGTTGATTTTCTTTGCACATTTAACTTCAGCAGGATGCAAAGTCAATCAAAATGAGCTGCGAGGAGTTTTGAGCCGTTACCGTGGCGATCCGGCAGAGTGCGGTACCCTGCTTCACAAATTTGGAAAAGGTCAGTGCGCCATGTTGCATTATGGGTTGGTTGTCTAGTGCTGTGGGAGGCTCCAATCTCCGGAGGCTGGTTTCAGCGGAATTATTGCAATGTGTTATTATTCTGAGGGCAGTTTGACGAGTGAGGCCGAGGGTCTTGAAGCTTGAGTCGCGGCGAAGCCCATCGCTGAATCTCAATTGCCTCAGTTTGGCAAGTGCTTCTCTGGGATTGCTGGTAAATTCCATGTTGGACCAAGATGTTGGGAGAGGAAATATCTCGGTCACAAGGACATCGGAACAAAATAAACAAGATCAGAAGTAGGCCATTCGGCCCTTCGAGCCTGCCCTGCCATGAAAAAAGATGGTGGCTGATCTCCTACCTCAACTCCATCTTCCCACATTATCCCAATGTCCCTCGATTCCCTTCATACTCAAAAATATCTAGATCCCTGTGTTGAATACATTGAATGACTGAGTATCCACATCTCCCTGGGATAGGGAATTCCAATGATTCACAACTCATTGAGTGAAGAAGCATTTTGTTTCAGTGCTAAATAACCACCCCTAATTCAGAGACTGACCACCCTACTCTATACTCTCCAGCTAAGAGAAACGTTTCCTCAGTGCCTATGCTGCCAAGCCACTTGAGAATTTAGTAGCTTTCAATTAGATCAGCTCTCATTTGTCCACACTCCAGGGTGTATAGGCCGCGTCTCCTCAACCTCTCCTCCGGGGGCAATCACCCTGCTCTTGATGCTTTGCTTCTGTACTGAGGGGCATCTTTGGCCAATACGGGGAAGCCTTATCTGATTCGTTCTCCCATTTTCTCAAAGGAAGGGTAAGAGTATTTAGTGCATGCGTGACAAAGTGCTCAACAAAGCTTTCTTAAATTATTTCTGATGTCAGAAATGTGCGTCAGTACAGACCAATCTGACCCCGGAGATAAATTTGGGATAATGTGTGAGGCTGTTGATTAATGCGTTCTATTGTGGACACAATTTGCAAAGTCAACAATTCCGTGTTTTTGCTGGCCTTGTTCTGTTACAAGGGTATTTTGTTACAATTTACAATTTTCTTCTATTCATCCATACAAACTTGCAAATATATATCAAATGTCTGGCTCCAGGTCTGTGAGGGATCAGAGGGAACATGAATAACGTGAGGTCTGCAGGCAGACAGAACAAGATCAGCAGAGAGAGACAGCGGAGGAGCGAGGAACCAATAAAGAGTGAGACAAGACGTACAGACAAAGGTTGGCAGTAAGCGATGTCGGGAGTGGGGGAGGGGGGGGCACAGAAAGGAGAGCAGACGGAGAGAAGAAGAGCGAGATGGTGTGAGGGAGAGAGAGAGCAAAGGAAGAATTTACATTGCGTCTTGCGAGGCCTCAGGCCACCACAAAAGGCTTGACACCCAAAGTACTTTTTTGAAGTTGTAGTCACTTGTAATGCAGCCAATTTGTGCACAGCAAGCACCCGCATACAGCAATGTGATAATGATCATCTGTTACTGCAATGTTGCTTAAGGGATAGACAGTAGCCAGAACACCGGGTATAACCCCTCAGCTTCACAGTAGTACCATGGGACCGTCTATCCATCCCACAGTCTAACAAAAGAACAAAGAAATGTACAGCACAGGAACAGGCCCTTCGGCCCTCCAAGCCCGTGCCGACCATGCTGCCCGACTAAACTACAATCTTCTACACTTCCTGGGTCCGTATCCCTCTAATCCCATCCTATTCATGTATTTGTCAAGATGCCCCTTAAATGTCACTATCGTCCCTGCTTCCACCACCTCCTCCGGTAGCGAGTTCCAGGCACCCACTACCCTCTGCGTAAAAAAACTTGCCTCGTACATCTACTCTAAACCTTGCCCCTCTCACCTTAAACCTATGCCCCCTAGTAATTGACCCCTCTACCTTGGGGAAAAGCCTCTGACTATCCACTCTGTCTATGCCCCTCATAATTTTGTATACCTCTATCAGGTCTCCCCTCAACCTCCTTCGTTCCAGTGAGAACAAACCGAGTTTATTCAACCGCTCCTCATAGCTAATGCCCTCCATACCAGGCAACATTCTGGTAAATCTCTTCTGCACCCTCTCTAAAGCCTCCACATCCTTCTGGTAGTGTGGCGACCAGAATTGAACACTATACTCCAAGTGTGGCCTAACTAAGGTTCTATACAGCTGCAACATGACTTGCCAATTCTTATACTCAATGCCCCGGCCAATGAAGGCAAGCATGCCGTATGCCTTCTTGACTACCTTCTCCACCTGTGTTGCCCCTTTCAATGACCTGTATACCTGTACTCCTAGATCTCTTTGACTTTCAATACTCTTGAGGGTTCTACCATTCACTGTATATTCCCTGCCTGCATTAGACCTTCCAAAATGCATTACACCTGAAAGAGCAGGAGAAGCCGGGAGGGAAAAGTATCCGGAGAGAGGGAGGCTCACATCAAGCTTTACGAGAGAGACACACAGTGGCAGACCTATAGAAGGGACACTTGCAGAGAGACAGGGGAAAGGATATACAGAAATATGAATGATAGGCCGGCAGTAAGACAGGGAGGATGGACAAAAATGTGTCGCTGATTATTTCAGAAAATGATCACATGCTAAACTGTGCCGCAGTCATACATTCGCTTCAACAACTGGGGTCAGACACTGCACAGGAGGAAACTGCCTACATCTGCCGGTTAAATAGTTTACTGTTTACTTCCTGTCACATTACAGACATCTCACCTTAACCCAGCCTCAGAGCCACTGAGTTAATAATTCATAAAGCTCCTTTGCAGTCACACCAGGTTTGTTTCATTTTGATAAGGCAAAATATTCTACCTTATACTGATTCACAATTTTTGCATTGGCTCTAGTATTTCTTCTGGCTTTTCAGCATTCCACAGATCTTTTTTATTCACACTAGGGGTGTGGGCATCACTGGTTAGGCCAGTATTTATTGCCCTCAAGAAGGTGGCGGTGAGCTGCCTTCCACTTGGTGTATGTACACCCACTGTGCTGTTAGAAAGGGAGTTCCGGACTTTGACCCAGCGACAGTGAAGGAACGGCGATATATATATAAAAATGAAAATCGCTTATTGTCACAAGTAGGCTTCAATGAAGTTACGGCGCCTGTTCGGGGAGGCTGTTACGGGAATTGAACCGTGCTGCTGGCCTGCCTTGGTCTGCTTTTTTTAAAAGCCAGCGATTTAGCCCTGTGCTAAACAGCCCAAGTCAGGATGGTGAGTGACTTGGTGGGGAACTTCCAGGTGGTGGTGTTCCCAGGTATTTGCTCCCCTGTCTTTCTAAAGAATAATGGTCAGGGGTTTGGAAGGTGCTGCCTAAGCAGCCTTGGCAGTGCATCTTGTAGATGGTACAGACGGCTGCCACCGTGCGCCAGTGGTGGAGGGAGTAAATGTTTGTCTATGGGTTGCCAATTAAGCGGGCTGCTTTGTCCTGGATGGATGGTGCCAAGGTCTGGAATATTTTCCCACTATGTGCATCCCACCGCAACCTCAGAAATTGCCAGATATGGATTTGTACGGGTCCATCAGTGAAGCGCCTTTGACTGAACCTGAACAACATGTCTTAACCTCAGCTGATGAAGAGGATGCAAACCCTCCCCCAAACTGCACTACTTTTGTGGCACACAAAAACAGAAAATGCTGGACAATCTCAGCAAGTTTGGCAGCATCTGTGGAGAGAGAACGGAGCTAAAGTTTCCAGCCTGGATGGCTCTTCACCAGAGCTGGAGAGAACGGGATATAGGATGAGATTTACACTGTAGTGGCTAGGGAGTCGTGAGAGAAGGGGGAGTGGAGCAGTGGGCTGGATAGAGGGCCAGCGATAGGTGGAAGCTGGGGCAAGACAAAAAGACAAAGGGAACGTAAATGGGGACGGTCACGGCTAAGAGGGCCACCACCAATTCCACTCCCCTCGTCTTTTTATCCACGATATCTCTTGTCAATCTCTCCCCAGCCTCCACCTATGTGCTTTCATTTTGGCACCAATATGACTCTTGCTTTTCTCGATCAGACCATGGGGTGACCAGCCTCAGTGTGACTGACAATTCGTGGGTGGTTTTTTTTCGTATTATATATGGTGCAATGATATTGCAGAATCATTCAGGAAGTCGTTGCGAAATGCTGGCTGTAGTTCTTGCTCTACTGCACCAACAACCTGTTTTGTGTTCGGCTGCGCTGACTCCCAAGTCAGACCAGCTGTAGACGAGCATGTTAAGTCACAAAGTGTCTCTTTGCTGGAGGACACCTTTGACCACAAGCCCATCAGCCAATAGTCTGCACATAATGCCCCAGAGCCCCAATGGGAATGGGAGGCGAGTGCCTTTCCCAACCTGGGGAAGGTACAGGATGAACAAGGCGGACTGAACCACTTTTACTGGCCTCTTTTGAGAAAACCAAGAGCGATTTGCTATTAAATGTAGCTCAACACAAAGATATCCGCTACTTTCTCCACCTCAAGTCTGGGAGTGTTGAAAAACATTTGGAACTTTCAAGACTAGGGCCGCTGGAAATTTAGTTCGGCAGGACTGGAAGATCCGGCCAGTGGGAAGGGCCGGAAAATTCTGCTCAGTGGCCCACTCCGGTTCCTCTGCCCTACTGAAACCTAAAGACATAACCAACTGTGACGGTAGTGGCAAAGTCGTATTGTCGCTGGACTAGTAATCCAGAGACCCAGGGTAATACTCTGGGCACCTGGTTCAAATCCCAACAGGGCAGATGGTGGAATTTGAATTCAATAAAAATCTGGAATTAAAGCCTAATGACGATCATGAAACCATTGTCGATTGTCGTAAAGACCCATCTGGTTCACTAATGTCCTTTAGGGAAGGGGAAGTTTTGAAATCTGCAGCTTGTATTTATACTGTGGCTTATCACATTCTGCTAACAAGCTCAGCAATTATTGGTAAAATGTATTATGTAGTTGAATCTTACAGCGTTTTGGGACTCTGTAAGCTTTTGCTTTTCTTGAATAACTGCAGTTGTGAGGAAACTAAATCTCTGATCCATTCATTTCTGACAACTGGTGGATAGAGAGAATGATACAGGCGGCATTCTGCCTATTGCCCATGCACTAGCTCTTTTGAAAGAACTGTCAAAATAGTCCCACGCCCACATGCTTTCCCAGTATCCCGCCAATGATCCCTTTTTTAGTCTTTGCCCATTTCCTTTTTGAACTTTGCTAGGGAATCTGCTTCCACCAATCTTTGAGGGTCAACATCAAATGCAAAGTTAATGCAATACCCATTCAGTTGATGTTAAAAAAACCTTGCTTTTTATAAAGTGCTAAATCGCTGGCTTTTAAAGCAGACCAAGGCAGGCCAGCAGCACGGTTCAATTCCCGTACCAGCCTCCCCGAACAGGCGACGGAATGTGGTGACTAGGGGCTTTTCACAGTAACTTCATTTGAAGCCTACTTGTGACAATAAGCGATTTTCATTTCATTTCATTTCATAACCACTGGATGTCTTCAAAGTACCTGACCAATGGATTGGATTGGATTTGTTTATTGTCACGTGTACCGAGGTACAGTGAAAAGTATCTGCGTGCAGCTCAAACAGATCATTTAGTACATGAAAATAAAATAAAATACATAATAGGGCAACACAAGGTACACGATGTAAATACCTAGAGGTACTTTTGAAATGTAGGAAATCCAGAAGCTAATTAGTGCATCGCAAGCTCCCGCAAACACAAATATGATCATGTCCGGATAATCTGTTTTTATGACCTTGATTAAAAGACAAATATTGGCCAGGACAAATCTCCTGTTCAGAATGTTCAGCCATGGGATATTTTACATCCGCCCCTCCAACTGTGCAGCACTCCCTCAGCACTACAATGTCAGCGTTCAATGCTATGGGGCTGGTTTAGCACAGTGGGCTAAACAGCTGGCTTGTAATGCAGAATGTTGCCAGCAGGGCGGGTTCAATTCCCGTACCGGCCTTCCCGAACAGGCGCCGGACTGTGGCGACTAGGGTCTTTTCGCAGTAACCTTATTGAAGCCTACTTGTAACAATAAGCTATTATTATGGAGTGGGGTTTGACTGAGGCGAGAGTGTGACCCACTGCCACCACTGTTACATCCAAGTCTAACATTCCAGTATCGAATGGTGAAACTGTTGACTGATCCTTTAAAAGGACATCGTTAAACCTTACAACCTTGTGACAGAATCTGTTTTTTCTCCTCATAATCCGAAAGGCAGGCAGTGATGGACCAGGATGCCCTCATGTTTATTCTTTGCTGTTTTGAGCTCTTTATTCCTTGGCATGACTTCTGGCACACTGCGAAGATTACCGGTGCCTGGGAATCTTCAACCTGGCAGCTTTCCCCCGGTTTGAAGGTATTTTACTTAATAGCAACCTCTTCAAACAATTAAGCGAGCAAGCTGTTTAGCAACGAGAAACACATGGACAAAATTCACAAGTCTGAAGCAATGTTTGAAATCAGGAAATAACTTTGTTCTCCCAAACGCGCATAGCATTTGGAATTGAATTGGAACCAATTCACACCTTTTCAAAGGGTTGTAGCGGTATCGAAGCGGTGCTTGATATACTTGATATACTTTCGGCGATAAGAGCAGAAGGAACGTGATGTTCCTTAAGATGTACAGATGGTGGTGATATAGGGGAGATGTCCATATTAGTCATTATATATGGCCACTGAATGGAATGAGATTGCTGGACCCAATAGGCTGATTTAACTGCAGACTTGGACTTATTGTGCATTTGTCAGCAGATATCCTGTGGCTTTGCTAACATTGCTGGATTAAATTATTTCCGAACAATTATCAACAAAATGTGCCAGGGAAAGTATTACAGGAAGTAAGTATGACATGCAGGAAACATAAAACATCATATATAGAAATACAAGGCATTCAATCGAATTTTGGTTATGTTTTCTGTTCTCTTGCCAAGTGAGGGCAATTTGTTTTTGAAACCGAAACTCTAGTGCCCTAAAGGAACTGATTTGAAGCCGTTACTGAAAGTGACAATGTAGGAAAGCTGGATTAATCGCAGGAGCTATAGCGTCATTAACCCAGCGTACTCAAAATGATTAGCCTTTCTATTGTACCTGTTAATTCAGTGCCCTGAAGCAGTCAGGATCAGTAACTGCTCCATGTCCGTCCCCTCTACACACCAGTTGGAAACACATTGAGGGACACTCAGACAGTCGAGATATACAAAAGAATTAGAATTATTTGTAGATTGCTTGAAAGGATTGGGATATGGCAATTCCCCGTCTTCAGGAAGGTGGCCTCCTGTTTATTCTTTGCTGTTTTGAGCTCCTTATTTCTCACTAACAGCTCTGATGGGGACCAGTGAAAGATTAGTTGGCAGAGCCGATCTCTGCTTTCACGTTGATGCTGTGGCAGCCCTCAATCAATCCAAACTCTTCATTATTCCTTTTCGCTAATCTTGCAAAGTGTAGGTTGTGCAGCAGCTGATTTATGGAATGGGGACATTCGGTAATTAGGTTGTGCTTTTTATCTTTGCCTATTCTTTATTGTCTGAGAGCCTGCCCCCATTACCATTTTCATTACTGGCAGTGCTTGACATCTTTAACTGTGGCTTACTATCAGACAGTACATCTCATGCATGAAGCGCACACAGCTTTGGATGGCGAATATATAGGTGACTCTCACATTTGTAAAGAAAATCACACGTTGCTTTCCAATTCTTTATTTTCTTCCTTGATTTCCTCAGCTGTTTACCCCCTAGGAGAACAAGTGAATTCGCCAGTTAATGCCGATCACCCGAATATCATTAAACACAATTGATATACATGTCACGGACAGAGGTTATGTATTTACTCTTGTCCATTATCAACATTTTTATGTGTGAAGTTGGTATCTGTGTCCCAATTTACACAATTTTCAGCAGCAAGCCTTTGTGAATTTAAAAAATAAAGAAGATTATTCTTGCCCCGGAGGTTTTAATGCAACATCTCGCACGTGCTATCACAAACACAAAGAATAGATACAGGTGAGGGAAAACAATACAACTACAAATTGAAATTATTTCAGCCTCTTTCATAGCAGGCCTGTAGTTTCTTTGCTGAATTGCTCCTGTAGCTGGACTGAGGTCGGGTAAAACGGGATTCTCAATGGGCGTGAGGTTTCATGTGGTTGAATTGCCAGGGGATTGGCTCTCAGGCGAACGTTAGGTGGAGCAGGTTAGGGGGGGGGGGGTTTCCTTCTCCTCAAGGTATCGCCCTTTCACCGTGGCTGCATCGCTTTGCAGTTGGTTTGGTAGCTTTCCAGATTTCTTTTCACACGGAACCTCTCTGAACCAGAACGGCCGCTTTTTAAAAGCAGGAACAAACATGGCTGCTTTAACCATGTAACCTATGCAAGTCCAAAGACTTTTCCCAAAGAAAAACCCATTGATTCACTAATGTCCTAAAGGGAGGGAAATCTGCCATCCTTACCTAGTCTGGTCTACATGTGACTGCAAATCCACAGCAATGTGGTTGACTCTTAACTTCCCTATGAAATGGCCAGCAAGTTACTCAGTTCCAGGACAATAAATGCTGGCACTCATGAAAGAATAATTTTTTTTAAAAAAGGATAGTAGATTAGGCCATGACATATACTTTTTTAAAAATGTGTTCATGGGACATGGGCTGAGCCAGGAGTTATTGCCCATCCCTAATTGCCATTGCAGTGGGTCTGGAGTCACATGTCAGCCAGACCAGGTAAGCATGTCAGATTTCCGTTGTGAACCAGATGGGGTTTTACGACAATTGTTTCATGGCTGTCTTTAGACTTTGTAATTCTAGATTTTTATTGAATTCACATTTCACTATCTGCAGTGGCGGGATTTGAACCCAGGTCTCCAGAGCATTACTCTGGGTATCTAGTTTACTAGTCCAGCGACCACTGCCTACTGTGTTGTGACTTTTCGCATTTTGACTGTTTTAAGGACCATCACAATACAACGCAAGGTTGATGGGATTCTTTATACTCATCTAACACCCATTGGGTTTCGAGGTCTCTATTGTCCATAATGAGGCAGGAAGATGAATTGGCTGGTATCGTATTCCTGGTCGCTTACTGTTCATCCTTAACAAAAGAACTTAGGGCGGCACGTGGCGCAGTGGTTAGCACTGCAGCCGACGGTGATGAGGACACGGGTTTGAATCCCGGCCCCGGGTCACTTTCCGTGTGGAGTTTGCACATTCTCCCCGTGTCTGCGAGGGTTTCACCCCCACAACCCAAAAGGCGTGCCGGTTAGGTGGATTGGCCATGCTATATTGCCCCTTAATTGAAAAAAATAATAATTGGGTACTCCAAACTTATTGAAACAAAACCAAAAGGACTTGTGACTTTCACAAGTGGATGGGAGTGTTCATATTTTAATGGGTCATTTGCTTGGTTTTCGGCCCTGTCACATGGTGTGCCGTCAGCTGTCTTAAAAAACAGTTGTGTCCATTTTTAACGATGCAGCTTTAAGCTTTGTAAAGTCCTTTGTGCCTGTACAGGACATGACATGCAACTTGCAGAGAACATCAGAGTTGAATGTGATTCTGTTACAATTTGGGATCCAGTCACATGCGCGTTCCAGCAGGGTCACTGAATAGCAGTCACAAGCAAGGAGCTTCACCCATTCATTTTCTTAACCGACTGATGGAATGGTGTTTATTCGATGTCCAAACTGCTTCCCAAGGTCACAGCAGCACAGACCTAGGAAACTACCTCGGATTTGCATGGGTTTGTAACATGCCTAATTGTTTGTTTACCTACAGAACCACCATGCATGATTATATCTGTTTTCTTTAGGGCAGCACTGTGGCGCAGTGGGTTAGCCCTGCTGCCTCCGGGCAGCGAGGTCCCAGGTTCCATCTCTGGGTCACTGTCCGTGTGGAGTTTGCACATTCTCCCCGTGTTTGCGTGGGTTTCACCCCCACAACCCAAAGATGTGCAGGTTAGGTGGATTGGCCACGCTAAATTGCCCCTTAATTGGAAAAAATGAATTGGGTACTCTTTTTAAAAAATAAATGTTTTTTTATTAGCTCCTGGGATTATCATAGAATTTACAGTGCAGAAGGAGGCCATTCGGCCCATCGAGTCTGCACCGGCTCTTGGAAAGAACACACTACCCAAGGTCAACACCTCCACCCTATCCCCACACGAAGGGCAATTTTGGACACTAAGGGCAATTTATCATGGCCAATCCACCTAACCTGCACATCTTTGGACTGTGGGAGGAAACCGGAGCACCCGGAGGAAACCCACGCACACACGGGGAGGATGTGCAGACTCCGCACAGACAGTGACCCAAGCCGGAATCGAACCTGGGACCCTGGAGCTGTGAAGCAATTGTGCTATCCACAATGCTACCACGGATGTGGTGGCCAGGCCAGTATTTATTACCCATTACTAATTGCCCTTGAGAAGGTGGCGGTGAGCTGCCTTCCTGAACCGCTGCAGTCTGTGTGGTGTAGGTACACCCACTGTGCTGTTAGGGAATTGCAGGATTTTGATCCAGCGACAGTGAGGGGACGGGGATTGAAATAACAAATCCGGATGGTGTGCGACTTGGGAGGGGAATTTCTAGGTGGCGGCGTTTCCATGTGTCCGCTGCCCTTGTCCTTTAGAAGTTGTCAAAGGAGCCTTGACAAGTTGCTGCAGTGCACTGATGGTGGAGAGAGTCAATGGTTAATGATTGTACTGAGTAAATAGGAAAGCTAATTATCAAGAACACGTTGGGATGCTGGGTCTTTCTTTGGGGGGGGGGGGGGAGAAGGCATTTGCAGATGAAGGAGAAGGATCAAATTAAGCCAGTCAACAGGGCACAATTTGACTGAATTTTTAGTTTTACTGTGAGTATTTTTAATATCTCACACTTTTTGCAGCCAAATGAAAATATCCCAATAATGCCGGGATGAAGTGGAGCTACGTGGAGAGACTGGGTTAACCTCATTAATAATAATCTTTATTTTCACAAGTAGGCTTACATTAACACTGCAATGAAGTTACTGTGAAAATCTCCTAGTCGCCACACTCCAGCACCTGTTCAGGTACACAGAGGGAGAATTCAGAATGTCCAATTCACCTAACAGCACGTCTGTGGGGAGGAAACCGGAGCACCCGGAGGAAACCCACTCAGACATAGGGAGAACGTGCAGACACTGCACAGCCAGTGACCCAGTGGGGAATTGAACCTGGGACCCTGGTGCTGTGAAGCATTAGTGCTGACCACTGTGCTACCGTGCCACCCTTGGAGCAGAGAAGGTTATGGGATTTATATAATAAACTTACTTGGTGTCACAAGTAGGCTTACATTACACTGCAATAAAGTTACAGTGAAAACCCTCTAGTCGCCACACTTCAGCGCCTGTTCTGGTACAATGAGGGAGAATTCAGAATGTTAATAGAAGTCTCCAGAATCATGAAGGATTTTGATAAGAGTGAATACGGTGAGCGTGTTTCCTATGTCGGCGGATTTGATAATGAGAGGTAAAGGAACCAAGGGCAAGGAGATGGGAGAATTTGCCTTTGCGCAGTGAGTTGTTACGACAAGGGATTGGCTGCCTGAAGGTGTGATGGAAGCAGTTCAAGAATAATGTTCGGAAGGAAAGTAGATTTGGAAATAATCCAGGGCTAGGGGAAGGCACGGTGGCGCAGTGGTTAGCACTGTTGACTCACGGCGCTGAGGACCCGGGTTCGATCCCAGCCCCGGGTTACTGCCCGCGTGGGGTTTGCACATTCTCCTCGTGTCTGCGTTTGTCTCAACCCACAACCCATTCACCTGAGGAAGGAGCAGTGCTCCGAAAGCTAGTGATTCGAAACAAACCTGTTGGACTTTAACCTGGAGTTGTCAGACTTCTTTGGCAAGTTATTTAATCTGCTTCGCTGAGGGTTTGTCAGAAGAAGTTTGTAAAATATCATTCTAATGAAAACCAAGACGTAAGATGCGGCTTTGGAGGTTGATGGGTGGGAGTGGGTGGGGAAACATTGTGCAATCTGTTAACACACCAGTGGGAAGCTGATGACTAGGCAGACCACCCCTTCTTGGGTCCAGGGAATCCCCTCCCAAGCTGGTCAGGGTCTTTCAGCTGCAGAGCGCCACTGGGCGAGAATCAAACTCGTACTGAAATCCCGAGACCCTTTGGTCATGAAGGAGAAGTCAGCAGCTCTCTCTGTTGAATTGATCTTTTGCTTTCAAGGGCTGTTCTTTTGCTCAGCCCTTGCCTTCCCTGTGTGGCTCAGCAAACCTGTACGACTGCGGGGCACCGCAAACCTGTACGTCTGTGTGGCACCGCAAATCTGTACGTCTGTGTGGCTCAGCAAACCTGTATGTCTGTGTGGCACAGCAAACCTGTACGTCTGTGTGGCACAGCAAACCTGTATGTCTGTGTGGCTCAGCAAATCTCTACGTCTGCGTGGCTCAGCAAATCTCTACGTCTGCGGGGCACCGCAAACCTGTACGTCTGTGTGGCACAGCAAACCTCTACGTCTGCGTGGCACCGCAAACCTGTACGTCTGTGTGGCACCGCAAACCTGTACGTCTGTGTGGCTCAGCAAACCTGTACGTCTGTGTGGCACAGCAAACCTGTACGTCTGTGTGGCACAGCAAACCTGTACGTCTGTGTGGCACAGCAAACCTGTACGTCTGTGTGGCTCAGCAAACCTGTACGTCTGTGTGGCACAGCAAACCTGTACGTCTGTGTGGCACAGCAAACCTGTACGTCTGTGTGGCTCAGCAAACCTGTACGTCTGCGTGGCTCAGCAAATCTCTACGTCTGCGTGGCTCAGCAAACCTGTACGTCTGTGTGGCACCGCAAACCTGTACGTCTGTGTGGCACAGCAAACCTGTACGTCTGTGTGGCTCAGCAAACCTGTACGTCTGTGTGGCTCAGCAAATCTCTACATCTGCGTGGCACCACAAACCTGTACGTCTGTGTGGCTCAGCAAACCTGTGCGTCTGTGTGGCACAACAAACCTCTACGTCTGTGTGGCTCAGCAAACCTCTACATCTGCGTGGCACCACAAACCTGTACGTCTGTGTGGCTCAGCAAACCTGTACGTCTGCGTGGCTCAGCAAACCTGTACGTCTGCGGGGCACCGCAAACCTCTACGTCTGCGGGGCACCGCAAACCTGTACGTCTGTGTGGCTCAGCAAACCTGTACATCTGTGTGGCACAGCAAACCTGTGCGTCTGTGTGGCTCAGTAAACCTGTACGTCTGCGTGGCTCAGCAAACCTGTACGTCTGCGGGGCACCGCAAACCTCTACGTCTGCGGGGCACCGCAAACCTGTACGTCTGTGTGGCTCAGCAAACCTGTACATCTGTGTGGCACAGCAAACCTGTGCGTCTGTGTGGCTCAGCAAACCTCTACGTCTGCGTGGCTCAGCAAACCTGTACGTCTGTGGGGCACCACAAACCTGTACGTCTGTGTGGCACAGCAAACCTGTACGTCTGTGTGGCACAGCAAACCTGTACGTCTGCGTGGCACCGCAAACCTCTACGTCTGCGGGGCACCACAAACCTGTACGTCTGTGTGGCACAGCAAACCTGTACGTCTGTGTGGCACAGCAAACCTGTACGTCTGTGTGGCACAGCAAACCTGTACGTCTGTGTGGCTCAGCAAACCTCTACGTCTGCGTGGCTCAGCAAACCTGTACGTCTGTGGGGCACCACAAACCTGTACGTCTGTGTGGCACAGCAAACCTGTACGTCTGTGTGGCACAGCAAACCTGTACGTCTGCGTGGCACCGCAAACCTCTACGTCTGCGGGGCACCACAAACCTGTACGTCTGTGTGGCACAGCAAACCTGTACGTCTGTGTGGCACAGCAAACCTGTACGTCTGCGTGGCTCAGCAAACCTGTACGTCTGCGTGGCACAGCAAACCTGTACATCTGTGTGGCACAGCAAACCTGTGCGTCTGTGTGGCTCAGCAAACCTGTACGTCTGCGTGGCTCAGCAAACCTCTACGTCTGTGTGGCACCGCAAACCTGTGCGTCTGTGTGGCTCAGCAAACCTGTACGTCTGCGTGGCACCGCAAACCTCTACGTCTGTGTGGCACCGCAAACCTGTACGTCTGTGTGGCTCAGCAAACCTGTACGTCTGCGTGGCACAGCAAACCTGTACGTCTGCGTGGCACCGCAAACCTGTACGTCTGTGTGGCTCAGCAAACCTGTACGTCTGCGTGGCACAGCAAACCTCTACGCCTGTGTGGCACAGCAAACCTGTACATCTGCGTGGCACAGCAAACCTGTACGTCTGCGTGGCACTGCAAACCTGTACGTCTGCGTGGCACAGCAAACCTGTACATCTGCGTGGCACTGCAAACCTGTACGTCTGCGTGGCACTGCAAACCTGTACGTCTGCGTGGCACAGCAAACCTGTACGCAGAAGCCAAGCTCTGAACGAACTGCAGCACTCGGAGCTGTGCAGTCAATCCTGCAATTGGTTGCATCACTCTGGTGGGGTAGGACGGCAGGACTGCGGTAAAGAAGAACAAGAGACGAGGAAAGCTCAATCCAGTCCTGGGCAGCTCCAGGAATCTTGTCTCTTAGCTCCACAGACACTGATGTATTCGAGATTCTCTGTAAGGAAAACGTCTGTAAGCAATTCATTTGTGAACAGTTTCCTTCATTGCTCAGCATTCTGTTATTGAGTTTTTGAACTGTCAAGAATTGGCTTTTCCTGCTATCACAACAAGCTGTATTTTACAGCCCCCACCTCCAACCTGGAGGGAGGAGGAGGGAGTTGGGGGGGTTTGCAGGTCCACCGCCTCCCCAGCCACAGCTCAAGCTCGAGCTGTTCCCCGTATCACGGCAGGTGGGTGGGTGCCAAAACTGGCAGCCTTCTCGCTATTTACAGATAAATCATTAGCGATCAATAGAGCTTGTTACCAGGCCAATTGACCGTAATAATACACTGTCACTCCATAAAGTGGTTGGTGGGAGGAGGTGGGCGTTTTTTTGAGGAAACTGCTTGAAAGGAGGGAAGGAAAGGGGGTACATCCCTCGGGAGGCACGGTGTGTACATCGGGGGCACTCCCTCCATATCATGATGACCCCACCTTTTGTTTCTCCCCACATACCCACCCCCACCTCACACCCACTAACCCCCCTCCATCCCAACCCCACCCCCACCAGCTCCTCAATCCCTCCCTATCCAATATCCCAAGTTGCCATTCTCCGGGATCCGTATCCTTTTCATCCGAGGACCTCCTTGCAGATTCAACAGTGCTCACTGCTGAGCTCCTTCACTGCTGGGACTGCCGGGGCAGCCGACCAATCAGATTGGCCTCGTATTGCGGGGCAGAAGTCCCACTCTCGACTCGTTTAGCCCACCGGCAGAGGGCTAAGCTGCCAGGTGGGCCAGCTGCCAACCAACTCTGACAACAGGGGGGGTATGTAACATTCCCTCCATGAAATCCAACCCATGGTTATTTGGGAGCTGACATCTTTTGCGGGGGGGGGTGTTCACTGTCAGCGAGACAAGAGGATACCGCTGACAACAATGACCAGAGAATACCCCCCCCCACCCCACACACACACACACCAAGCATGACACTGGACATATCCCTCCCCGGCTTTTACAATCCGGTCGGCTTTCTTCAAGGTTGAACTGATTTCCAACACTTTTCCCACATCCTGTCCTTGCCTCTCATCCCCCCCCCCCCCCCCCCCCCCCCAACTACCCCCCCCCCCAACCCCATGCCCACAAGCCCAAGACAGAGAGATAGAGACCTAGAGCGTGACGGTGAATGACGTGACGTGAGTGTCATTCTTGGGAAGGTCACTCACTCTAGAGCCATTGAATTGGAATGTCGGTCAAGGTTGCAAATGGAGCACAGCAAGTGTGCCATCAATTTTAAGGTGCGAGCAGGGTTCATTGACCAGGCGGCCCGTAGTGCAGGGGAGTTCCAGGATGTTGCCCCAGTGACAGTGAAGGAACGGCCGATATATTTCCAAGTCAGGGTGGTGAGGGACTTGGAGGGGAACCTCCAGGCGGTGGGGTTCCCAGGTATCTGCCGCTCTTGTCCTTCTAGATGGTAGTGGTCGTGGGTTTGGAAGGTTCTGTCTGAGGAACCTTGGGAAGTTACTGCAGTGCATCTTGTAGCTGGTACACACGGCTGCCACTGTTCGGCGGTGGTGGAGGGTTTGAATGTTTGTGGAAGGGGGAGCAATCAAGCGGGGCTGCTTTGTCCTGGATGGTGTGGAGCTTCTTGAGTGTTGTTGGAGCTGCACTCATCCGGGCAAGTGGAGAGTATTCCATCACACTCCTGACTTGTGCCTTATAGATGGTGGACAGGCTTTGGGGGTCAGGAGGTGAGTTACTCATCGTAAGATTCCTAGCCTTGACGTGCTGTGGTACAGTATTAATATGGCTAGTCCAGTTCAGTTTCTGATCAATGGTAACCTCCAGGATATTGATTGTGGGAGATTCAGCGATGGTAATGCCATTGAATGTCAAGGAGAGATGGTTAGATCCTCTCTTGTAGGAGATGGCCATTGCCTGGCACTTGTGTGGCGCGAATGTAACTTGCCACTTGTCAGCCCAAGCCTGGATATTGTCCAGGTCTTGCTGCATTTGGATATGGGCTGCTTCATTATCTGAGGAGTTGTGAATGGCGTTGAACATTGTGTAGTCATCTGCAAACATCCCCACTTCTGACCTTATGATGGAAGGGAGGTCATTGATGCAGCAGACGATGATGGCTGGGCCTCGGACACGACCCTGAGGAACTCCTGCAGCGATGTCCTGGAGCTGAGGTGATTGACCTCCAATCATCACAACCATCTTCCTTTGGTTGTATCACGGTTTAGGAGTTGTTTGAAGTATTCTCTCCTTCGAAGGCGGAGGTTTTCTCTCTCTCTCCGTTCTTACTCTGCGCCAGATTGAGGCCGAGGGTGTTGGGTCCATATACTGCCTTGGTGCCACTGAAGAACCCCAGGTGTCAGGCTTGTCAGTGAGGAGTTGCAGCTCCTTGGCTTTCTTAGTCCACCATTGGTTCTTTATTTCCCTAGTTCTTCTCTGTACCTTCTCCGTGGCTAATTGATGAGCATTGGCAAGGTGAGGAAAGGTCTTCGCGCCTGGCAAGGTGGCATAAACATAACCAGCAAGGCAAAGACACTGTAATATCGGGAATTGTGACGGCCAGTTTTCACCAGCAAGGTTCCAGAAGCACTCAAACCGGCTGCAGAATGCGGAGGATTTGCGTTTATACAGTGCATCAGGATATCCTGGGGGGCGTTACGGCTTTACGGCCAAGAAAGCACCTTTGAAGTACAGTAACTGTTGTATTACAGTAAACACATCAGCCAATTTCACAGAATTTACAGTGCAGAAGGAGGCCATTCGGCCCATCGAGTCTGCACCGGCTCTTGGAAAGAGCACCCTACTTCAACCCACGCCTCCACCCTATCCCCGTAACCCCATCTAACCTTTTTGGACATTAAGGGCAATTATTCATGGCCAATCCACCTAACCTGCACACCTTTGGACTGTGGGAGGAAACCGGGAGCACCCGGAGGAAACCCACGCAGACACGGGGAGAACATGCAGACTCCGCACAGACAGTGCCCCAAGCCGGGAATCAAACCCGGGACCCTGGCGCTGTGAAGCAACTGTGCTACCCACTGTGCTGCCCTACAACACGCCTGTACAAATGTGATAATGACCAGATAATCTTCTTGTGATGGTGGTTAAAGGATAACTATTGGGCACGGCTCTTCTTGAAACCAGTGTCATGGGATCTTTACATTCACCTTACAGGGCAGATGGCAGCTTGCCTGAGCGGTTTCCCTAAATGGCTCCACCTCCAGCAGTGCGTTGCCAACCTGGATTCTGTGTTCAAGCCTTTCGAGTGAGGCATCAACTCTCAATCTTTGGACTCGGGTAAACGTGCTCCCACTGAGCCAAGGCGAAGCACCTAACAAACAGTAAGTACTCTTCAAAAGCGTTGAGCCGATTACCGAATGTTTTGAGGCTTTGTGAGGATGCACAAGCAACTTGACCAATGCAAATTATTTTCCTGCCGCCAAGCGAGTATTGGGGTGGTGTGTGGCGAGACGCCATAACCAAACTGCCCAGTCAGACAGTTGTACCTTCCATATTGCGTCGAGTCCTGGTCATTGAAACACAGCGAGGATTTTTAAATCCTGGAAGCTATTTATTCCTTGGCACAGAAGACTACTTTGAGGAAAGATGAATGAAACCTGGGCTTTCTGTCTTCAAAAAGGATGACTGGGAGGGGATATTATACAGGGATGTAAGTTAATAGTGGAAGGGAAAAGGTAGGTCCAGAAAAAGACCAATTTAGGATTGATGACAGGACATCCTTTGCGCAGAGCGTGTCTGCTACAATGGCGGCATGGTAGCACAGTGGGTAGCACTGCTGCTTCACAGCTCCAGGGTCCCAGGTTCGATTCCCGGCTTGTGTCACTGTCTGTGCGGAGTCTGCATGTTCTCCCTGTGTGTGCGTGGGTTTCCTCCGGGTGCTCCGGTTTCCTCCCACAGTCCAAAGACGTGCTTGTTAGGAGAATTGAACATTCTGAATTCCCCCTCTGTGTAGGCGCCAGAGTGTGGCGACTAGAGGATTTTCACAGTAACTTCATTGCAGTGTTAATGTAAGCCTACTTGTGACAATAATAATGATTATTTCATTTATTTTAAGAGGGAAGAATAGGTCCTCTCTGCATGGATGAACTAAAGAGAGACCGAATTGCTATCCTCATTCGTGGTTACCTTTCATCAACTCTGCGGTTTATTTTCTAATTCATAAATTTGACTTCGGGTGAAGTGACAAATATTTAATTTGGTTTGTATGGTAAAAATGCAAGTTGTTTGTTTAGAATGCCCTATTTAATGAGATGTTTATAATTCAACCTGAGTTAAGCACTTTGCTGTTTTGGGAAACGGTTCCATGATTCCCTGGAGGCACTTGCTTCTCGAAGGGGCTGGTTTAGCTCAGTGGGCTAGACAGCTGGTTCGTAATGCAGAAAGAGGCCAGCAGCGTGGGTTCAATTCCCGGAACAGCTTGCCCGAACAGGCGCCGGAATGTGGCGACGAGGAGCTTTTCACAGTAACTTCACAATTGTGACAATAAAAGGTTTTTATTATTATTACTCTAATCAAATTTTTTCCACGTGGTTTCCGCTGAAATGGCAACGCAACTATTTCCGGGATTTCTGTAGAGATGTTAATTGTATTGTGCCGTTCTGTATCATTCGAGGATTACAAAGTGGCCTAAGTAATCATTAATAATGTATCTGCACCAGACATTTTTTGTGAAGGGTTAAAGGATATGAGGTTAGAAATTCTGAGCAGCAAAGGCAGTATACAAACACTTGACAACTTACCCTGATTACATTTCAAGATGCATCACTTTTTACATAAGCACTAACACAATGGTGGCCAGGCTAAAAAGGTGGAGTGTAACAGGACCCCCCTAGGTACTAATAGTTGGGACAAATGAACCGTATATATTTCACTGAGTGCTTTTGAGATCATCTCTTGTCTCCAGGGCAAAATTATTTTTTGCATGATTGAGATTACATTTTTGAGAAATGAGTGTCGCTAGGAAGGCCTGTGTTTATTGACCCTCTCTCGCTAATCCCCATTCACCTGAGGAAGGAGCAGTGCTCCGAAAGCTAGTGACATCGAAACAAACCTGTTGGACTTTAATCTGGTGTTGTAAGGCTTCTTACTGTGCTAATCCTTGAGGAAGCGATGATGAACCACTATGATGAGCTCCTACTGGACAGGGAGTTTCAGGATTTTTACTCGGTGACCGTGAAGAATTGGCAGGGAATGTCCAATTCAGGGTGTTGTGTGACTAGGAGCGGAACTTGGAGGCGATGGTGTCTCCAAGTGTCTTCTTCCCATGCCCTTCTAGGCGGTAGAAGTAACAGGCCTGATTCATCCATTATCCAAGATCCTGATTGGAGTAAACTAGGTCCCTTGGGTAAATCCAGCAGCGGTACAATGTGTCTCTGAAATCTATTTCAGAAATACCCTTGACAGACACTCGGGCTCCATCTGACACATGATGACATGAATGGGATAACTGAGAGGGGGCAGCCTTGTCCCACTTGTTTTTATCAAGGCAAACAGGCTCACTTGGTCCCTCACTTCAATGGATGTCAGAGCTGGAGTGCATATCTCAGATAAGATCCGAGATTTGTCTTTTAACTCCCGCAGCCTCTGCCTTCTTTTGAGGGATGGACGAGACCCCCCTCCCCACCCCCCAAGGGATAAAACATGTGCCACTAACGTGAGATGGATTCCCCACCCCACGCCCCGCCTCCTACAATATTGACACCAGTCAGTGAAGAGGAGTGAGTAGCTCCCCCTGGCCTCAGCTCGGGCGTATAGCAAGTGGTTGTAGACCCTCCCATAACTAGAATGAGACAGCTGATTATGGGATTGGTGCATTTTCCTGGTCTGTATGATTCAGTTGCGTATGATCCAACACATTCATTGATGAATTCACCTTATCTTTGCTTAAGGTGGACAATATCACCCTTCACCATTGTAGCACCCAATGGGTTGGTGTATTGAACATCCTGACATCAATCCTAAATTAATCTTTTACTAGTCTGAACCTGTGCCTTACATAGAACACAGTAAGAAGTCTTACAACACCAGGTTAAAGTCCAACAGGTTTGTTTCGATGTCACTAGCTTTCGGAGCGCTGCTCCTTCCTCAGGTGAATGAAGAGGTATGTTCCAGAAACATAGATATATAGACAGATTCAAAGATGCCAGACAATGCTTGGAATGCGAGCATTAGCAGGTGATTAAATCTTTACAGATCCAGCGACCATGCAGACGCTGCGACAACGAATGAACGGACATCGCGCGACAATCACCAGGCAGGAATGTTCCCTTCCAGTCAGGGAACACTTCAGCAGTCAAGGGCATTCAGCCTCTGATCTCCGGATAAGCGTTCTCCAAGGCGGCCTTCAGGACACGCGACAACGCAGAATCGCCGAGCAGAAGCTTATAGCCAAGTTCCGCACACATGAGTGCGGCCTCAACCGGGACCTGGGATTCATGTCGCATTACATTCATCCCCCACCATCTGGCCTGCGAAATCCTACCAACTGTCCTGGCTTGACACAATTCACGCCTCTTTAACCTGGGGTTAACCCATCTCAGGATCTATAAAGATTTAATCACCTGCTAATGGTCGCATTCCAAGCATACAGACGGTCAGCCAAGCCGGGAATCGAACCTGGGACCCTGGCGCTGCGAAGCAACAGTGCTAACCACTGTCGTACTCGCGAAATTTAGCTTTCACCATTTTTCTAGACCCCCCTTCACATTACCACTTAGTACCGTACATTCCTTTATAAGATTACCTCTCAGTTGTCCCTTTTGAAGATTACAAAGTCCTGGTTTCTCACACCTCCCCTCACAATGGTCTTTTGTGCTGAGGAAAAAAGCCTCACGTCACTTCTCCGAATTGCCTCTTTGGGTTTCAGTGACCAGAGCCCGAATTTCCCAGGCGTTCCCTCCGGCGGGATGTTCTGGTCCCCCCCTCCCCCTCTCCCGCGAACCCCCACCGCAGGTTTCCTGGCGTAAACGGACATAAAACGGAAAACTGCGGTGTCAGCAGTGGGCCCAGAAAATCCTGCTACCGAATGGCTGGCCACTTCTGCCGCTACGAAACACGCGGGGAGGGGCGGGGGGGGGGGGGGGGGGGGGTGGTGGAAAATCCCACCTCAGGACTAGAGGCAGAGGGCAGGACTCTACGGCCTAACCCGCCCCGAGAACAGAAATTCCCGCCCGAGGTCAGTGGGCCTTTAAATGGTCCGTCAAATTGTCTGTTCCAACGTGGCGATTCCCCAGTATGAATGGCGGAGCAGACGCGATGGGCTGAGTGGCCTAATTCTGCTCCTATGTCTTATGGCGGCGATTCACCAGTATGAAAGGCATGGTCTGACTGGGGCACTATACAGTTTGAAGTATGAGGGCCTCCCTCCAAAAAAAACCCCAAAACTTATATTCGCTTTTGTTTGGCTACAGGGGAAGAATTTCCAGCCTTGTGATCAGGATTGTGGAGACGGGAGCTTGTCTGGACATGCCTCGATCTGTCTCATTCCACATGCACAAGGATCCTTAAATTCAGTAAGAACCCTGCGTGTGGTCTTGATGAGAGCGGAACAAGCAGGATGTGTTCCTTGTGGTTGGGAGGAAAACCAATTGTGCAGCTTCTGTTCAAAGACAAAATCTGCACACCCCAGAGAACTCATCCTAATTGTTTATTCCAGGCTTAATGCGCTGTACGACTTGAGATTTATTAACCATGTTGCAGGAATTCGCAGTTGCCCTACCTTCAGGCATTGTATTGCACACTTTACAAAGAAATTAATCGCGATTTGTTTAACATGTAAAAGTGTTCCTTTCCCCAAGTGTGGTGCATGATTTGCTTTAATACTTCTGATCTGTGAACAAAAAGAATCTACTTTCAGTTTGGTCCGGGTCTTCTCCTGTACGAACACTTGAAAATTGGAATCGGTTCCCATCAACCCCATATACAAAAAGTAAAAAAGCACGACCTTTCAGCTCATTGAACCCTTTCCACTGAATATTCTAACTCCCTCTGATACCCTAACCCGGTCCTCTATTACATAATTTTCCATCTGTTCTAACTCTCTCTAATATCCTAACTCTCCCATCTTTTATCCTGACCCCGATCGCTAGGACCCTAATTCTCCTTTCTGAGCCTAACTGCACCCAACTGCCTTGATATTATGTTAATGGTGTCATTACTGCCTTTCCTGACAGACTTTAAATTAAGAAATTATTACTGATGTTCATTTAAAATGCACCTTTTATTTAAGCCTATGTTCGTGGTGAGCCTTTAAAATTTGTATATTATCTTTTTTAAAATAAATTTAGAGTACCCAATTCTTTTTTTCCAATTAAGGGGCAATTTAGCATGGCCAATCCACCTAGCCTGCACATCTTTGGGTTGTGGGGGTGAATCCCACGCAGACACGGGGAGAATGCGCAAACGCTACACGGACAGTGACCCGGGGACGGGATCGAACCTGGGCCCTCAGCGCTCTAGGCAGCAGTGCTAATCACTCCGCCACCGTGCTGCCCTTAATATCTGTATATTATTGGTGTGTTTAGATGGCTTCCTGCCCAACCTTTATGGTCACAATTTTTGGTAACTCTTTTACGGCAACATTTAATATTGAAACTGCCGATAGAAGTTATCTCTGTAAACACTCAATGCATTTTTAAAATCCATTTATGGCTAGGCCAGCTTTTATTGTCCATTCCTAATTGCCCGTGAGAAGGTGGTGGTGAGTTGTCTTCTTGAACCACTGCAGCCCACCTGCGTAGTCTGGCTATTAGCGCTGTGGACCAAGTTTCTGAAATCCTTCCTGACTCTTGTACAAAAAGACACGTAAACATCAACTAATCACCGGAAATGCCTAGGGCCACCTACTAGTTAGAAATGGAAATTGAATGACCCGGTCAGACATCAGGGGCGAGATTCTCTGACCCCCCCCCCCCCCCCGCCGGGTCGGAGAATCGCCAGGGGCTGGCGTGAATCCCGCCCCCGCCGGTTGCCGAATTCTCCGGCACCGGATATTCGGCGGGGGCGGGAATCGCGCCACGCCAGTTGGTGGGCCCCCCCCCCCCCCGGCGATTCTCCGGCCCGGATGGGCCGAAGTCCCGCCGCTAAAATGCCTGTCCCGCCGGCGTAGATTAAACCACCTACCTTACCGGCGGGACAAGGCGGCGCGGGCGGGGTCCTGGGGGGGGGGGCGCTGGACGATCTGGCCCCAGGGGGTGCCCCCATGGTGGCTTGGCCCGCGATCGGGGCCCACTGATCTGCGGGCGGGACTGTGCCGTGGGGACACTCTTTTCCTTCCGCCTTCGCCACGGTCTCCACCATGGCGGAGGCGGAAGAGACTCCCTCCACTGCGCATGCGCGGGAATGCCGTCAGCGGCCGCTAACGCTCCCGCGCATGCGCCGCCCGGAGATGTCATTTCCGCGCCAGCTGGCGAGGCACCAAAGGCCTTTTCCGCCAGCTGGCGGGGCGGAAATCCGTCCGGCGCCTAACCCCTTAAGGTTGGGGCTCGGCCCCCCAAGATGCGGAGCATTCCGCACCTTTGGGGCGACGCGATGCCCGACTGATTTGCGCCGTTTTGGGTGCCAGTCGGCGGACATCGCGCCGATACCGGAGAATTTCGCCCCAGGTTAGTGATCATCCAGTGACTGACTCGATGCACAGTCCCAGTCTCTCCAATCTGCTGTGTCAGCATTGTTCCTGTTTAAAGTCTGTGTTAATGCTGATAGCATCTACAGCCAGCAAACAGAAACAACTAAGTAATAACAAAATGTGAGAGGTGCCCTGAGGGTCCAGTGGAACTGAATGAGCAAGAATGATGGGCGTTCCATTGCTGTGCATCTGAGGATGTTAGGGAACGTTCAGGCGTGTGCTGGGTGGCGTTAACATGGTTTCCCATTGTGGGACAGGATGGAACCTCCACGTTTCCACCAAGTCCTTTATTGTGCACTTCCTGGCAGTGCAGCCAAACTCAAGGCTGCATGAGTCAGAGGGCTGACGTAAGAAGGGGTAGTGAGGGGAGGCTGTTGTGATCAGTGAGGGGAAGGGAAGAGAAGAGATCATAAACCCTTATAAGGCCGGTGCCGGCTTCTTCTCTCCGCTTCCACAAAGTGGGATCCTTGCTGAGGTTGGTAATTTGCCATGCAGTAGAGCAACATTAATGAGCCAGCGATGCTTGAGGTCTAGACTGTCAGGAAGAGGATGTGTGTGGTGAGTGTGATGGAACTTCCCTGATTGCCAGAAAGGATGCTTGAGGCCAGGACGCTGGAGTTATTTAAGAAGCGGCTGATGCTGTAATGGGAAGGTGGTCTGAATAGAATTCTGGACTGATGACAACAGTAAAATGGCCAGAGGGGACCACCCTTGTCCCAACTCTTGACGACATAACCACCTTGCCAGTCTTGGTTGGCCACCCAGTACCATCCCTTCTTTACGTTTAATGAACTGGGGCGAAATTCTCCGGAAACGGCGCGATGTCCGCCGACTGGCGCCCAAAACGGCGCAAATCAGACGGGCATCGCGCCGCCCCAAAGGTGCGGAATGCTTTGGGGGCCGAGCCCCAACCTTGAGGGGCTAGGTCGGCGCCGGATGAATTTCCGCCCCGCCAGCTGGCGGAAAAGGCCTTTGGTGCCCCGCCAGCTGGCGCGGAAATGACATCTCCGGGCGGCGCATGCGCGGGACCGTCAGTGGCCGCTGACAGCTTCCCACGCATGCGCAGTGGGGGGAGTCTCTTCTGCCTCCGCCATGGTGGAGACCGTGGCGGAGAAGGAAGGGAAAGAGTGCCCCCACGGCACAGGCCTGCCTGCGGATCAGTGGGCCCCGATCGCGGGCCAGGCCACCGTGGGGGCACCCCCCCGGGGCCAGATCGCCCCGCGCCCCCACCAGGACCCCGGAGCCCGCCCGCGCCGCCTTGTCCCGCCGGTAAGGTAGATGGTTTCATTTACGACGGCAGGACAGGCATTTTAGCGGCGGGACTTCGGCCCATCCGGGTCGGAGAATCGAGCGGGGGGGCCCTGCCAACCGGCGCGGCGCGATTCCCGCCCCCGCCGAATATCCGGTGCCGGAGACTTTGGCAACCGGCAAGGGCGGGATTCACGCCAGCCCCCGGCGATTCTCCGACCCGGCGGGGGGTCGGAGAATCTCGCCCCCCCATCTGCAACAAAATACTCCACCAGTGCAGAGCACAGGACACACCAATAAATCCAAGTCATTGCCTAAAGGACAGTGTTTGCAGGATCCTGTTTTAATTGGACTTTAGCTGGCAGCCAGCCTTCATATCTGTGGTAAAACCACATTGACCAGCTGTAATGCATATAATTACAGTCTTAGTTCAAATTAGTCTAAACTGTGCACACCCTAAGCACAAAAACAACATGAGTGGCTCCTCATGTTGAAACTGAAGCTGGTTAATGACTTTGATGGGTGGATGCAGACCCCACTGTATGTTGAGAATCAGATTTATACGGAATGTGGCTTGGTAGCTCTATGACCTTGTTTTAAAAAAGGTTTGGGCTGGATTTTCTGGCCACGCCCATCCCAAGATTGGAAATTCCCACCCGAGGCCAACGGATCTTGAAATGGTCCAGTCAAATTTTTCGTCCCACCCACGACGATTCCCTCGGAGGGGTGAGACCGGATAACGTACCCCATTATGCCGAATATCGAAGGGGGAAATCAAATTGCAGGTCGGCAGAGGAAGAGGAGGAGGTTGGGACAAATTGGATAACTTTGTCAAAGAGCCGGCAGAGGCACAAGGGGGTGAATGACCTCCTTCTGTGCGATACCATTCTGAGATCTAGTCAAATGTACAGAAACCTGTTTAACCCTTTGCTGATGGTGATTGGAGTTCTCCTCCACCTCCCTATTCCTGATTTCCATGCTAGCTTGAAGTGGAATCCCTACAGTGCAATAAGGAGGCCATTCGGCCCATCGAGTCTGCACCCTGTCATAATATACACCAGTAGATCATGGTGCAGACATACACTGATGGACACACAGCAAGACCAATGAACACACACAACACCGCAGCCAATCACCAGTTAGAGCACACTCACTATAAAGACAGAGGGCATCAGTTTTCCCGCTCATTCGGGATGCAGCCTCTCAGAAGGACAGAGCTTACAACACAGATCTTCACCATGTGCTGAGTGCATAGACCGGTTAGGACAGGCATAGGTCTTTAGTTTAATCTAACATCGTGTTAACCCACAGTGAAAGTATGTTCAACAGTTTCCAGCTTAATAAAATAGTGTTGTAGTATTACAAGTGTTGGTAGCCTGTCTATGCTACTGCTAAGGTAAACGCAGCCTCCACAGATCCAGAGTACCCAACACATCACACCCACCCTCCAAAAGAGCACCCCACCTAGGCCCAATACCCCGCACTATCCCCATAACCCCACCTAAACCTTTGGACACTGAGAGGCAATTTAGCACGGCCAATCCACCTAACCTGCATATCTTTGGTGGTGGTCAGAGGACTCTTTGACTGGGCTTGTGTACAGAATAACCACACTTGTGAGGGAAGAGAGTGGCCGCAGTCTCTGAGCAGCTGCATCCCAGCTATAGCGCATTCATTCACTCTAGCTCCAAGAGAACTTTGCTGTTTCATTAGTCTTCTGAAGTTGTATTTCTCTTGTTACCTGTCAGCTAGAAGGTCCCATGTGGTTTAAACATCCTGGAAGGTCAGGCAAGCAGGTGGGAAGTTTTTAAAAATTCTTTCACATGAGGTGGGCATCAATGGTTCGGCCAACATTTGCTGCCCGACCTAATTGCCCCTGAACTGAATGGCTTACCGTGCCATTTCAGAGGGAGGTTAGTGCCACACATGTTAATTGAATCTGGATTCTACCAGCTGTTTTCTTGGGATTTGAACCCCTGTCCCCAGAGCATGAGGCTGGGCCATTAGAGTATGGTCCACTGATGTTACACAATGGCACCATCTCACCCCTCTACCGCTATCGGGGTTTGTGCCTCATTGCCTCACACTGCCTGCCTCGGGCGCGGAATTGATGGAACAGGAAGCTCTGAACTCTGCCTCACTCAGCTTGAAACACGCTTCCTGGCAATCGTCTTGAGGCTGTAGACGCCAATGGTCCAGGTTCTCTCGAAGAGGATGTTTGGGGGCAAGTAAACCACAATCAGGTAAAAACAGAGGAACTTCAACAAACATCTTTGGTTTTCCAATTCTGCTTTCTAATTCCTTAATTGGTCCGTCTGAGAAGAGCTTCCTATTTCCTTGGGTGGTGTTCAATGGAAGAATAGGTGGCTGCATTCTTCCAGTGGCTTTGTGGGTAATGGTAGTGCATGCTGGGTCACTCCGCCATCCTGACCAGACCTCTGAGGCCTGAGCTTTGTTCGTTGGTCTGAAGTGAAGCCATAGGACGAACCAAAACTGGATCAAGGGAGGAGAAATTTCCCCCACCTCCTGACAATCACCAGCTCATGATGACCTCTAGAAAGTGGGGGTATCAGATTACTGTAGGGTGTGCCCACCATCACTAGACCTTCGAATGCAGATTGACTGCTTTGGGGGGGTTTGTTCTTTTAACTTTTATACGGGATGAGGGTTTCGATGGCAAGGCCAGCACAGAACATAGAACAGTACAGCACAGAACAGGCCCTTCGGCCCTCGATGTTGTGCCGAGCATTGTCCGAAACCAAGATCAAGCTATCCCACTCCCTGTCATTCTGGTGTGCTCCATGTGCCTATCCAATAACCGCTTGAAAGTTCCTAAAGTGTCCGACTCCACTATCACAGCAGGCAGTCCATTCCACACCCTAACCACTCTCTGAGTAAAGAACCTACCTCGGACATCCCTCCTATATCTCCCACTCTGAATCTTATAGTTATGTCCCCTTGTAACAGCTACATCCACCCGAGGAAATAGTCTCTGAATGTCCACTCTATCTATCCCCCTCATTATCTTATAAACCTCTATTAAGTCGCCTCTCATCCTCCTCCGCTCCAAAGAGAAAAGCCCTAGCTCCCTCAACCTTTCCTCATAAGACCTATCCTATAAACCAGGCAGCATCCTGGTAAATCTCCTTTGCACCCTTTCCAATGCTTCCACATCCTTCCTATAATGAGGTGACCAGAACTGCACACAATACTCCAAATGTGGTCTCACCAGGGTCATGTATAGTTGCAGCATAACCCCGCGGCTCTTAAACTCAAGCCCCCTGTTAATAAACGCTAACACACTGTAAGCCTTCTTCACGGCTTTATCCACTTGAGTGGCAACCTTCAGAGATCTGTGGACATGAACCCCAAGATCTCTCTGTTCCTCCACATTCCTCAGAACCCTGCCGTTGACCCTGTAATCCGCATTCAAATTTTTTCTACCAAAATGAATCACCTCGCACTTATCAGGGTTAAACTCCATCTGCCATTTTTCGGCCCCTCTGCATCCTATCAATGTCTCTTTGCAGCCTACAACAGCCCTCCACCTCATCCACTACTCCACCAATCTTGGTGTCATCAGCAAATTTACTGACCCACCCTTCAGCCCCCTCCAGCAAGTCATTGATAAAAATCACAAATAGCAGAGGACCCAGCACTGATCCCTGTGGTACCCCCAGCATCTCTTACCCACTCTTTTTTAAAATAAATTTAGAGTGCCCAATTCTTTTTTTCCAATTAAAGGGGCAACTTAGTGTGGTCAATCCACCTACCCTGCACATCTTTGGGTTGTGGGAGTGAGATCCACGCAGACACAGGGAGAATGTGCAAACTGCACATGGACAGTGACCCCGGGGCCGGGATCGAACCTGGGACCTCAACGCCGTGAGGCAGCAGTGCTAGCCACTGTGTCACCGTGCCCTGCTGTCCACTCTTAACTGCCCTTGCGAATGTGGCTGTGAGCAGATTTCTTGAACCGCTGTCGTCCGTGCGGTGGGAGCACGCGGACTGCGCTGTCAGGAAGGGAGTTTCAGGGTGTTAACTCGGCAACAGTGAAGGATATATTTCCAAGCCAGGATCCTGGGCGGCTTGGTAGAGAACTTGAAGCTGCTGGGTGTTCCCCTGCACCTGCCATCCTTGTTTGTCTAGGTGGTAGAGGGCGTGGGTTTGGAAGGTGCTCTCGAAGGAGCCTTGGGTGAGTTGCTGCCGTGCATCTTGTCGATGGTTCACACGGCTGCCACGGTGCGCCGATGGTGGAGAGAGCGTTTAAGTTGGTGTTGAGAGACTTGTAGTACACCAGGAAGCACTGCTGGAAGGGGAGATTTTGGAGGGGAATTGTGTGTACTTTGAATACTTAAGGGGCCTTAAAAAATCTTCGGGCCTTTATAAATATGAATATAGATTGAAATATAACCATTTGCACTGCTTAAGCAGTCTGGCGGCCAACCAGAGACTGGAATTTCTAACAGTGCAGTAAACCTTTCAAAGGTCAGTTCTGGCAGTCCCAGGCAATGAGTGGAAAGCAGGGAAATTAATTAATTTCACTGTGCAATTCGGAATCCTCGTTTGAGTGTATCATTTTGACTTGTTAAGCTATACTTGATGAATCCATTATAATTGGTCTGAGATCTGTGTGCAAAAATCAATTAAAACCACAGCCCAGCTTTTAGACAAGGTGAATTGAATCAGTCTGCAATTTAATTGACTTATAAGGAAGTGATTTTGAATTGCTCTAAATGCGTATGCTTATGCAATTATTCAACAGTTCCAGTGTTAATTCAGTGCCCGAGTGGAGAAATACGGATCCAGGACGTTGCAAATTTTGTGTTTGCCTTTACAAGAAATTATTTGCCGTGGTAAAAGTTTTTCAGTAACTTCTTTCATCTGTGAAAAAAAATAATTTGCATTGATATAGCACCTTTTATGACCACAGGAAGCCCCAGAATGCCTTGCAGCCGATGATGTACCTTTCAAAGTGTCGCCATTGTTGTAATGGAGGAAAGGCAACCAATTTTCACACTGCAAACTTCCACAAACAACAGAATTGGGTTTAAAGAGGTCCCCTATTCTTCCCTAAATAATGCATGGGGGTCATTCACATCCATCTGAGAAGGGGGACAGGCCCCCAGTTTAAGGTCTCCTCCAATAGATGGGACTTTTGACAGTGTAGCACCCACCCAGCTTTGCACTGGAGCATCAACCTGGATTTTGTATTCCACTCTCTGGAGTGGGGTTTGAACCCACAGCCCTCTGTCCTAGAGGCATGAGTGCTACCCACTAAGCCACGGCGGACAGCCAAACTGCACTTGAAGTAATGCAGCCCATTTCCTGGCAGACAAAGTAGTTGGAGTCTTGGTTTTCCTGGAGTGCTTCAGCCTGCCTAACTGCACCAGCATTGCCAAGCCCTTGATACCAACCTCCCTGAGCATCCCCAGAGTGTATCACCTGACAAAGTGGTGGCGATCCATGACTTTGATGCCCACACTGCCACCAATTGCAGGGAATGGGAATGGCATGTTTCTAGCCAGGGGAAGCTGAGCCGGGGGGGGGGGGGGGGTGGAGGATGGTGGCCCTTGATGGACATTGTGTATGGAGCTGTTTGAGGGCTGATCCCGTGCTGTAGAAACCACACTGCAATATAAACTGTCAGACCCCAATGCCAGCGATCCTTCGGGGAGGGGGAAGGGGCTTGACGCTGGTGATGATCCGGGGGGGGGGGGGGATCCTGACCTGTCAAATTGAAATTGGAGCCCCAATCTCTATGAAGCTGGGTTTACCGTATTTAGACTCCGCCCCTCACAGTGCTGTTCTAAATCTAAGATCTGATTCTAAGATCTGATTTGCACCGATTTCCTCATTCGAAATTACACTTAGTCATTTTTTGGGAGAATGCCCCCCGTGGTCTGTGCAGTCCTAGTCCGTTGACATTACCATTACACTACCATCAGCCCCTTGTTATGGGAACTGTTAGAGGAAGAGACACCATGGCCAATCTCGATCATCTCAACCATCTCGATAGTCTGAGGATACAATGACAATAGAGTTTTTCATGTTAGCCTGTCTCTATCAATTAATCTAGAACAGACATGAGTTGGGGAAAGCCCCGAATTGTGGAGTGCTTTGGGAGATATAGGTCTTCCCAAACATGCTCCGCGAACCCTGTTATTTCTCAAATGACTCAAGTACTATATTCAAAATGAAATGGGCAACTGGTTAGCTCAAGGTAGGATTTGGAAGACCATGGGGGCGGGAATCTCCGAAATGGAGGCAGCGTGTTCGCGCCGTTGCGAACGCCGTCGAGGTTCACGACGGTGCGAAACGGCCCCTATCCCGACCGATTCAGGGCCCGATAATGGGCTCGGAGCGGGGCCGCGTCATTTACGCGCGCCAGGCCTTGGAGCCGCGTTAAGGCATACATGACGCGGCCGGCGCCGCATAACTGGCGTCACCCATGCATGCGTGGTTGCCGTCCTCTCCGGGTCCGCCCCGCAAGAGGATGTCAGACGGATCTTGCGGGGCTGCGGAAGAAAGGAGGTCCTCCTTCAGAGAGGACGACCCGACGATTGGTGGGCACCGATCGCGGGCCCCCCCCCCCCCAGTGCAGAATCCCCCCCCCCCCCGCAGGCTGCCCCCCCCCCCCTCAGCGTTCCCGCGCTGTTCCCACTGGCAGCGACCAGGTGTGGACGGTGCCGGGGGGGACCCCGCCGTTTTGGGCTGGCCGCTCGGCCCACCCGGGCCTGAGAATAGCAGGGGTGCCGGAGAATGGCCATTTTTGGGCGTCTCGGGCGATTCTCCGGCCTGCGCCATGCGGAACTCGGCGGGACCGTTCTAGCCACTTGGGAGAATTGCGGGAGGGCGTCGGAACGGCGTCGCGGGAAAATTTGGCGACCCAGGCGATTCTCCCAACCAGCGCGGGAGCGGAGAATCGCGCCCCATGTATGGTTGTGTAAGGATTTAAACAGCCAGCAGAGGGAGCCGAGTTGCGGAGGTATTTCTCCATTAATTCAGTAAACACTAGACCAGGAATAAGAAGATGGGAGTAAAGTTATTCTCGAGGGTAGTGCTAGGACCACTCACGTGTGTGAGGCCTCAAGATAGACAGGCTGTCTGAGGGAGTCCAGTGTGTTTGTAAATATAAAATAAAATCTCACTTCTTAACGTTTAAAAAAATGCATATCAATATGTGAATCATGTTCCTTCTGTAATGTGCATCCAGGCAAGTTTCTAACTTGAGATGTGTTTGAAATCCATTTGCCTGGATGAATACAACACTCAAGAAGCTTGACACCATCCAGGCAAAACAGTCCGCTTGATTGGCACCTCTCCACAAATGTTCAGTCCCTCCATCACCGACATGCAGTAGCAGCCGTGTGACCCATCTACAAGAAACACTGCAGGAATTACCACTGGGCCCCCCGTGTACATCCCCGGAACTAGCGGCAGTGGGGCCATCACCATAGCCCTCAGACTGGATCCCCTACAGGACTCTTCCTCAATCCTGACCCACTCTGCCCTCTCTCTCGCCTCTGTAGCACGTCCCTGATTACCCTCGGCACCTTCCCCGTCCCTACAAACTCTGAGACCACTCTCTCCAATTCCCGGAGGAAGGCCTTGGGGAGAAAGATTGGGAGGGTCTGGAAAACAAACAGGAATCTCGGCAGCACATTCATCTTTACCACCTGCACCCTCCCTGCCAATGTCAGGTGTAGTGTGTCCCATAAAATCCTCCCTGAGCTCCTCCACCAACGTTGACAAATTCCACCTGTACATCGTAGAACATTCCCTCATTACACAGAACATAGAACACAGTGCAGAAGGAGGCCATTCGGCCCATCGAGCGTGCACCAACCCACTTATGCCCTCACTTCCACTCTATCCCCGTAACCCAATAATCCCTCCTAACCTTTTTTTGGTCACTTAACGTAATTTAAAATGGCCAATCCACCTAACCTGCCCATCTTTGGACTGTGGGAGGAAACCGGAGCAGCCGGAGGAAACCCACGCAGACATGGGGAGAACGTGCAGACTCCGCACAGACAGTGACCCAGCGGGGAATCGAACCTGGGACCCTGGCACTGTGAAGCCACTGTGTTAAACACTTGTGCTCCCGTGCTGCCCTAAATCCCGTGAATCCCCAGATACCTGAACCTTTCCCTAGCTACCTTAAATGGCAACACCTCCAAATTGGCCCCCAGCCCCGCCGCATTCACCAGAAACACCTCACTCTTCCCGACATTTAACTTGTACCCGGAGAAGGCCCAAAACCTCTCCAATATTCCCATAATCCTACCCATATTCTCTTAACAGGTCCGACACGAACTACAACAAGTCATCTTGTACAACGAGGCCCGGTGCTCCCTGCTCCCCCTCACAATCCCCTGCCGGCCACAGATCATCTAAGGGCTGTCACCAAGGGCTCAATCGCCAACGCGAACAACAATGACGCCAGCGGACACCCCTATCTCCTTCCCTGGTGCAGTCCAAAACTCTGAACTCATCTCATTTGTACATACACCTGCCACGGGGACTACACACAACAGATCCATGCAGGTCACGAACTTCGGGCCAAACCCAAACCTACCGCAAATTTCAAATGAATACCTCCGGCCCACCCGCTCAAAAGTCTTCTCTGTGTCTATGGAAACAATAACCTCCGGCACACGCCCCA
This sequence comes from Scyliorhinus torazame, assembly GCF_047496885.1. Lineage (NCBI taxonomy): Eukaryota > Metazoa > Chordata > Chondrichthyes > Carcharhiniformes > Scyliorhinidae > Scyliorhinus > Scyliorhinus torazame. The sequence continues at coordinate 10,354,871 of NC_092722.1, forward strand.
CTGATGGGGTCATAACCACATTCAACAGCGTCCTGATGTTAGTGGAACATTGCCGGCCCTTTCCAAAACCCGTTTGATTCTCTGCCACCACCCCTGGCACAAACCCCTCCATCCTCCCCGCCCATAACTTAGCCAACACCTTCACGTCCGTCCGTATTCAATAATGAATTGGGCTTATACGACCCAAGCGCCAACAGATCTTTCCCCTTCTCCGAGATTAGCGTCACCAACGCCTGTGTTAACGCCTCTGGCAACTCCCCCTTCTCCAACGCCTCACGAAACACCCCCAACAAATGCGGTGCCGACTCTGCCACAAACACCTGAGAAAATTCCGCTGGGAAGTCATCCTGTCCTGGAGCCTTCCTCGACTTCATCCCCCCAATGCTGTCAATCGCCTCCCTCAGCCCCAACGACTCCTCCAATGCCTGCCTCCTCCCTTCCTCCAACCTAGGAAACTCCACCCCATCCAGATACAGTCCCAGATCCCCTTCCTCTCCACCCTCCACCCTGCACAGCTTCTCATCGTACCCCCTGAACACCGCGTTTATCCGCCCTGGCTCTGACACTACTGCCCCATACTCTGCCCTGGCCCTTAGAATGTCCCTGGACGCAGCCTGCCTCCTCAGCTGGAGGGCCATCACAAGGCTGCCCTTCTCCCCATATTCGTATTGCGTCCCCCCCTCGCCCTCCTTAGCTGCCCCACGGCTTTTCCCGATATCAACCTATCAAACTGACCCTGCGCCCTCTTCCTCTCCGTCAACAGCTCGTTAGTGGGAGCCCCCGAGTATCTCCCGTCCACCTCGACTAGCTTGTCCATCAGATGTCCCTCCTCCTCCTGTCCCTGTGCGCCTTGAATGAGATAATCTCCCCTCGGACCACCTCCTTCAACGCCTCCCAGAACATGGCCGCCGCCACGTCCTCATTCTGATTAATCTCCACGTACTCCCCAATCACCGACCGCGCCTTTTCACAAAACCCCATATCTGCCAAAGGACCTGGATCCAGCCTCCATCTCGGCCTCTCTACCTGCCCCGAGCTAAGCCACACCTCCAGCCAATGCACTGCATAATCTGAAATGGCGATTCCTGCATACTCGACCTCCACCTCCCCCATCAGCTCCTCTCGGCTCACCACAAAGAAATCAATTCTCGAGTACACCTTGTACACGTGTGAAAAGAAGTATTCCCCCCGCCCCCCCCCCCATGTTCCTCAAGCTCCATGGGTCAACCATTCCCATACATTCCATAAACCCACCCAACTCCTTCACTATCCTTGATCTTCCCATTGACTTGGGACTCGACCTGTCCACCTTCAGTTCCATCACACAAATAATATCTCCACCCATAAGGGCAGCACAGTAGCACAGTGGTTAGCACAATTGCTTCACAGCTCCAGGGTCCCAGGTTTGATTCCGGCTTGGGTCACTGTCTGTGCGGAGTCTGCACGTCCTCCCCGTGTGTACGTGGGTTTCCTCCGGGTGCTCCGGTTTCCTCCCACAGTCCAAAGATGTGCAGGTTAGGTGGATTGGCCACGCTAAATTGCCCTTAGTGTCCAAAATTGCCCTTAGTGTTGGGTGGGGTTACTGGGTTATGGGGATAGGGTGGAGGTGTGGACTTGGGTTGGGTGCTCTTTCCAAGAGCCGGTGCAGACTCGATGGGCCGAATGGCCTCCTTCTGCGCTTGTAAATTCTATGTAAAAATCAGCTGGTGAGTGTCTTAAGTCGGGGATCACTCCCAGTCAACCCTTTACAAACCCCACATCATCGTAATGTGGGGCATATACATTGACTAGCATCACCTGTGTCCTCTCCAGCACCCTACTCACTATCACGTATCTTCCCCCAGGTCCCACACTTCCTTGGCCCCTACAATTCTCGTCCTTTTGTTCAACAAAATACACTCTTCCCCCCCCCCCCCCCCCCCCCCCCCCCCGCGACTTTGAGTCAAATCCTGAGTGAAATACTTGTCCCTCCCATCCCTTCCTCAACCTAACCTGATCCTTCACCCAGAGGTGCGTCTCCTGTAAACAAATCACCTCCGCCTTCAAACTCTTCAGGTGTGCAAAAACCCGGGACCACTTAATCGGCCCATTTAATGCTCGGACGTTCCACGTTACAACTCTTACCGGAGGCTTATGCCTCTACTCCCCTCTACCGTCCGCTATCATCCCCAACTGGTTCTACCTCCTCCTTTAATACCACCCTAATCGAGCCCTTCCATCATGGCCCCCTTCTCCGTCCATGATCACGCTCAGTCTCCAACTCTGCCACATTGCAATCCCCCCATCTCCCTCCCCACCTCACCTCCGTTCACCAGCATTACCTGTCAGCGCGGCAACTCCCACCTGAAGGCCCCCCTGCATACCCCTCCCCCCCATCGGTCCCTCCTTAGCCTGTTAAAATGGCACCCTACCCACCTGAACACCCCTCAACCCGCCACCCCACCCAATGGCCCCTCCATAAACACCCCTTACCCACAGACAAAAACACCCAAAGGCAGGTACAACATCCCAAACCGATTCTTCCTTCGGTACAACATCGCCTTGGCATCCAGCACACCTCTTCGCCAGCCCCGCGCCAATGTCCTGGTTTATTCAGTCATGATTTCCCTTCCATTCGCAATCTTGTTTCTTCCTGGCCCACCATCGAATCTTCTCCTTCTCCATGAACTTCTGCAACTGCACATTCACCACCCGTGGCGGCTCCCCCACCCTCAGCCTCTGCCTTGAGGACCTGTGGGCCTGGTCCACCTCTGGGGCCTCGTCCAGCGTCCTCTCCACTACCAACCCGGCCAGCATCCTCAACACGTACTTTGTGGTGCTCATTCCTTCCACACCCCCTGGCATACCCACAATTCACAGGTTCCGCTGGCTGGAGCTGTTCTCCTGCTCCTCCACTTTCACTCGTAGCAACCTGCCTAGGGCCCCCAGGATCCCCCACCTCCGCCTGCAAGGACACGGTCTGGTCGGAAATAACCTTCTCCGCCTTGCGCATCGTCACCCCTTGTGTCTCAAGGCACTCCTCTACACGGTCCATCGATCCTTGCAGAGGTGCGACTGCTCCCTCAATGGCCTTCAACCAGTCACCATGCATCTCCTTCCTTTGCTGGCGAAATTCCTCCTGGATGAAGCTCATCGACTGCTCCATCTGGGCTTTCCCACTGGCGACGACCCTTCCCCCTCCGCCATTCTTGCAATTGTTGCTGCGCCACAGTCCCCTCCAACTCCTTAGCCTTCAACTGTTGTTTGCCTGACCTGGTAGCCAGTAGACATGCCAATCTTGGGGAGAACCTCTACCTCTACACCTCCCGCACCACTTCCTTGCCGGAGTTATCCCGCTAACATGCCCCAACCAACGCCTGCGAGCCGGAGCTCCATCCCTAACAGCGCTGTAGGGGTACCTACAGTGGTTCAAGAAGGCAGCTCACCACCACCTTCCCAATGGCAGTTAGGGAGGGGCAATAAATGTTGGCCCAGCCACCAACCCCCACATCCCATAAATGAATAAAAGAAAACCAGGAGAATATTTACAAAATCTGTCTTCTTTTCCTTGACTCCACTCGATTTTAAGCGTCAACTCGTTGCTCAAATGAAAATATCAGCATGTCTGAAATCTTTTTAATATTAATTTTTAAAAACAAATTTTAAAGTGCCCAACTCTTTTTTTTCCGAATTAAGGGTTAATTTAGCGAGGCCAATCCACCTCGCCTGCACATCTTTGGGTTGTGGGGGCGAAACCCATGCAAACACGGGGAGAATGTGCAAACTCCACACAGACAGTGACCCGGGGCCGGGATTCGAACCCGGGTCCTCAGCGCCGTGAGGCAGCAGTGCTAACCACTGCGTCACCGCGCCGCCCTTTGCGTGTCTCAAATCAATGATATATTACTTTAAAAAAGAGTAAATCGGCTATTGGCGCCCATCTCATCTCATAAACTAAATTTGTGCCTAATTATTTCTGTAATGTAGAATATTCTCTCTGTGCGGTCATAATGCAGGAATCAGTTGAGTTTTAGCTTGGTTGCCTAGGTGGCTAGCATGTAGTCCAGATAAAAGCCACCAGCATGGATACAATTCCTACTGTGGCTGAGGTATACTTGGGACTTGTGTCCTTGCCTGCCCCATGCTTGATGCAGAGCGGTGCACCTCAAGCTATGTAACCAATTGTCCCTCCAATAGAGAGAGAGATGCCTCCAGTCCCTCGTGGGTTATGGCTATTTACCTACCAACCTAATGAAGGAATCACTGACTGTTCTCGGCTAAAGTTCTGATGGGATTTCAACAATTATCATGGCCTTTCCCTCTCAGGTTTTGGAAATGATGCCTCAATGCGCAGGACCTGGGCCAATTGTTGCCTGAAGCACTGCGTTCACAGTCCCCGAACATCATTTGTCTTCAGAACGGCACACATTCACTAGAGTCACCAGAATTAGGGTTAGGGTTAGGGTAGAGAAATACCCGCATTCTTGATTTTTTTCCAACTGCTTCACCACCCGCCACTCCCTCCTCACCACACAACATAGGGAAGGAAGGAGAGACTGCAGAATATAATGTTACAGTTATAGCAATGGGTTTCCTCCGGGTGCTCCGGTTTCCTCCCACAGTCCAAAGATGTGCAGGTTAGGTAGATAGGCCATGCTAAATTGCCCCTTAGTGTCGATAAAGTTCAGCTGGGGTTTCTGGGTTCCGGGGATGAGGTGGAGGTGTGGGCTTAAGTAGGGTGCTCTTTCCAGGAGTCGGTGCAGACTCGATGGGCCGAATGGCCTCCTTCTGCACTGTAAATTCTATGAAATGTAATAGGAATTTATCTAAAATGCAGTCAGGTTAGGGTTAGAGTATCGTGTGCAGTTTTGGGACTCAGGCGGTAGAGTGTGGCGCCACAAACTCCAAGCAGTATAACTGGAACAGGGGAGACCATGGGAGTGATTTGGAAAAGGCCCTGAGAATGATGAAGGGATAGTACAGAGTAGATGGAACCAGTGCTTGAGGGATCTAAAACAAGAGGGCATAGACACACCGTGAAACAACTGCGACTTAGGAGACACTGGGCACGATCTAACTAAAAGAGAGTCTGAGCGTCGGGACGACCCCGTTATCTAACGGCACTCTGTTATTTGTTAAGAGCCCCGGTGGGGAACGTACCCCTGAGATCTCTCAGCACCATTGTGTGCACTAAGGAGCTCCTCAGTGCAGGAACAGATATGGACACCATTTTTAAATGGCGTCCCGCTCTCCCAATCCCTCCGACGCCCCAACTCACCTATAGAGGGGTCATCGAGCCCCCCCCAACACCCCACCTCACACAGACAGGGCACCCCGGGCTCAATCCCCGGTGCGGTCAACCAGCCTGGCACCTTGGCAATGCCAGACTGGCATATGGGTGGTGGTGTCAGACCGGCAGTGCCAAGGTGCCTGGAGGCTGACCACCCAGGGGGCGCTCAGTCACCTGAGACCCCCCCCCCCAATCGAAGGTACCGCTCCACCTGGTCCCCGCCGTTTGTGGGGACCGCTACTGAACGCCGCCCGTCTGGGGCCTCCTCAACGAGGCCGGTCGACACAGGGTGGCCATTAGATCCGGCAGAGAGCTGGTTAGATCTCGTGAGGCCTAACCGCGGTCGGGAATCCCGGGGACGGCCTCTCCGGGGATCTGCCTGGCCCCGTCGCACCCCAGTTCGGCCGGTAGCTCGTGCCCGCTGTTTTACACAGAGGGTTGTGCCGCAGTGGAATACCCAAACAGAGACTTTCCTGAAAGAAACGTGTCGAGACAATTTTCTTTCTTTCAATTCGTTGGCACGGTCAACATTTGTTGGCAACCCCTACGTGCCGCTGAACTGAGTGGCTGGCTGGGGTGTGAGCAACGGGAAAATTGACAGCGACAGGACAGGACGATCCCTCCGCCAGTCAATGGCAGGCTACCTCTGGCCGGGGAGGGGGGGGGGACAGAAAATCCCACCCGTTATGTTTTATAAAGACATGTCGACATTGTTGGAACCTGCTGCTACCTCTGAGGAGAAATTGTTCACCGTTCTGATCATCTCCATTGAGCCAGGGCAATGGGAACAAGGTGGGAAAAACAAATGTTTGGTTACTCTTGGGTCAGGCACGTGGTGATGTTCCTCGCACAGTTGTAGCTCAACGGATCAAACTGCAGCCCGCATTGGATTTAAAAAACAGAGAGCCAAGCGCAGTGCTCCAGCACGGGAATACGATCCTCACTTGATGGTGCATTAGCGAGTAATTCCTGGCATTCCAACAAGCCTGAATCATCAATTTCTTCAGATTGGTTAATGTTCTGACAGCCCACTCAGGGCTTCCTGAAAGGATATCGAACAAGATTGTGGATGGCCATGATTTGTAGTATTCAGAATCTTGATGGGAGATTTTTAGTTTATCACACAGACATGAGGCTACAGTCAGAGGTTCAGTTTCTAACCTGCGGTTTGACCAGGTTTGTCCTATGCCACTTAGTCAATAGAATTTGCCATTAGTTGGGCCAAGATCCATTTCATTGGCCAAAGACTTGGAATTAAATACGCAACTGGGCAGAATATAAGTAACTTGGATTTCCCAGCTGTGACTCGGAAGATCCGAGAATCAGATGGCAAAGTCCCACCCTGTAGACCACATGTGGTGCCTCAGGCCCGTTCCAGTCCTCAAAGCCGTCAGTCCTATTTCTCGCTCGTGGCTTTACCTTGGTTTTGTTAGCCGTCATTTATAATTTCTCGTCCTTGTTTTTAAGGCCCTACAATGATCTCAGCCCCCCCCGCAATCTGTAGAACCTCCTCTAGCCCGGCAGCCTTCCAAGATGTCTTCGCTTCTCCAATTCCGGCCTCTTGCACATCCCCTATTTTCAGCCATTGTTGGCCATTCCTTCGGCTGCCTTTGCCCTAAGCTCTGGATTTCCCTCTCTAAACCTCTCAGCCTTCCTCAAGACGCTCCTTAAAATTCATCTCGTTGGCCATGTTCCTACCCTAGCATCACCGTGTGTGTGGTCCACATCAGGTTTGCTGGGTAACACTCCCCTGAAGCACCTTGGAAGGTTTCTACTGTGTTAAAGGCACTATATAAATGCAAGGTGCTTTCGAAAGAGCTGCTCTCAGCTCTGCTGTCTGATTGGCTAAATCAGAACGAGATCCATTCGTGCCAACAGCTTGAGATCTGTATCATTTCAGGGGAATGTGGATGGAAACCTGTGTGCTTCCCATGGCAGGCGCCTGCCTGGCCCAAGACCCCAGTCCTATGGACTCCTCATCTACATGTTGAAATTAAGACTAAATTAATCAGCTGTGAACCCATACTGCAAATTAAGGCAAAGACTATTCCATTCATAGCATTGACTTAAAGGGTAGGATATTGAAGTTAAAACAGAACACGCTGCTGGAAACACTTAACGGGCCCGGCAGTATCTGAAGACGGAAGGCACCCTTTTCCCTGTGGCCTTCAGGACCCTGACATTGGGGTCAGGTGGGGGTCAGAAGTCCACATTGTGCGCGAAACAGTCACCTGTGTGATCCTCCTCCCACCCCACAATTGTTTAATTAACGGCTGGAGGGTGGGGCTCACTGTCCCTTTAATGTTGGCAGGCACTCTCTCGAATCGGGAGGTCAATAGGGCGCTCTCCAACGCTGAGGACATTCAGCGCTGAATTTCCGCGCCGGAATGCCCTCCCGCTTCGAGAGACTGTCTGCCGCCCTTAACTGGGTGGCGAGCCTGTCTCAGTAGCCACTGACTGACCGAAAATCATAGCCTGGTAGCCATTTCCCACACAATGTCACAGTGGTTAGCACTGCTGCCCGGAGCGCCAGGAACCCGGGTTCGATTCTGGCGTGGGTGACGGTGTGGAGTTTGCACATTCTCCCCGTGTCTGCATGGGTTTCCTCCCACAGTCCAAAGATGCGCACGTTGGGTGGATTGGCCGTGTTAAATTGCCCCCTTCGTGTCCAACGATGTGCAGGTTAGGTTATGGGGATAGTGTACCTGCGTGTCATGCTCTTTTGGAGGTTCGGTGCAGATTCGATGGGCCGAAAAGCCTCTCTGCACTGTAGGGGATTCTGTGCTTCTATGAATATGGAGTTTGTTTTCTAAATCGCCATTTCTCTCCGCATCAGGATCGTGAAGCCCACAGGAAAAATCACGCCCGGGCTCCAGATCCATTTTAGCGCTCATCAAAATTGGACGATATTGAAGAGGAGCAGTTTTTTTTGAGCAGATACAGGAACAAGTGAAAAGAGGGACTGGATTGAAATCAGGGCCGGAATTCTCTAGCCGTTCGCTGGCAGCCGGTTTCTCTGGTCCACCGGCAGTGCAGCCCCTCCCGCGGGTTTCCTGAGTGGGGGGGGGGGGTCTCCAGTGGGAATTTCCATTAACAGCAGCGGGAGCAGAGTCTCCCGTCGCCAACGAACTGCACGCCGCACCCTGCTGCCGAGAATCCCGCCCTGAATTCCAGGCTTCCTCCTGCGGCCTAGTTAGTGGTGCAGGTCACTGAAGTGGTAAACCACAAACCTACGGCAATGCTCTGGGGGTCGCCTGGCTCGAATCCCACCACGGCAGATGGTAAATCGTACTGTGGCAGGGATGGATGAGTTGAAGGAAATGGTGAAAGGGGACAGTCTGTGAGAGGTAGAGTGATTAAATGATAAAAGGAGATTATGGTACCAAGCAAAAGGAAGGGTGGAGATGGTGGTCAAGGGGTCAAGGAAAGGATCAAAGAGGAGGGAGGATTCACAGGTCACATCAACACCACAACCAGCGCTCTAGCTTCACCTAAAGTTTCAACTAGCAGCATCCGGGGCTGCACTGCAGAATTAACAGACAAATGACCATTTAGATTGCTGCTGCTTTTAAGACCCGTTGGCTGGGGGCTCGGTTGAAGTGATACAGGGTTATTAACCTGATTACTTTGCAGGGCCGAGACAGCGGCTGAATAGGAGAAAATACTAAGTAAAATCCCTGGAGATTAACTGGCAATTAAAGGTCATTAATCTTCCGTGAAGCAGAACTGGCCTTCCCTGGGCGCCCGGACTGAGATCCTCTTGGATTCGCAAATATGGCGATGGAGAGGGAAATTAATTTAGAACAGGACTTTTGGTGAGATAGTCACAACCAAAGCAAAGCGCAATAGCAAAGAAAGGCTTGCATTCATGTGCCATCTTTCTCAGCCGCCGGATAGCTCAGAGGGCTTTGCAACATATAACTTTTTAAAATGTAGTCACTGATGTAATGATAAATGGCCCCCTTTCGCGCCGTAACAATTCTGCAAGTCTGAATACGGCAACCAATTTGCGCAGAGCAAGCTCCCGCAAAGAGCAGTGTGGTAACGATCAGAGGGCGTTATCGTGATGTTGATTGAAGAGTGAATATTCACCGGGGATAACTCCCCAGCTCTTCGTCGCAATCGTGCCACTGGGATCTTCTCCATCCACCTGAGAAAGCAGATGGGGCCCCGGTATAACACCTTGCCTGAAAGATGGCGCCTCTGACAGTGCAGCATTCCCTCAGTACAGCAGCGGACTGCCAGCCTCGATTTCTGCGCTCCAGCCCCGGAACTGAGCCATTGCTGACACACAGGGTGGTATTTAATGGAAGCGATGGGGTCTCACCCGCGTGCTGGAGAACTGGCGAGAGCCCCCCCCGCCGACTCTTGTAAGTGCCAATCAGGCACTTAGCTGGACAGAGGTGGGCCCTCTCCAGGATCAAGGACTGATGGAGGACAGAAGTCGTCGCCTGCTCAGCGTGATTGCTGGATTGTCTCAATTGGAGTATTGTGTCTAATTCTGAGCTCCACACTTTAATAATAATAATAATAATCACTGATTGTCACAAGTAGGCTTCAAATTAAGTTACTGTGAAAAGCCCCATGTCGCCACATTCCGGCACCTGTTCAGGGAGGCCGGTACGGGAATTGAATCCGCGCTGCTGGCCTTGTTCTGCATTACAAGCCAGCTGTTTAGCCCACTGTGCTAAACCAGCCTATAGAAAGGATTCTAGAAGATGCAGAAAGCATTTACGAGAATTAATGGTTCCAGGGATGAGGGACTTCATTTACCTGGGCAGACTGGATAAGCTGGGGCTGTTCTCCCTGCAGAAGAGAAGATTGAGAGGAGGTTCAATAGACGTCTTCAAAATCGCTGAGGGTGTGAATAGAGTAGGCCAGGGAGAAACAGTTACCATTCACCAGAGGACACCGATTTAAGGCGATTGGCAAAGAGAACCGTGACAACATGAGGAAAAACCTTTTCCCGCAGCGAGTGGTTAGGATGTGGAATGTGGTGGGCTCCGATTCAGTTGTGACTTGCAAAAGGGAATTGGATAAACAGCTGAAGGGAGAAATGTTGAAGAGAGAAAAGTTGCAAGGCTCTGGGGAAGGGGACAGGGAGCGGGACCAGCTGGGTTGCTATGGAGGACAGAGAGTTGCAGAGGGCTAGCACGGGCAGGATGGGCTGAATGGTCTCCTTCTGTGGTATAATCGCTCCCCATCTTTGTGAACTGCATCCCACGTGTTTTGGGTCTTGTACTTTTTGAGTTTGTACCACTTGATGCTTTTAAGACAACTGGCGGGGGAGGGGGTGGAAGGTACTCCTGAACTTGGTAGTTTTGTGCATTGGTCACATCTGCCAGATGTGGCTTAGTGCTATTCCTCTGAGTTGTTGGGAGGCTGAGGGACCTTCTAACCACACAGACATCTGAGTCATTTCTCTGACCGTAACTTGTCCTTTGTTTTTCCGGAAGGAGTTAGCTGTGACAGAACGGCAAAAGGCGAAACCTCTTGCATTAGCCGCAACTGAATCAAACCCAGATAAACAGAAACACGTAGGTTGTGATTTTTACGATATGAGAGAGGGGATTTGAGGGATATTTTTCAAGCTTCCCCAGCCCGGGCCAGGGCACACAAGCATTGCTCTGTACTGTTACCATTCAGTTTGAGTGTTTGAGCATCCACATAGATCTTAGGCGAGGGGAATCTCTGAGATTTATTTTAATTTGTTCATGGAATATGGGTGTCGCAAGCTGGGCCAGCACTTATTGCCAGTCCTTAATTACTCTTGAGGGGCAGTTAAGAGGCAACCACATTGCTGTGGGCCTGGAGTCACATGTAGGCCAGACCAGGTAAGGACAGCAGATTTCCTTCCCTAAAGGACATTAGCGAACCAGATGGGTTTTTACGACAATCGACAATGGTTTCACGGTCATCATTAGGCATTTAATTCCCAATTTTATATTGAATTCAAATTCCACCATCTGCAATAGCAGAATTCGAACTCAGGTCCCAGAACATTACACTGGGTTTCAGGTTTACGTGTCCAGTGACAATACCACCACCTCCCCACTAGGCGTGTCCAATTAGGGGCGAGTGAGTATGTAACATGTGAATATTTTTGATGGTATGTGTGGGTCAACTACCCCCTTTTTCAGTGGTAACAAGTCCTCTTTGGGAGAATTGGCAAACATATTCTCTGTTTTAAATAAATTTAGAGTACCCAATTCTTTTTTTCCAATTAAGGGGCAATTAGTGTGGCCAATCCACCCACCCTGCACATCTTTTTCGGGTTGTGGGGGCGAAACCCACGCAAACACGGGGAGAATGTGCAAACTCCACACGGACAGTGACCCAGAGCCGGGATCGAACCCGGGTCCTCGGCACCGTGAGACAGCAGTGCTAACCACTGCGTCACCGTGCCGTTCCCTAAACATAGGGTGCGATTCTCCGCTCCCGCGCCAGTTGGGAGAATCGCCTGGGTCGCCAAATTTTCCCGCGACGCCGGTCCGACGCCCTCCCACGATTCACGGAAGCGGCCAGATCGGCACAATCACGATTTGCGTGGCGCGGTACAGTGAATCGCCCGTGACAGCCAAAATGGCAATTCACCGGTACCCCCGCGATTCTCCAGCCCGCCCAAAACGGCGGGTTCCCCCCGGCGCCGGGAACAGCGCGGGAACGCTGGGAGGGCGGCCTGCGAGGGGGGATCCTGCACCGGGTGGGGGCCTCAAATGGGGTCTGGCCCGTGATCGGTGCCCACCGATCGTCGGGCCGGCCTCTCTGAAGGAGGACCTCCTTCCGCACCCCCGCAAGATCCGTCAGACATCTTCTTGCGGGGCGGACTCGGAGAGGACGGCAACCACGCATGCGTGGGTGACGCCGGTTATGCGGCGCCGGCCGCGTCATGTAGGTGGCGGCGCCTTTACGCGGCGCCAAGGCCTGGCGCACGTAAATGACGCGGCACCGCTCGTAGCCCATTATCGGGCCCTGAATCGGTCGGGATATGGGCCGTTTCGCGCCGTCGTGAATCTCGACGGCGCGAACACTCTGCTTCCATTTCGGAGAATCCCGCCCATATTGTCTGTTGAGTGTTTTAAGGTTTGGTAGGTATGTAACTGCTTTAGCTCCGCAGGCTGATCAGACACACCTGGACCTTTATTTAGAGGGTTTGGGGCAACTATGCCACTAGGAGCCCGTGTAGGTGCAGGGAGTAATTAGGAAGGAAAATACTATGTTAGCCTTTATTGTAATGGGATTGCGGTACGAGAGTATAAACATGTTGCTGTACTTGTGTATGGCTTTGGTGAGACCCACACGCACCTGGAATGTTTTTTTCATGAGACGTGGGTATCGCATTAGTTGCCCCTGAGCAGTGCTACCCACTGTGCCACCGTGCTGCCCCTGAACTGTGTCGTGTGGCTTGACCATTTCAGTGAAGCTGGAGCCACATTGTAGGCCAGACTGTGAACAGTCCTGATCTCCTTATCTATGCTTACCTTTCAAGAGATTGCAATGAAGGGTCACTAGGTGCAACTAGTTGCTGGGCGTGTTAAAATAAAGATACCTGCCTCTTTACATGACCGGCAGACAGCTAGAGAAGACAAGCTCCCTGACTGTACCCGACCTTTATCCCCGAGCTCCACCTTCGCTGTGTCGTCATCTGCACCTAATGACCCTTCATTGCATTCCCTCTGAAGTAAGCACATCCTTCCCTGAGATAAGGAGGCCAAAACTGTTCACAGTATTGCAGGTGTATGGTCTCACCAAGCCTTATATGAATGCAACGAGTCTTTTCTACTCTTATACTCCCAACCACGTCAGCCACAGTGGCACAGTGGTTAGCACTGCTGCTTCACAGTGCCAGGGACCCAGGTTCGATTACGGCTTTGGGTGACTGTCTGTTTGGAGTTCGCACTTTCTCTCCATGTCTGCTCCGGTTTCTTCCTGCAGTTCATTTTCACAGTAACTTTGTTGCAGTGTTAATATAAGCCTACTTGTGACAGTAATAGAGATTATTATTATGTGCAGCTTAGGTGGACCGGCCAAGCTAAATTGCCCCTTAGTGTCCAAAGATGTGCAGGTGAGGGCAGCACGGTGGCGCAGTGGGTTGCCTCATGGCGACAAGGTCCCAGGTTCGATCCCGGCTCTGGGTCACTGTCCGTGTGGAGTTTGCACATTCTCCCCGTGTTTGCGTGGGTTTCGCCCCAACAACCCAAAGAGGCGCAGGGTAGGTGGATTGGCCACGCTAAATTGCCCCTTAATTGGAAAAAATGAATTGGGTATTCTAAATTTATTTTAAAAAAGATGTGCAGGTTAGGTGGGGTTATAGGGATAGGGCAGGGGAGTGGGCCTAGGTAGGGTGCTCTTTCAGAGGGTGGGTGCAAACTGGATGGGCCGAATGGCCTCCTTCTGCACTGTAGAGATTCTGTGGAGCCCCCTTGTGCTAAAGGCTGACCTACCATTTTACTTTGTGTGCCTGCATGCCCCGAGGTTACGAGTGAAATAGAAGCCCCTGGGTTACTCATGCTATAAAGGAAGGTCAAGGAGAGTTTGATCCACCTTTTCTGATGGGGCAGCTGCATACAAAAAAACAGATCTTAAAACACTCAACAGCGAACTTATTACCACAGGACATTGCTATAACCATATTTATTGTTAAACGATGGGTAGATCTGATAGACACAATCCAGTTTTAAATTGAACCAGATCCTGGCTCTAAGCGGGGGTGAGCACATCCGGTATCCTGGACTAGAGCCTGTCCTTGGAGCACTGTGATCAGCAACGAGCTGTGTTTTCCTTGTATATTTGCAATAAATCAGAAGAGAGCAGTTGGGAGCAGTTTGAGTGATTTTCTTTGCCTCCCACCAGTTTGAGGTTAGATTCAGACAAAGAGGGTCTTTACCAGTTTTGAGACCCAAATGTATAGCTTGTGTCAATCAAAAAGCAGGAAGCAGTATAACATTAATCACTATCCTCTGGCCTTCAGACAAGAAACAAATCCTGTTTAATGTTTAAATTGCACATTTGTTGAGTTGCTAGATTTGTGCTCCAGCCCTGTTGCTAATCGGGCCATCTCAACATTAAACCAAAAATCCCTTCCCGAGATTACGTTGCGATGGTCTGCCCACTCGAACGCCCCATTTCTCATGGAACTGAGGCAAGTTGACCAGGAAAGTCCTAGGGTCGATTCCTGGCTGCTGCGGAGTTGGCTGTTTCTGGGTCATTGGTTGCATTCTGTAAGCTAGCAATGGGCCAACTCGGCCAGAGTTCACGACCCCTGCCACTCCCGGGTTACCTGCGCTAGGAAGTCCACACGGTTGGGTGTCTGGTGAGGACGTCATACATTTTGGCAGTGGATCAGGCTGACGACACTCGCTGTGTGGATTTGCACGCAAAGGGTAAATATTTCAGCAAGGTAAACAGAGGTCATCGTCGGTGCGCTGAACAAGAATCTGAATCATTATTCTCAGGAGAGGAGCAGAAAAGAAATGGACTGGAATAAAAACAAAGGGCAGAATTTTCCCAAAGATTCCTGTCAGATTCTGACAGAACCGTCCCGTTTCTCAGAGAAACAGGCAGGTGTTCCGTCGAGGGCATCCCACACTTTGTCATTCTTTAGGAGGGGGGCTTGTTTTGTGCTATCATTGTGGGGGGGGGGGGGCTGGGCCTAAAGACGTCAGCAAGCCTGGCTCCACAGAGATTGTGGAAAGGGCACCCCAATCTCAAATCCTGTTTGTGGACCACCCTCCTCACCCATCACCGCCGGATTCCCCCCCCCCCCCCGTTATCACTGGCACATCGCCGCAGCCCTCCCCATCATGTGTTGCAAACCCCTGATATGGGGTCATCTTCAGGCTCCTGTCCAAGGTATGGTTCAACCGCACCATCAAAAGGAATCACATGTTACGTAGACACTCACCCCTATCTCAGAAATCCCCCAATCCCTCCCCCCCCCCTTAAGATCTATGTAGATGCTCAATTGACTCAAACTAAATGGTAACAGTACAGGGAATTCCTGTGTGCCCTGTCTTGGGCTGGGGAAGCTGGAAAAAACTCCTTCAAATTCCCTCTCTCCTCACGTCGGCAGACGGGAACATCCGACGGTCCCGAAAGATTTGGCATTAATACGATTTTGAATACTAAAATGTATTTAAATGAATGGTAATCAGGTTCATGTTGTGTTATGCTGGTTATGTTGTGACGAGGGGGAGAGAGAGATCTCGTTCTGAGATCTCTCCCATCGCTAGTCCCGTTATGGCCCTCTCCTGAGAGTTTTAGGTCATAATTGTCCGCTCTCGGGATCTACCCGGCCCGCAACGCCTCATGAGATCTAATGCGAGACGTTGCGATGTAAATCCTGCTCATTGTGGGCAGGATCACTTTTTGGCAAATCTGCATTTTAAAGGGCAGCACGGGGGCGCAGTGGTTAGCACTGCAGTCTCACGGTGCCAAGGTCCCAGGTTCCATCCCGGCCCCGGGTCACTGTCCGTGTGGAGTTCGCACATTCTCCCCGTGTTTGTGTGGGTTTCGCCCCCACAACCCAAAAGATGTGCAGGCTAGGTGGATTGGACACGCTGAATTGCCCCTTAATTGGAAACCATTTTTAAAAAATTAAAAACTGCATACTAAAGTGAGGCAGCTAGTTTCACTTTAATGTGCAAATTCCGGAGGCATGGGATCAATCTCCTTCACCTCAGAGACCTCGGGCGAGTGCCGTTCAGCTCTGGTCTCCGCAAACAGGGACCTGATGGAATGGCACTTGTGGGGCCTCCCAGAGGATCGGAGGCCCCCAGGCATGCCCTTTGGGCAATGTGGTATCCTGGCACTGCCTGCCTGGCACCCTGGCATTTTTTGCCTGGTGGCGATTGTGATGGGGTGCGCTGCGTGGGTGTTGGGGGGGTGGGTGGGGGGGCGCAGTGGGGCTAAGGAACCCTCCTATAATGTTTGAAAGGGGTGGGGTCGGGGATCGCTGCAGGGTCTCCAGAGGTTGGGACAGCATTTTTAAATGCGGTCCCCATATCTTGCTACACTAAGGAGTTCCACGCTAAATTGCCCTTCGTGTCCAAAAAGGTTGCCTCGGGTTACTGGGTAACAGGGATAGGGTGGATGTGTGGGCTTGGGTTAGGTGCTCTCTCCAAGGACCAGTGCAGACTTGATGGGCTGAATGGCTTCCTGCAGTGTAAATTCTATGATTGTATGAGCAGAGCTCCTCAGTGCAGAAAATGGGGCTAAGTGCGGTCTCGGCCGCATGTTCCCCGCTGAGGTCCCCAATCTTAACGTGGCTGCCGTTTTATAGCGTTGTGTTTCTTGGCGCTGCGAGCGCTGGGAAACACGGCTAAACATGCTCGCTATGGGACTTTGTTCCCATTTACTTTAATCCTGCCTGTTTTCTTTTATAAAATGTATTGCCGGCAAGGAATATTTATGAAGTCTCTGGGGACATGGTTTACTGAGGTCATGATACTGGTCTGGTGGTCTGGAGACGTGAGTTCAAATCCCACCAGGGCATCTAGAGAATTTAGAGTCAGTTAAGTAAGTACACGAGCGTCAGAATGGTGACCACAGAAAATGACCTGATCGCTGTAAAAATCCATCTGGTTCATTGATGTGCTTTAGGGAAGGAAATCTGCCGTCCTTACCCGGTCTGGCCTACATGTGGCTCCAAACCAATGGACATGGAATTGACTCTTTAACTGCCCTCTGAAATGGCCGAGCAAAGTACTCCATTCAGGGCAATTGGTGGTGGGCAATAATGAAATGAAATGAATGAAAATCGCTTATTGCCACAAGTAGGCTTCAAATGAAGTTACTGTGAAAAGCCCCTCGTCGCCACATTCCAGCGCTTGTTCGGGGAGGCTGGTACGGGAATTGAACTGTGCTGCTGGCCTGCCTTAGTCTGCTTTAAAAGCCAGCGCTTTAGCCCAGTGTGCTAAACCAGCCCCGTGCTGGCATTACCAGTGACACCTGTATTCGGTGAATGTTTCATAGATCCCGACAAATGGCTGAAGGGACACTTGTAATGCAAGAAATTTTAGTTTGTGTACAAATTCTTATTTGTATTTTTGCACAATATTTATTTGTATTGTTAAATCGTCATTATTTAATCGATTTCACGCGTTCCAAAGGTAGATAGTCCCAGAAAAAGAATGGCAAATTTACTTTGAAAGAAGTTTGTGGGATAGGGAAGCTGATGGAATGAGACTTGTTGTTTAAAAACTGAAAAGAAGTCATTCTTTAAGTGATCCCCCCCCACCTGCCCCTCCCCCTCCTCTCTCCAGGCGGACTTGTGGGCGGTTCGGAGGGGTCACGTTGATTTTCGTCACGCTTCCCATTTTGAACACATTGGCCCCCTCAGTGGGTGACTGACAGACGAGGACAAAATCCCGCCTCGGGTGTCAAGCTCTTCATGGTTGCCAAGTTCAGAGACCTTCACTGCTGAGGTTGACTCCTAAGGTCATCTTTTGGGTGAAGAAAGGGGCTATAAGTCTGGTGCCATTTTGCCAAACCCACGATCCCTTATTCCAGCCTTTTCAGCCAGAGCAAAGGTCAAATTGAGTTGTGGTCCTGAGGGAGTTGTATCTCCAATCTCCATTAACACTGTTTAAATCATCGGTGACGCTGAAAATAATACTTGTTTCAATAATTCATGCATTGAGTGCCACAAATAGACCTTGCATCGGATTAAGTAGCTGTCAGAAACTTCATCGTGCGCACGGGCCTCCATCACAGGGTAGGAGGCAGATTGGCTTCTGACGTGCTCATGAAAGGGTTTTGTGTTTCCTCGCTTTATTTTGTAATTCGACTTCACAAGCTACGATATTCTTATTCAACCTGTTGGCAAGATTGGGCACTGCCTACTGGAATTGAGGTGTCAGAGACCAACACTGAGAGAGCCTGGCTCAAAGGCTAAGTTGTTGGCAGCCTCCAGTTCCCCAGGCAATGGTGGCCCCATCCCGTGCTCTGCCCAGGCAGCTGTTCTCCACCAAGAACCTTGACGGTGGGGTTCAGTTGAAGTGTTGCGACCCTCACACGAGGGACCGAGCCGGCAGCCCCGCTTCTGACAGTGATCAGAAACTAGAACGTCCGATTGGTTTTCGCCTGTCACCACATCACCCCAACCACAAAGGTCGCTGCTGGCCTGATGAATTTTAGCAGCACGCTTTTTGAAACCCAAAATTAATTCCTTTTCCTTGGGAGAAACTCAAGTGGCAAAACCATTAACGTCCATCTTAACCGAGGATGGGAATGGGATTGGTTAGTTGGTTGGGGGTGGAGGGGAATGAGGCAGATAGTTACACCCTCCTGATGTCGACAGCATGATGTTATCCAAACCCTGCTGCCTGTGTCCTTACTCATACATTGGCCCCATGCCGACAATACCTTGATTTTAAGATTCTCAGCCTTGTTAGATCATAAGACGATAAGACATAGGCGCAGAAGTCGGCCATTCGGCCCATTGAGTCTGCTCCGCCATTCAATGAGATAATGACTGATCTGATGTAATAATCCTCAACTCCACATCCCCATCACCCTTGATCCCTCACTGATTAAAAATCTGTCTTTCTCAGCTTTGAACATACTTAACGACCCAGTCTCTACAGCGAATGACTAGGGTAAGAGTAGGGCCAGTCAAGGACAGTAGTGGGAAGTTGTGCTTGGAGTCCGAGGAGATAGGAGAGATGCTAAATAAATATTTTTCGTCAGTATTCACACAGGAAAAAGACAATGTTGTCGAGGAGAATACTGAGATTCAGGCTACTGGACTAGAAGGGCTTGAGGTTCATAAGGAGGAGGTGTTAGCAATTCTGGAAAGTGTGAAAATAGATAAGTCCCCTGGGCCGGATGGGATTGATCCTAGGATTCTCTGGGAAGCTAGGGAGGAGATTGCTGAGCCTTTGGCTTTGATCTTTAAGTCATCTTTGTCTACAGGAATAGTGCCAGAAGACTGGAGGATAGCAAATGTTGTCCCCTTGTTCAAGAAGGGGAGTAGAGACAACCCTGGTAACTATAGACTAGTGAGCCTTACTTCTGTTGTGGGCAAAATCTTGGAAAGGCTTATAAGAGATAGGATGTATAATCATATGGAAAGGAATAATTTGATTAGAGATAGTCAACACGGTTTTGTGAAGGGTAGGCCGTGCCTCACAAACCTTATTGAGTTCTTTGAGAAGGTGACCAAACAGGTGGATGAGGGTAAAGCAGTTGATGTGGTGTATATGTATTTCAGTAAAGCGTTTGATAAGGTTCCCCACGGTAGGCTACTGCAGAAAATACGGAGGCATGGGATTCAGGGTGATTTAGCAGTTTGGATCAGAAATTGGCTAGCTGGAAGAAGACAAAGGGTGGTGGTTGATGGGAAATGTTCAGACTGGAGTCCAGTTACTAGTGGTGTACCACAAGGATCTGTTTTGGGGCCACTGCTGTTTGTCATTTTTATAAGAAGCATTATAGGAAGGATGTGGAAGCATTGGAAAGGGTGCAGAGGAGATTTACCAGAATGTTGCCTGGTATGGAGGGAAGATCTTATGAGGAAAGGCTGAGGGACTTGAGGCTGTTTTCGTTAGAGAGAAGGTTAAGAGGTGACTTAATTGAGGCATACAAGATGATCAGAGGATTGGATAGGGTGGACAGTGAGAGCCTTTTTCCTCGGATGGTGATGGCTAGCACGGGGGAAATAGCTTTAAATTGAGGGGAGATAGATATAGGACAGATGTCAGAGGTAGGTTCTTTACTCAGAGAGTAGTAAGGGCGTGGAATGCCCTGCCTGCAACAGTAGTGGACTCGCCAACACTAAGGGCATTCAAATGGTCATTGGATAGACATATGGACGATAAGGGAATAGTGTAGATGGGCTTTAGAGTGGTTTCACGGGTCGGCGCAACATCGAGGGCCGAAGGGCCTGTACTGCGCTGTAATGTTCTATGTTCACAGCAGTTACCACTGTTGCTTCACAGCGCCAGGGTCCCAGGTTCGATTCCCGGCTTGGGTCACTGACTGTGCGGAGTTTGCACGTTCTCCCCGTGCCTGAGTGGGTTTCCTCCGGGTGCTCCGGTTTACATTAACACTGCAATGAAGTTACTATGAAAAGCCCCTCATCACCACACTCTGGCGCCTGTTCGGGTGCACAGAGGGAGAATTCAGAATGTCCAAATGACCTAACAAGCACGTATTCCGGGACTTGTGGGAGGAAACCGGAGCACCCGGAGGAAAGCCATCGGCTGCTTCAATGTGCAGAAACCTGAAGTGGTGTGCCAGAGTGAGAGTGAAAACGAAACCAGGAGTAAACGTTTACCAAGCCCAGCACCGCGGGTACGACATCGCCTGAGGAGGAAATCTCTCTCACAGCCGCCTGGTGCTCGCTGTGTCATTTGGAGCCGAGAGCTCACTTGTGGCCAGGAGACAGACATTTCAACAACTTTTTTTCTGAACCTACAAAAAGCAGTTTTGGTGCAGCTCCAGTAAGAGGGAGGGGTGGGGGGGGGTAATAGTATGTCCAGTTCGGCCCGGAAAAAAACAGGGATAGTAATGAACATTCTTATTCCCCCTTCTGCCCGAGGTGAATTTATTCCCTCGTGCGCCATAAATGGCATGGACTCAGTGAACTGAATGGCCTCATTCTGTGCCAGAATGACTAAATGCAATCAGACTAAAGCCCTGGATTGATAGAAGGTTTACACAGTCTTTTGTTTTTCAAAATTCCATAAACTCTTTTTTTTCTTTCTTCAACGTCCTGAGTCCTGACAGAACAATGGGCTGTCCAGCCAAGGTCAGAGTTTAGATCACTTATATTTTGTTTGGTCAGATGGAGAGCAGTGTGGGACGGGGCGGGGCAGGGGGTGTGGAATCTCCCTAGACTCCTCGACGATTTGCTTTCAAGTGCCACATCTAAGGTTTGAAAGGAGTAATCAAATCCTGATGAGCTATACGGCGACAAATGTGCTTGTACAAAGACTGCCGAGGAATGAGAGAGCGGGAATAGTCAAGTGGGGTCCTTTGGTCAGCGTGGCTGGACAATGTAATCCTTTCTGGTGCAAAGAATGCCCTTTGACCGCTTCGGAGATAAAGTTGAACACAGAATGTCGGTGGCTTTGATCCATTCTATCTCCTGAGTAGTATGTTCTGTGGCCTACAGCAGTCTTTCCCCATCTCCTTACATCAATGTTTTTATCTCGGAGACTTTGAGAATCCATTGGAGTCAGACTATTGGAGATACTCCCAGAAGTGGGTCAGCTTTTTCAAACATCTGACTGCCTGCTGTCAGTGCTGTATTTAGCACTTAACATTTAAAAAGCTTTGAAATGTAGTTTGGAATAGAAACTCAAACAGATACTTAAATCCTGTAACGTGATATTACAATCGGGGACTGAGCAAATCATTTTTCTGTCTGTAAAGTGTTTTTTTTTAAACATACAAATCCCAAGCTGGATACACTTAGTAGCAAAAACATGAAGCCATTTTTGGCTAATGCCTCCTTTTTTCAACCTCCGCCTTATTCTGCACCTACTGCCCCCTCGAGTTAACTTCGCTCCTGGGTGTTAAATTGAGAAACAGTTTCAATGAGAAAATGTGTAAACAAGGAAAGTCTGCTTTGAAAGGGAAGTCAGAGAGATTCAAAGGCTTTCAGAGAGGCTGAATAGACTCGGACTGTTTCCATTAGGAAGACGGAGGTGGGGGGGGGGGGGGGGGGGGGGGGGGGGAGACGGGACCTGATGGAGGTCTACAAGATTATGAGGGGCATGGATACTGTGGATGGGCAGGCACTCTTTCCCAGGGTGGAAGGGTCAGTCACTAGGGGGCATAGGTTAAAGGTCCGTGGGGCAAAGTTTAGAGGAGATGTGCGGGGCAGGTTTTTTACACAGAGTGTGGTGAGTGCCTGAAACACATTGCCAGGGGAGATTGTGGAAGTAGATACATTAACGGCGTTCAAAAGGCATCTCGACAAACACATGGATAGGATGGGTAGAGGGATGTGGCACAAGGAAGTGCTGAGGGTTTTGGCCAATGGTGGTATCATGACCGGTACAGACTTGGAGGGCCGAAGGGCCTGTTCCTGTGCGGTATTGTTCTTTGAGAGTTGATTGTCTTTGTATGGACTGGAATAGGAGACTGGTCTGTGTAAGTGGAAGGGGAGATTAAGTTTATAGGTTACGCGGCACCGCGGCACAGTGGTTAGCACTGCTGCCTCCCAGTGCCAGGGACCCGGGTCCAGTTCCGGCCTCGGGTGACTGTCAGTGTGGAGCTTGCACTTTCTTCCCGTGTCCGTGTGGGTCACCTCCGGCTGCTCCGGTTTCCTCCCACAGTCCAAAGATGTGCAAGTTAGGTGGATTGGCCATGCTAAATTGCCCCTTAGTGTCCAACGGTTTGATGGGGTTACAGGGTTATGGGGATAGGGTGCCGAGGTAGGGTGAAGACTCAATGGGCCGAATGGCCTCCTTCTGATCTGTAGGGATTCTGTGGGATACAATGAAATTATTTCCACCAGCAGTACCCAGAGGCTAGTAGAAGCCCATTCGATGGTAACGTCCAGAAGGGAATTTTATTAATACGTCAAGGAGTGCAAAATGCAAGGCTGTGAGGAAAGAGATTGGCTGGGAGCTGAGTGGATAGCTCTTTCTAAATGTTGGCACAAACATTATGGGTTGAAAGGCCTCTTTTGGTTCTGTATGATAGTAGTCCAGTCCCACCGCTGTCAACGGGTTTTCCCGTTGTTTACACCCACAAGGGGGTGGGTTGCCCGTGGACGGACGGTAGCACAGTGGCTTCACAGCCCCAGGGTCCCAGGTTCGATTCCCGGCTTGGGTCACTGTCTGTGCGGAGTCTGCACGTTCTCCCCGTGTCTGCATTCGCCCCCAAAAAGGTTAGATTGGGTTACGGAGTTAGGGAGGAGGTGTGCTCTGTCCAAGGGCCGGTGCAGACTCGATGGGCCGAATGGCCTCCTTCTGCACTGTAAATTCTATGATGATCCCGTCAGCGGGAATGGCCGGAAAATCTCAGCCTGTATCTCTAACAGTGCAGCATTCCCTCCGCGCTGTACTGGAGTGTCAGCCGAGAGTTTTGTGCTCAAATCGCTGGCGCGGGACTTGAACCCGCAACCTTCTGACTCTGAGACCAGTGTGCTGCTACCCGCTGACCACAGCTGACCTTAAACATGGAGTGACCTCTGAGCAGCACTGCACTGCGGCAAAACTGCACGGGGCTGAGGCATTCCAAAAGGGCCCGAGCAAAAAGCAAATGATTTTGCTCTCCACATTTACAACCCATCCATTCTGGGGGGAAATTCTGCTTATTCTGGGCAGAATATTTAATGGAGCCTCTAACTTGTACTGACTGATAAATATAGAAATTGGAAACAGTAGCTCTTTCTGCTGTGCTGGAGTGCAGCTTTAGGCAGTCGGAGGCAGAGTGGTTGAGACGCAGTGTATCCTGGGGCCTTGAGCAAAATGCCCCTCTCTGCAGATAAAGTAGCCTTACCCAGTCTGATTCTCAGGCTGTTGGCTCATTGGCTCTTTCTTGCTGACTTTAGCACTTACCAATAGGCTGCTGACCTTGGGATCTCTCTTTCAGCCTCAGAAACACCGACAGAAACACACACTCACTGTCTTGGCTGTCCTGACCAGTAACCTCTCACCCATTATACCACCAGGATACTAATCAATCACAAGATAGCTGTCACAGCAAATCTGCATAGAGGCTGAATACTGTAGTGCAGTGTGTAAAGAGTTCAGGCTTCTGGCGGGGCCTAATCAGACGGTGTGTGGTACGAATGATAAAGCACAAAAGGACAAAGCACATCCTCGCTTTTTGAATTTGAGCCAATGTGCCATCCCTCTATATCAAATTTTAGAAGTGGGAAGGCCAGTTAACAGACGTTGCATCCTGGATTTGTGAGCTGGTTCTCCAGGAACAGGTGAGAGGAATTCATCTCCCCCCAACTGTTGTACTGTGGAACCTGTAATCGTTCATTCCTCAATCTAGTGTTGTTTGTCCCCCTGAAGCTCTATTATTCTGTAAATACTGAAGGCAGTTGGATCAAACGGGATGTTCCATCAGGGTCAGGAAAGAGGGCGAACAATGCAAGATCGAATCTGCCCCGTGACACTGCAAACTCACCTTCATAAGAGGAACCGGGCAAAATACTTGCCCCAAAGTCACCAGCTAAAATCAAATTTGGCAGAAGGTGGGGTGTTTGCTAAGTGACGTCCTCTGAGTGGAAGCTTCCTGTAACACCAGTAGTTACTGCGATGTTCGATTTTTATAAATGAGCGACTGCTTGCCACAGTTTGGAAGCCACCGCCTTGCGTTATGAAGTGTAGCAAAGGCCAGGAAAGAATTTAAAAAGTCACAGGTTGCGATGGGAGTTCTGTCTCAGCATTCACTGCTGGGTGGAATGTCTCGAGTTGGTTATCAGCTGCTATCAGCTTTCCATAGCGTGAGCTGAACAGCAGCTTAGCTCTCAGCTGAGTGGATGATGTAACGAGAAGGGGAGGGGGCCTGTCATATGATTCAGCACAGATGGGATTGTAGACTGTGGGTGTGATGTGCTTCTGACAGCGTGCACTGGGTAGACCGGCCCTTTGCAAGTTGGACCAAGTCTCTCTTTAAAGTCAGTGACAGGATCAAAGGCTGAGTGATCCAGCCAGACGGTGAGGAGAGAAACTAAGATATAAAGTAAGAAGCTCCCGTGGGTTTTACGTTGCCAGTGTGATTCAAATGTGTTCGGTGAATCTAAGCTGCCAGACTTTGCACAAGGTCCCCTCAAACCAAAGAAGGGAGGAATGTTTGAAACGGCCGTGCAGTCACATTGGTGGGAGGAAGGACAAAAAGGAGCCCTCAGTATTTCAGTCAGGTCTGCATAGTTCTCAAGTGAGCCTGTATGGGATTTACAACCTGCCTGCGATCACCCAGAAAGTTGGAGGATTCATAGCTGGAGCTTATTTACACACCGATTGTCACTTTCAGGCGATACACAGCGTGGAGTAAAAAACACCAACAGGGGCAAGTCAAAAAGTCACTCCCCTCCTGACATCCTGAAGCAGTTCAAGGTAGGATGATTGGACATAACTTAAATTCTTACAGAAATGAACACGTTTTTACATTGTAAGCATATGTAGGCAAGAGGTGTAGTTCGAAGAGCACGAGACCTCCCAGCACAATGTGCTATATTGTGTGATAAGTTCACGGGAAATGCAATCATTTTGCTACAGGGCATTTTATTTGACTAATTTTATTTGACAAATAGGCCTCTTTTTTTAAAAAACATTGTCCTAGATACTTTTCCCAAAGGTAGGGGAGTCTAAAACTAGAGGGCATAGGTTTAAGGTGAGAGGGGAGAGATTCAGAAGGGCCCAGAGGGGCAATTTCTTCACTCAGAGGGTAGTGAGTGTCTGGAATGGGCTGCCAGAGGTAGTAGTAGAGGCGGGTACAATTGTGTCTTTCAAAAAGCATTTAGATGGTTACATGGGTAAGATGGGTATAGAGGGTTATGGGCCAAGTGCGGGCAACTGGGACTAGCTTAATGGTAAAAACTGGGTGGCATGGACTGGTTGGGCCGAAGGGCCTGTTTCCATGCTGTAAACTTCTATGATTCTATGATTCTATTCAGATCTGAGACATGTATATTCAGGGACTGAAACTTCGAAACTGCTGAACTTTAACTTGGAGTAAAAAAAGTTGCAAAAGCAAGATATCTGTCTTTAATATAAGACCAATGTTATTATAAAGCAATATGTCCTCTGACAGTAAGAATACTACAGGAGATCTGCCAGTCCGGGATGAAAGAAAAATACAGAAGACGTTGTGATTGCAGAGCAGGCCCATCAGTGTCTGAAAAGAGAAAAAATAGAATCAACATTTAAGACAAAGAGAATTGCTTCTCTTCCCGCACTGTGTACAAGGCAGACTTCCATCAGTTCCCATAGCGAGGTTTTTCCCGGACAGGTCGCTAATCTGTCAGCAGAGGCTGATAGCTTGAGGGGCATCTCTCCGCATTAAGAGTGACTGACTAGGCGTCTTCCCGCTCGTGCCGCCAGCCATTGGTTCGTTGGAAGGATTTGTGCAGGTTTACGCTTATGAACCCACCTTCCTTGCCCATCAAGTCCTGGTGGTAGGACTCAAACCCGGAGCTTCAGAGACAGCGACCCTACCCACTGCTCCGCAAGACCTCCCATTGCAAACAGAGCATTTGGATTCATCTAGCTCCACCCACATCCTCGGGATGCCTCCGGGCCAATGAATTACCTCGCAGGAAAATGCAGCAACTATTTTGCACGCAGCATTGTCACACCAAGAGTAAATAAGATAAATGACCAATCAATCTATTCTGGTGGCGAGTGGTTGAGGGGGGAATGCTGACCAGGACATTGTCAATTGGAAGGGGAACAGAAAGGGTAGATTGGGAGTGACGACCTCTGCTGCTCGGGTAACTAATGACTGGGGGACATAGTCAAAACATTAGAGCCAGAGTTTTCAGGAGTGAAACTCCAAAATATTTCCTAAGACAAAGAGTGGGGGAAGTTTGGAACTCGCTCCCAGAAATGGTCATTGATCCTCGATCGACTGTTAGTTTGAAACTTACATTGATAAGATTTTAGTTTACCAAGGATTATGAAGCAATGGCGAGTGTGGGGAGTTCGGTCAAATACCAACCATGACCCTAACTGAATGGTAGAACCGGCTCGGAGGGTTAAAGGGCCTTGTGTTTCTCTGCCCCCCCCCCCCCCCCCGCCTCAGGATCAATGATATCCGTCCGAACAGACAAATGTGACATCAGTTCAACATCTCATCTGAAAGATGGTGGGCGGAATCTTCTGTTCCAAAGACGAAGTCCAGTGGTCAGAGTGACGTCCGCTGAAAAGCACGTGGCTGAACACGCAGATCACGGCGGTCAGCACTGCTGCCTCACAGCGCCGGGGATCCAGGTTCGATTCTGACCTCGGGTGATTGTGCGGAGTCTGCACATCCTCCCCGTGTCTGCGTGGGTTTCCTCCGGGTGCTCCGGTTTCCTCCCACAGTCCAAAGATGTGCAGGTTAGGTGGATTGGCTGTGACAAACTGCCCCTTAGTGTCCAAAAGGTTACGTGGCTTTACAAGGGTCGGGCGGGGATTGGGTCTGTGCCCGGTGGTCTTTCGAATGGTCGGTGCAGACTGTAGGGATTCTATGAATTTCTATGAAACTTGCACTGGTCAGCTCATTAATTACGTATCCGCGAGAGGGAATGGGGAAGCAGGAAGGGTCCCTCCCCGCTGTTACTTCATAGGATCATTCACTCTTCTACCGCCCCCCAAGTCCTTAGAACCTTAGTTAGGCCACACTTGGAGTATAGTGTTCAATTCTGGTGGCCACACTACCAGAAGGATGTGGAGGCTTTAGAGAGGGTGCAGAAGTGATTTACCAGTATGTTGCCTGGTATGGAGGGCATTAGTTATGAGGAGCGGTTGAATAAACTCGGTTTGTTCTCACTGGAACGACGGAGGTTGAGGGGGCGACCTGATAGAGGTCTACACATAGACAGAGTGGATAGTCAGAGGCTTTTCCCCAGGGTAGAGGGGTCAATTACTAGGGGGCATAGGTTTAAGGTGCGAGGGGCAAGGTTTAGAGGAGATGTGCGAGGCAGGTTTTTTACACAGAGGGTAGTGGGTGCCTGGAACTCGCTGCCGGAGGAGGTGGTGGAAGCAGGGACGATAGTGACATTTATCTTGACAAATACATGAATAGGATGGGAATAGAGAGATAAGGACCCAGGAAGTGTAGAAGATTTTAGTTTAGACGGGCAGCATGGTCGGCACGGGCTTGGAGGGCCGAAGGGCCTGTTCCTGTGCTGTACTTTTCTTTGTTCTTTGTTCTTGTTCCTGCCTCATTGCCACCTCTCCGCTGTGCCCTTCCTTGGCACAGCTATTGCTGCGGGCAGCCGATACCTCTGTGACGGTGTGAAGGAAAGTAAAAGCTGCGTCTGCTGACCTCGGAGTCCAGGGAGAAGTTGTCCGCGCCAGGTTCACACGGCCTATGTGCAGTCGTGAAGTGAATGTTCTAAATCCATGCCACCGGGAAGCTGATTTTTGACCTCCAGACGAATCAGAGATCCATATTCCTTGAAAGAAGGAGGGCGTCACGGTGGTTAGCACTGCTGCCTCACACCGCCAGGGATTCGGGTTCAAGTCCGGCCTTGGGTCACTGTCTGGGTGGAGTTTGCACATTCTCCCCGTGTTGGCACGGTTTCTCCGGTTTCCTCCCACAGTTCAAAGACACATGCAGGTTAGGTGGATTGGCCATGATAAATTGCCCCTTAGTGTCAAAGATTAGGTGGGGTTGAGGATGAATGAGATGCTCTTTCAGAGGGTCAGTGCGGAATCGATGTACCAAATGACTTCCTTCTGCACTGTAGGGATTCTATGACTGCACCATTAATGTGAGGTTCAGATAATGAACATTCAGCTACAAAGGGGAATGATTGATACAGTAATACAAGGACCATAAGTCTGAGCACACAGCAACCAGGGTTCCCTTCCAACAATCTCGAACACACTACACATATAAAAAACAATGCACACCCAATGTTCCCTTCAAGAGGAGGACATACGCAACAATCTTAAAGGGGCCACGCTTGCAACAAACAGGCCACATTGAACAAAGAAATATTCTAGGGAACATTACACATTATCTTGTTTTCTTTGCACGACGCTTAGGCACATAATGATTATAGTCTTGACTCTCTGTGTCATGGTTTCATTTAATCTTCTGTGTTTACTGGGTGTGGGTTGTTTGCAGATTTTCCAAGTCATTATAATGAGTTCAGTTCAGCGAGTTTCATCGATACCAGTGTCAGTGTGACACGGTCACAGATCTCCTGAACACGCAACCTGAGAAATGTTTAGGTCTGTGGATGTTAAGGGCTGTGAGCATAAGGAGATCCTCAGCATTTACATTTGCTGCCGCTGTTCACAGGTTAATTTTACCGTCAGTCTATTTACCCATTCGCAGGGAGTGAGCGACAAACCTGCCCAGAAATCCGAGTGCAAGACTTGGGGCGGAATTGTCCATTCTGAAAATGAAATGAAATGAAAATCGCTTATTGTCACAAGTAGGCTTCAAATGAAGTTACTGTGAAAAGCCCCTAGTCGCCACATTCCGGCGCCTGTTCGGGGAGGCTGGTACGGGAATCGAACCGTGCTGCTGGTCTGCTTTCAAAGCCAGCGATTTAGCCCTGTGCTAAACCAGCCCCTGTTGACGGGAGTGGAAGTCGGAGTGACTTCGGTCGGAGAACAGGGAAGCTGACCGCGTGAGATCTTGCCCTGTTCAGCTCATTTGTTATGTAGTCGGCAGGAGCATGTTACATCTCTTGGTGGGACGACGGGCAGGAAGTGGCCTGCTCCGCCATCAGCTCAGCGGCTGTAACGTCCAGGCGGTTGGACAGCCAATCACACTTACTGTGCCCCTTACACCCCTCCCTACACACACAGATATCTGTTATTTTTATTAGTTCTTGGATGTGGGCGTCGCTGGGCTGGGCCAGCATTTGTTGCCCATCTCCAATTGCCTTTGAACGGAGTGTCTCGCTGGGCCATTTCAGTTGGGGGGGGGGGGGCAGTTAAGAGTCGACCGCATCGCTGTGTGGGGGTCTGGAGTCATATGTAGGCCAGACCGGGTAAGGACAGCAGATTCCCTTCCCTGAAGGACATTAGTGAACCAGATGGGTTTTTACAACAATCGACAATTGTTTCATGGTCCTCGTTAAACTTTTAATTCCAGATTTTTACTGAATTCAAATTTCACCATCTGGGATTCGAACCAGGGACCCTAGAGCATTACCCTGGGTCCCTGGATTACTAGCCTAGTGACAATACCACTACGCCACCGACTCCCCTGGCTCGGAGACAAAGTGAAAGGAATTGAAAGCAGCGTCTACTAACCCGAAAGTCCAAGAAAGAATCTACCTCGCCAAGACGGGGAACAGGATTCCGTTGCGTTGGGTTTTGAATGAGCATTCATGAGATGCAAATAGGGTTCCAAAATAAATCAATCGGACACTCCACCCAATTTTAACCTTCCATGAAGGTTGAGACAACAAGAGTGCAAACTAATTCCCCCATGGCGGGAAACTGTTTTTTGACCTCTTACCAAATCACGCACCCACCAGCCGCTCGCCCACCACGACTCCCCCAACTGGAGAATTCTGCGCGTAGGCAGACATTCCGAGGACAGTATGGAGGGAGTGCTGTGCTGTCAGCAGCTGCTGTTTTGCAGCCGAGACACTAAAACTGAGGCCTCGTCTGTCCTCTTGGGCGAACGTAGACGATTCCAGAGCGTTACTTTGTAGAAGAGCAGGGAGGGACATTGTCCCTGACAATGGGGCAAACTTTGCCCATCAAGGAACATCACCAAAAATGGATTATCCGGTCACTGTCGCCCTGCAGTCTGCGTGAGATTGCGGTGTACAAATTGGCTGTTGCGTTTTCAATAATACGACAGTGACTACACTTCAGAAATATCCCTCTGGCTGTGGGGCACTGTGTAACATCCTACGGTTGGGACAGGTGCTATATAAATGTACGTTTGCAGATAACATCAGCTATTACATAGATCTTTGATTGTTAGATTATATAATTTGGTTCCCTGGTGGTGAGTTTCCAGTGGAACCTAAAACACACGGATGTTGTTACACGACAGCCAGAAAGGCTTTGTACTTTTTTTTGGCATGGTCTTAGTGCCTGCGTAAGTGTTTATCCGTGCCTTGGGGAAAAAAAGGTGCTGCGTTAGAGGATTGTGATCAGGTCATGCACCATCGATGACGTCATGACGATGTATAGAATCGTAGAACGAGACAGCCATTCAGCCCCTTGACCTTTAACAATATTCTTTCCAGGGATGTGGGTCACCCCTAAGTGCGCTCTAGGAGGTGGTAGTGGTGAGCTGTCATCTTGAACCACTGCAGTCCGTGCGGTGCAGGTACCCCCACAGTGCTGTGAGGGAGGGAGTTCCTGGGTTTTGACCCAGCGACAGTGAAGGAACGGCCGATATATTTCCAAGTTAGGATGCTGCCTGTGCTACTCCGCTGCTCGAGGGTCTCAGCTCATCCCACTCCCCATCCCTTTCCTCGTGGCCCCGTGACTTGTTTCTCTCGAGATAATAGTCCAATTGCCTTTTGAAACCGTGATTGAGTCTGCCTGCACCACACCCTCGGGTATTGCATTCCAGATTCTAAGTAATTGCGGTCTTAAAAAGAAGAGGTTTCTCATATAGTCTCTGCTTCATTTGCCGTTGACCATCAGTGACCTCCGCTTCCCCACCCTCCTGCCAGTGGGAACAGTTCCTCCCCGTCTAGCCTGTCCAGAGCCCCTCATAATTTTAAACACCTCTATCAAATCTCCTCCCAGCCTTCTCATTGGGGGCATCATGGCGTCACAACTTGGTGACATCAGAAGGCAGGTCCGCCTCCCGATGGCCAGGGGGCGTTCCCATTTTCTGCTGGCCCGCAAGGAGATGATTGGAAAGGAATTCTAGGAGAGTTGCAACCCTGGGCTCCTCTCTGCAGCCTCTGGCCTAACTTTGAGCCGTCAAACCGCACCCATGATAGTAACCGCCACAGAGAGTGTCGGAGACCTTAGGGCATTCCCGTTTGGATAGCGAGGGCAAGAATGGTCTCTTGAAACATGGTGAATCGCATCGCGCCTGCTATCATACAGTTTGCGTTTTCATAACACCTTATATCACACCATTTCAAGCCATCCCACAAAGACTTCATGTCCACTGAGCTCCTTTGTAAGTTCAGCGGCTGTTGTCAAACAGGCAATCGTGGCAGCCGTTTTAAACAGAGCAGGTCCAAAACAGTGGAAATGCAAAGAATGATCAGCAATTCTGTTTTGGTGAGGTGACCAGCCGTTCTTCAAATGGTGCAATGAGGCCTTTCAATGCCGACTTGAACCCCATAGCTGGCGGACAAGACCTTGGTTCAACACCACATCTGAAACTCCAATGTTGCACTCTCTCGGTGCCAACATACACCCAGTACATGTGGTGTGCTGAGGAATGCTTCAATTGACTATCGCAAAAGTGGTTGCTTGTAAACCCTGGACATTTGCAATGACAAAGTGTCCTGTCACTCATCACGTAGCCAGTTTGATTCTCAGTGGCGTTGTCCAGATGGAAGACAAAGAAGTGAGCATGGAAACTCCTGTTCCTCAGTACAAGAGGATTTTTATTTTTTTTTAAACTACATTATGTAGCGTCATCCATGACCATGGCGCACTCCAAATTGCTTTACCGCCAGTGAAACACTTGTAGTCGCTGCGGTAATTTGGGAAACACGGCAGCCAATTTGTCCACAGCAAGTTCCCAAAAGCAGCAATGCGATAATGACCAGATATTCTGTTTTTTGTGATCTTATTCAAGGGATAAATACCAGACAGCATGTCGACGAGAACTCCCCTGCTCTTCAACATATTGCCTTGGGGATATTCCACATCTGCCCGAGAAGTCAGACCGGGCCTCAGTTCAACATTTAATCGATCAGCGAGAATGAGGGTGTTGAGTGAGCGGAAAGGGGTTGAGGGTACAAGCAGCAGAGTTCTGGACGAGGTGAAGTTTGTGACGAATGGAAGCTGGGAGGCTGGTCAGGAAAGCATTGGGGGCAGCACAGAGGCACAGTGGGTTAGCCCTGCTGCCTCACGGCGCCGAGGTCCCAGGTTCGATCCCGGTTTGGGTCATTGTCCGTGTGGAGTTTGCACATTCTTCCCGTGTCTGCGTGGGTTTCGCCCCCACAACCCAAAAAGATTGGCCACGCTAAATTGCCCCTTAATTGGAAAAATTGAATTGGGTACTCTAAATTTAGAAAATAAAAAAAAAGGAAAGCATTGGAATAGTGGAGTCTGGAGATGCTGAAGACCAGCTGAGTGTTTTCAGCAGCAGAGATGGATTGAGGTGGAGATGTGCATTGTTACACAAAGGAGCAAGTGGGCGTCCTTTTGTGGTGACGTACACCTGACTCCAGTTCCACATCATGCAGTTGAGTCTTAACGCCTTCGAGGCAACTAAGGATTGAATGTTGGATAATCCAACATTTTGTAATAATTCTGGGTATCATTGTGATGTGGAAAATAAATCAGTATGAACTAGATTATCAAATGAAAGCTATTTGGTAAATATTATATCTTGGTAGAGACACTCCCAGATTTGTACCACAAGAATCTGCGTGCACCTGACTAAAGAATTGCTGACATGACCCCAAAGATAGCAGGAGTTGAGAGTATATTACCAATCCCTTGAGAATTCAGTTGGTAGCAAGCTGTGGTTAGGCTTCACATTCCCAAACTATATTCGGGTTCCGGAGGGGAAATTCTCTCTCTCTTTCTCATCGTCACTCAACCCATTTTTCTTGCTCACATCCCATACTTCACACTGTGGGAGGTTCTTTTGGTGCAGCGAGGAGTGAGAGGCCCTGCCTCTCAGCCAGAGGCTCTGGGTTCCAGCCACACCCCAGGACTTAAATAGTCAAGAAATGTTCATTATGTGACCAAACAGGTTGCACACGAGCTTGCAAATCCTGCCAACCCACACCAATGTCACACATTGAGAGTGGGAGAGATTCCTGATCAGCCATGTCATGGAAAGGAATCGGAGCCTCGACCATAACTACAGTGACATGGACTCATGAGGGTGGGTGGTGGTGGGGGGGGGGGGGGGGGGGGGGGATTCAGGACCTGCCTCTTTACCCAATCCATGATGGAGATCACCGTGCTGTGGTCAGATCTGCCTTTGGGTAGAGAACTCGAGAAAAAGATTTACATCATAGAATTTACAGTGCAGAAGGAGGCCATTCGGCCCGTTGAGTCTGCACCGGCCCTTGGAAAGAGCACCCCACACTTCCAACCTATCTCTGTAACCCAGTAACCTCACCTAATCTTTTTTGGACACGAAGGGGCAATTTAGCATTGCCAATCCACCCAACCTGCACATCTTTTGACTGTGGGAGGAAACCAGAGCACCCGGAGGAACCCCACGCAGGCACGGGGAGAACGTGCAGACTCCGCGCAGTCAGAGACCCAAGCCTGGAATCGAACCTGAAACTCTGGAGCTGTGAAGCATCTGTGCTAACCACTGTGCTACCAATGCATTCCCCAGTTGAGAGATCAGTCAATTAAACCATCTCTGGGCCATTTGAACATATCCACCTCAGTTCAGGGGCTATAGTTTGCCCCTACATTGCAGCAGTGACGCCATCCCAGAAGTACATCAATGTCTGGGAAATACACTTGGACATCCTGTGGATGGGATAGGTGCTATAGAAACACAAGTCTTTACTTTTTACCATGCCTCCCATTTCCCACAATGCTTCAGATTTTAAATACTCCTCCTCCGATTTAAATACCTTCACGACCCACTCTTATGTAACTCTGTGACCCCCAGCAAACCTCCAGCCCTCTGTCCTTGTACATTTCCTTAATCTTACATTGAGGAAAGGATGAATTTGAAGTCAGACCTTTCCTTAAGCCAGGTTTCTTTCCAAGACTGCGCCATAATGGCACAGTCTCCTCTCGTTCCCCACCAGACAGCCAGTATGAACTGGTTTATGTACCCTAACAATGACCTCCTAATCTTCCTCCAATTGGGCACAACTGCTGTCAATTACCATCTTAAAGCAGGTGTACTCCAGGCAGTATCATTCCAATAGCCGTCCATGCTCAGTGGGGACCACAGGGGTTGGAATGCTTTTTCGACCCCGGTTTTCACATTTTGATATAATGTTTCTAGGTTTCCACTCCTCTTTGTTCTTTTTGGGCTCCATTATCTTTCAGGAGCGGCCCTTTTAATTTCTCCCTCAGTTGATTTCTGTTCTTCTATTTAGTTGATTGGGCCCTAAAATAAAACACCATTCACACTTCTCAAACAGTCTTCCCTTTGGCCCGGCCTCAGCTCGCCTTCCATTCTTTCATGGTTTTTGCTCTGAAAATCTCTCCTTTAACCTGCCTCACCTCACCCAACTCTTTCTTTATGACCCTTCTTAAAACCAAGCATTTGATCGCCCCTCTTAATCTCTGCTTTGACTCCATGTCCGATTGGCCCTCGGGCCATTTTGCTACGTTGAAGGGCTCCGAGGTTGTCATGTTTGTGGAAGACAGGACCACGTAGTGCTGTTAACGTCTCTTCATGAGAATGAGACGGTTGTTTTTTTGTTCTGGTGACAGAGACCGCTTCCTCATTACACTGGGAAAGAAAGCAGAAATGGCAGCCGTAATAGCAATCTCTTTGAAATCGCTTCCTCACTCCTGCTTTATTCCAAGAAAATTACAACTTCATCACCCATTACATTCCCCACTTGCAAAGCAATGTCGGCTGTCGACTTGTGCCGTTCTTTGCTGGTTTTGATTCTATCAATGTGAGTATTCATCTGCCATTTTCCATTCTGAAACAGGAGACGGTTCAAGCTGTTGACCTGTCAGTTTTCTGCCTGCTGCCACTGCCTAATCTCCTGAGTGCGTCCTGCCTTTTGTGATATCCTTCCAGGTTTCCTCCATTTCCAGGTTTTTCTCCCTCCATTCTTTTGGGTTTACGTGTGTGTGTGTGTGTGTGGAAAGGGTTAAACACACATTCAGCTGCACAGACTGTGAAGCAGCTAAGGTGTAACATTGCCCCGGAGTGCTTGCTGCTAGCTTGTTGAACTGAATTCCAAAGCGTTTCCCAAGTTGGCCGAGCCTGTGAAAACGGTCAGAATTTTTAATGAATGAAGCAAGATTGTGTCCTGTGCAGGAATGATCGGCACTTCTGCTGTGTTTGTGTGATAAGCCAGTTGCCCAACCAGTTTGAATGCTTATAATATTTATACCTGTCACGGCACACCTGTGAATTAAGGAAGTGCCTGTCAGTGTTAGCTGAATGCCAGGTTAATTGGAAGCACATCAGCTGAACAGACAAAACACAATTCAGTTAGCAGAACTGAGACTGCATTGGAGTTTCAGTGCGCATCACACGAGTACATCAGTGATTTTTAAAAATTCTCTGAAAGCCTGTGATATTTTTTAAAAATAAATTTAGAGTAGCCAATTTAAATTTTTTTCCAATTAAGGGGCAATTTAGCGTGGCCAATCCACCTAACCTGCACATTTTTGGGTTGCAGGGGTGAAACCCACGCAGACACGGGGAGACTGTGCAAACTCCACACGGACAGTGACCCAGGGCCGGGGTTCGAACCCGGATCCTCAGCGCCGTAGTCCCTGTGCTAACCACTGCATCACATGCCGCCCTGAAAGCCTGTGATATCGAGAATAATAATAATCTTTATTGTCAGAAGTAGGCTTGAAGTTACTGTGAAAAGTCCCTAGTCGCCACATTCCGGCGCCTGTTCGGGTACACGGAGGGAGAATTCAGAATGTCCAATTCATCGAACAAGCACGTCTTTCGGGTCTTGTGGGAGGAAACCGGAGCACCCGGTGGAAACCCACGCAGACACGGGGAGAACGTGCAGACTCCACACAGACAGTGACCCAAGCCGGGAATCGAACGTGGGTCCCTGGCACTGTGAAGCAACAGCGCTAACCACTGTGCCGCCTGTAAACTCTGTTTCGGTTGCAGAAGTTAAACATTTGACGGGCACACCTTACACACCTTACCTTGGGGCAGCACGGTAGCACAGTGGTTAGCACAATTGCTTCACAGCTCCAGGGTCCCAGGTTCGATTCCCAGCTTGGGTCACTGTCTGCGGAGTCTGCACATCCTCCCCGTGTGTGCGTGGGTTTCCTCCGGGAGCTCCGGTTTCCTCCCACAGTCCAAAGATGTGCAGGTTAGGTGGATTGACCGTGATAAATTGCCCTTCGTGTCCAAAATTGCCCTTAGTGTTGGGTGGGGTTACTGGGTTATGGGGATAGGGTGGAGGTGTCGACCTTGGGTGGGGTGCCCTTTCCAAGAGCCGGTGCAGACTCGATGGGCCGAATGGCCTCCTTCTGCACTGTAAGTTCTATGATTCTACTCCCGCAGTGCCGGTCTCTCAGATGCATCTGCTGTCTTCTTTGCACCTCCCTCCCCTCTCACTGCCTGTGTTGGCAAGGGAATGGAGGAATTAAAGTTGTTTCCCTAAATAATCGTGCCAAGGGAACGCCACCTTATTGGTTTGGAAATTGGCCCTGGCTTCACTTGTGCCAGTTTTCCAGTCTGTCTCTACTCCTTCCTGGCTTGCTGCCCTTCAGAAGATTGCAGTGCATTTCCCTCCCACCCCTCTTGGTCCTTGATATTTGAACCCAATGTGAGTCTATCTTTGAAAGTGCTACAAGGAAGTGGGGAATAAAAGTCTAGAACTGAAATGCAAGGGTGCAGTGACTCACAGTTAGGTGTGGTTGTTGCCAAGGCCGACCTGTCACTGGTATATAAAGTAGTCAGCTGGATGCACACTCGCCTTGCTGAGCAATGAGCTCCTCAATGCAGGTAGCTCAGGAAGGTGCCACAATGCAGCAGAATTCAAACAAGGAGGGAAGGAGCAGTCCCTTTGGGACCCAGAAGATATCTTTCTAACTGGCGTTGACTTTACAGGCGTCGGGAAGTTTGTTCAAGCAGACAGGTAGAAACCTCTCTCTTCCTCTTTACGTTACAGTCTTTTCAAAGTTTGCCGTGAAACCTTTATCCGTCCCCCATTGCGGAAATGTTTACTGTTTATTTACTGGTACACGATACTCTTCAGTGTGTTTTTCTCTTTCTTTTTATTCCAGTCTTATTTGCCTTTGGGGTAAAATGCCGATTTCAGCCGAGCTGCTGTGTGGATTTACAATTTATAGCACGGTTTTCAATTCAATTGTCGTTGTTTGGCTGCACAGGTTGTGGGAAATGCTGAAGCCACGAAATGCCCTTTATCAATTCAACTTCTCTCTTCAACTTCAGGGTTTAAAAAAAAAAATGGGCAGGAAGAGCGGGTTGGAATCTTGTTAATTGGGGATAAAATGGAACTCTGGTGGCCAATATCAGCACAGGTCTGCAGGAGACGATGGGGGACATAGACCCGGGGTTGGGCACGAAATCCTTCTGTAAATGTGCGATTGAAAAATGCACAATTAACCACCCACTGGGGCGGCGGGGCGGCGCAGTGGTTAGCACTGCTGCCACACGGCGCCGAGGACCCGGGTTCGATCCTGGCCCCAGGTACTGTACGTGTGGAGTTTGCACATTCTCCCCGTGTCTGCGTGGGTCTCACCCCCACAACCCAAAGATGTGCAGGGTAGGTGGATTGGCCACGCTGAATTGTCCCTTAATTGGAAAAAAAGAATTGGGTACTCTAAATTTAAAAAATAAATTAATCACCCACTGGTAAAATTGGGGGAATGTGTAACTTTGCGATATCCCTATTCCAGGAAAGCTGCTTTGTCAATAGCTCGTTGATATTGGGACATCCTTCTCCTTTCATTGAACAGGAATTCCCCTCCCCCACCCCTCTCGTCAAAACAGCTATACGGAGGATTGGGGCAAAATGAATAATCACCTCCTGGGAGTACAGGGGATTTGAAACTAATAAGTTCCACGCTTTTTATTTTTATCTCCTAGTGGAGTAGTTTTGCTTCATGTGGCTATTGGGTGATAATCTTTTGGAGCCAAATTTCTCCTTATGGGGCAGTTCCAGCAGCAAGGGAACAAATGGCCAATTTCCCAGAGGGGCGCCCAGTGAATAGTTTGTTGTCTGACATTTCTACCAGGAAACACACAGCAACCACGCCCAATGCTTTCAAGGGGCGAGATTCTCCGACCCCCCGCCGGGTCGGAGAATCGCCGGGGGCTGGATTGAATCCCGCCCCCGCTGGTTGCCGAAGTCTCCGGCACCGGATATTCGGCAGGGGCGGGAATCGCGCCGGTTGGTGGGGCCCCCCCCCCGCGCGATTCTCCGGCCCGGATGGGCCGAAGTCCCGCCGCTAAAATGCCTGTCCCGCCGGCGTAGATTAAACCACCTACCTTGCCGGCGGGACAAGGCGGCGCGGGCGGGCTCCGGGGTCCTGGGGGGGGGGCGCGGGGCGATCTGGCCCCGGGGGGGTGCCCCCACGGTGGCCAGGCCCGCGATCAGGGCCCACCGATCCGCGGGCGGGCCTGTGCCGTGGGGGCACTCTTTCCCTTCCGCCTTCGCCACGGTCTCCACCAATGTTGTTCTGATTCCACCTGGAGGGTGTGTAACTCGCCAAGGCACTACTACATTGAGATTTCATTCAGAAATGGCTCAACCTAGAAAAATGGCCGACTCCCCGGTGCCAGCCATTTGAGAAGGAGCATTAGAAATGACTCCCAAAAACCTGGCCACCATTTACAAGGCACAGGTCAGGAGTGTGATGGAATATTTCCCACTTTCCTGGGTTAGTCCAGCTCCGCAAGCGGCTCAACGCCAAAGCAGCCCCGCTTGATTGGCACCCCAGTCACCGCTTTCCGGACTCACTCCCTCCACCACCAGCGCACCGTGGCAGCCGTGTGTACCATCGACAAGATGCACTGCAGCAACTCACCCAAGCCCGTTCAACAGCACCTTCCAAACCCACGGCCTCTGCCACCTGCAAAAACAAGGGCAGCAGGTGTATGGAAACACTGGCACCTGCCAACCCTGCTCCAAGTCACACATCCCCTGATTTACCCGATTTTAATTGCTCCGCCATTGGTAACTGAGTGACGACAAATGAGTCTGAGAGTGTGGATAAGAGAAACTAGTTTAATTGCAAAGTTATAGTGTGTACGTTACTCTCCAGATCCCAGCCGGGTCTGAGGTGTCAGTTCCAGAAGTGGACGACCTTTATATTACAGGTTATCAGAGTGTCCACGGACGTCCCTCCCCTCAGCAGGGGAACCCGTACTCAGCGAAGCTCGCGGGGGGGCGGGGGGGGCTAATTACTTCTACCCCGTAAGTCTCGTGCAAGTTATAACATCCTTCCCCCTCCAAACTCTTCCTATATCAGTAGAGTTGGACGATGTCTCCTCCTCTTCACTCGTGGCTATGCTTCTGGCCGCTGCTGGGCCGGCCCTGCCGGGGATTTCCATGTCGGAATCCGTAACAACAACCTCTGGCATCTCTGTACCCTATCCCGCATTGGGCACCGCTCTCGAGTCTCGAAGAGTTGGAGTAGGTTGGTCAGTAAGTGGCTGCTCCCGAGGAGCTCTGTGCCCTACTGGCCTCCTGTTTCTGATATGATTGAGGTGGGGTTATTTCATGACGCGACCTTGAGCTTGAACTTGGTGCTATACCGGTCCGGTCTGGCGAAGAACAGTTCCTGAGATCAACTGGGCGCCGTCTGCGAAGTTCCGAACATAGACTTCATTACCTGGTACAAACAGTCTGGTCCACTTGTGTCCATCTGGGCGACGCTCTTGCTGTTCCTGGCTGCAGCGCACGTTCCCGCCAATATCTGTGAACGTAAGACTGAGACGGGTGTTGTGATGTAATTTAACTGCATACAATCCTCATCCTGCCAGTCACTGTGGAAAGTACGGGTCCTGGGCTGGCACATACCTGTATTATGATGGTGGGTTACTTTGGGATTTGCGTTCCCTGTTGTCCTACATCGGCACGTCCTACATCGTCTTCTCCTGACTCTGGGGAGGTGTCACGCCTGGCTACCTTGGGCCTGGACCATTGGAGCGGGCCCCTACAGTTAGCGGTGCAGGTTGGGATTTCCGTCCTGGATGGTGCTGCACAGCTGGAGGGGGTGCGCCCAACAATGTTCACCTCGATACCCTGGGGTCCCTTGACGCCCCCCCTTTGCAGCCTTCTCCCTTGATAGCATAATCTGCACAGCCTGTTGTAAATTTAATTTTAATAATCTTAATAATCTTTATTGTCACAAGTAGGCATAGATTAACACGGCAATGAAGTTACTGTGAAAAGCCCCTAGTCGCCACACTCCGGCGCCTGTTCGGGTACACTGAGGGAGAATTCAGAATGTCCAATCCACCTAACAAGCACGTCTTTCGCGACTTGTGGGAGGAAACCGGAGCACCCGGAGGAAACCCACGCAGACACGGGGAGAGCGTGCAGACTCCGCACAGACAGTGACCCAAGCCGGGAATCAAACCTGGGACCCTGACCCTGTGAAACAACAGCGCTAACCACTGTGCTACAGTGCTGCCCCATGTCTAAACATGGTCCGGCCAACAATTTCCTTTGGGTTGCCATATTATTGACGCCACAGAGACCAAGCGATCTCGTAGGATCTCCGAGAGTGAAGTGTCATACTCACAAAACCCGGCTAGTTTTCTCAACCGTGTTCGGAACTCGGTCATGGACCCTCCTGGGGCCCTCTCCACCATGTTAAAACGATATCTCTGCACAAGGTCTGATGGCCCGCCGTTATTTTTTTATTTAGAGTACCCAATTCATTTTTTCCAATTAAGGGGCAATTTAGCGTGGCTAATCCACCTACCCTGCACATCTTTGGGTAGTGGGGGCGAAACCCACGCAAACACGGGGAGAATGTCCACACGGACAGTGACCCAGAGCCGGGATCGAACTTGGGACCTTGGCGCCGTGAGGCAGCAGGGCTAACCCACTGGGCCACCGTGCTGCCATGGCCTGCCGTTGTAATGCTGTGCAACCAGGGTCACCAGTTCTTTGAAAGTCTTTGATTTCTGGGGCTGCGGGATGCATCAGGCTTTTTAATCACCCCATAAATCTGGGCTCCACAGGCAGTTAAAGGGACTACCGTATTTCGGTGTTCACCGGGGGATACCATTTGGCCAAAAAATGTAGCACAGATGTTCAGCGTGCTGTGTCCAATCCTCAATACTCGCATCAAACTTCTGAATAATGGCATCTTGGAAAAATAAATTCCAACCTTAATCTTG
Source organism: Scyliorhinus torazame (assembly GCF_047496885.1). Lineage (NCBI taxonomy): Eukaryota > Metazoa > Chordata > Chondrichthyes > Carcharhiniformes > Scyliorhinidae > Scyliorhinus > Scyliorhinus torazame. Next base: position 10,396,905 of record NC_092722.1, read on the forward strand.
TAGTGCAGAGGAGGTGGTTGTTCGTCTGATGAGCAGCCTCGTCGACAGTAGCTCCACTTATATCCTCGTTGCCAGTTTAGCGATACCAGACGAATCCGAGACGAGTGGATAATAGAAACTGGTTTAATTACGAAGTTATAGTTTGTACAATACTCCAGATTTTAGTGCTCTGGGGTGTCGGTTCCAAAACTGGCCGAACCTTATACTACAGGTTATTAGAGTGTCCTTGTGCTCCCCGCCCCTCAGTGGGGGAGCCCATACTCAACAAGGCTCACGTGGAGGATAATTGCTTCTACCCCTTGGGTCCCGTGCGGGTTATAACAGTAACCATGCTTCTGCTGCCTAGGCCTTCAGCTCTGGAGTTCCTGACCTACAACGGTGGCACAGTGGTTAGCAACGCTGCCTCACAGCTCCAGGGTCCCGGGTTCAATTCCGGCCTTGGGTGACTGTGTGGCGTTTACACGTTCTCCCCGTGTGTGCGTGGGTTTCCTCCGGGTGCTCCGGTTTCCTCCCACATTCCAAAGATGTGCAGGTTAGGTGGATTGGCTATGCTACATTTCCCCTTAGTGTCCAAAAACGTTAGGTAGGGTTACTAGGCTACGGCATCGGATGGAGGCACGGGCTTAAGTAGTGTGCTCTTTCCTAGGGCCGGTGCAGACTCGA